>NW_027186296.1:72807228-73038324 GCF_028583685.1 Petaurus breviceps papuanus | reverse complement strand
GAGATATTTCACATTGCCTTCTATTCTTTCATTTGTTTGGATCTGTTACAGCATCTTGATTTCTCATAAAGTCATTAGCTTCCGTTTGCTCCAATCTAATTCTAAACCAATGATTCTTCTCCTCATTGCCTTTTTGAGCCTCTTTTGAGTTAGTCTATCTTTTAAGATATTATTTTCCTCAGTCAGGCTGAGTGTCATTTCGTAATTTTCTTGCATTGTTCTCTTTTCTCTTCCCAATTTTTCCTCCACTTCTCTTATCTGCTTCTTAAGGTCTTCTGTGGCCTGTAACCAGCTCGTATTTTTCTTTGAAGATTTTGGTGCAGTAGTTCTGACTTCACTTTCTTCCTCCTGTTCCATGCTTTGCTCCTTTTTGTCCCCAAAATAGGAGTCTAATGTTGAAATCTTCTGTCTGCTTTGTTTCCTTTGCCTGGTCATGTTGCCCCTCAGTCACTTGTCCCCTGGGCTTTTTGCCCCAGTAGGACTCTGCCACCAGACAGGGGAGCTTTCGTCCCAAATGCTGGGGTTTTCTCAGCTGCCAGGGGTATTAGATGGGTGCCCTGTCTGAGGTTTCCACAAGCTCTGGCAAGCTAGATACACACCCCAGGACCTCCACCCTAGACTGCAGTCCAGATCCAAGCAGGTTAAAGCAAGAGCGATTACCCTTCAGACTGGTGCTTGGTCCCCCTACACTCTGCAGGCCAGGAGCTGAAGCTGCCCATGTGGCGCTGGCTGGCTGTGCCAGGCATCTCAGAAGCTTCTTGCCCCAGGGACAAAAGCCATGCACTCCCACTTACTGAGTCTCAAAGTCCAGACTGCACTGACCTCTCACTTTGTCCTTTGCGTCTATGTGCTGATAATTCTGGAAACGTCCATAGCTGCTGCTGATCTGGAGTCCCTCTGGCTGGTGGCTGGTCAGGCCTGCCCTGGGGCTAAAGCCTCATTGTGGAGCTGGGCTAGGCTCCCAGAGTGCTGTGATGGCTGATTCCTTCTGGCCTGCCAGGCTGTCTTCAGTGGGAGATTAGCTTCTCTGTGTCATTTTGTGGGTTCTGCAGCTCCAAAGTTTTTTTAGAGTCCCCTTTTTACATGGATTGGGGAAGGTGGAAGCTGGAGCCCAGCGGAGGTCCTTCTTCTACTCCGCCATCTTGACTCTGCCCCAACAAAGTAGATTATTAACCATGGGGCTTTGTAGCTGCAGTGTTCATAATCCAGTATCAATAATGAACAAGGTAAATCTGTAAATTTTGAAACTTTGAGCTTGGATACATTCTTTTTGTTCATTTAATGTATCTGGCTTTTATCCAGCCATGATTTAATCTAGTATGATTATTTTATGAAGCTTTCATTGCCTTATCTTTTTTTCTTTAAGCCAGTATTCTTGGGGCAAGGGGAGAAAGAGTTAAGTCGGCATTTAAAGAAATGATTTTAGAATGTCAGAGTCAGAGGAGAATTTGAAGATCATCCATTGAGCCATTTTATTTTGAAGCAGAGGAAACAAGAACTGAAGGAGAAAAGCCATGGACTCAGCAGCCACAAAGTAGCACTTTTAAAGCAAGAATCCCAGGTCTCCTGGTTCCCTGTCCAGTCCCCTTAGCATTTATGACACTTCTTTCCTAACCAGATATATCCAAGAATGACACTAGTGAAAACTGAGGCATAACTTCTCAGTATGCAAGAAAAACCACTTTGAATACTCCCCTGAGACCAAGAGTCTCTGCTAAGTGGAGTCACATTAATGTGTATTTAGGCCTAGAAGTAATTCTCATAGGTACAATCAAGATAATATGCTGGAAGAAAGCAAAAGGGAAGGATAAAGATATTCATTTATATAAGGGGAGCTACTTCTCATTCATGGTCAGGGGAGCTACTTCGCATTCATGGTCAGGGGAGAGTTGGGGAATTTTGACCACAGTGACCGCTAATTATGCAGGGCAAGTCTTAGAACCCAGATCTTCTCATAGCCAGTCTAGTCCTGTGTGTGTGTGTGTGTGTGTGTGTGTGTGTGTGTGTGTGTGACCATCTCTTATGATGTATTTTGACTAGAATCACATGATTTTGGTTCCTTCTGGACTGTGTTCTCTGTTTGTGGGTATCACTCTACCATTAGTACAAAGGAGGATTTACATTTTCAGTACAGCTTGTGCTCTTACAACAGAAAGAATAACCAATTTCCTTTCCTTGGATGGAAAGAAGACCCGAATTTGAGCTTAGAAAATTGTTTGTTCTTTCTTAGGCCAGGTCAAAGGTGACACGGATCAGTAAATGAGATTTGGCTAGGGATGCCCCCCCTCCACCCAGGCCCCAGAACGAGGAGTACAAATCTCTTCTAATATTGTTTAGTGTCCTCATTATATTTGCTTTGGAATTAATGTGGAAAGTTGACCCACAGAAATTCTAAGATTTTTTTTTAAAGGATTGAATTTAGCGACTGTGAAAATTGCCAGTACAGACTCAGATCAGATAAAGAGGTTCTAGAAAATGTAGAATAGACCAAGCAAACATCTTATCCAACCTTTGTCTCCCCCACTTTTTACTCATGTGCTTGATGGATGACTCCCTGTCCCCTAAATGTGGCCCCTAGTTTCTCATCTCCACATTTCTGTTCCCTGTGTACTGGTATCCTCTCATCACCTCTGCCTTTTTTCTATCTGGGGTAAATTTGCAAATGTGTGCTTATTTTCTTGTCCCTTTTTGTTTGTGTTTGGTATTCCCAGCACTTAGTACATTGCCTGGCCTGTAGAAGGAACTTTAGAAATATTTATTCACTGACTTGACATCTATGTAATGAGATCACTTTGTGATTGGGGAAAAAAAAGTATTTAAGGACTTTAACATATAGAGTTAGAAGGGATTGTAGAGGCCATCTAGTTGAACCCATTCTTCAGGTAAGAAAGCAAATTACATCAAAGTATTAAATAGATTGCTCAAGGCTGGAGAGCTAGTAAGTATTCAAGTTTTATATTTAGAAACAATAACCTTTCCTGTAGAACATATTGCCACAGTTCTCAAAAGCTATTTAAATGTTTATAAAAGTTATATTGAGATTATATTTAAATGTTTATAAAAGTTAATTGAGATTATAAAAACCAAGTTCTTTCCAGAAATCAAATTATATCACTTATCAATCTCCATTAAGAAGGTGAACAATTGCTTGTTTCCATACAAAGTAAATACTAAGTGGACTCACAAAGAGTGAATTCCTACTCATCCCTTGAAACTCACCTTAAATGTCACCTGTCCTTTGAAGTCTCACTTGATTTCCTCATTCCCTACTAAGTCTGGAAGTCTTTTCTTCTGATTACAGAGCATTTGGTATTCCCATTGTACATTTACTAACTTTTTCATTTGTATTTTAATATTTATCTGCATAAGTCTTATCTCTCTAGATTTCAAGCTTCTGGAGTCCAGGGATTGTGTCTTACTTATCTTGATAGCGATAGCTCCTCCAGCTCCAAGCACAGCACATTTATTGCACAACATAAGCACTCAGTAAATGTTTGAATTTTTGTTCTCTGGCCCCAATCCTTGGGTTATACAATTATAGTGAACTAGTGATTGTTTTCAACCTAGATTTAGATCAGTATCTCTGCCAAGAGTGCAAATGGGAGGGAGACCTGTGTATATGGTTGGTTGTCCTTCATTCTCAGAGGACCAAAATGATGTCACTATGTTGGGGTCAAGGTACAGTGTGTCTGACAAAGGCCCATCCGACTGATACCAGCTCAGAAGGCTCTACCACAGGTCAGGCACAAATAGTCCATATGAACATTTGGAGTGGAGATGTCCCTAAAACTTGCACCTCAAATGTGTCTTTTGTTCTTTTGAATTACTGCAATTCTGCTTTGCTCACAGAGCATAGCACCTTCTTTGATGCAAGTACACCAGGCTAGGTGGTCTAGTGCCAGTGTCTCCCATGTCTCACAATCAGTGCCAGAGTTCTTCAGAGAAACCTTGAGTGTCCCTGCATTGCTCATTCTGACCTTCACGTGCTTGCCTTGTGTGAGTTTTCTGTTAAATAGTCTTTTAGGGAAACATACATTTGCTAGGTGGCACAGTGCTGGGCTTGCAATTGGGAAGACTCATCTTTCTGAGTTCAAATCTAGCCTCAGACACTAGCTAGCTATGTGACCTTGGGCAAGTCACTTAACCTTGTTTGCCTCAGTTTTCTCATCTGTAAAACGAGCTGGAGAAGGAAAAGACAAACCACTCCAATATCTTTGCCAAGAAAACCCCAAATGAAGTCACAAACAATCGGACAGGACTGAACAACAGCAGTAACAACATATACGTTTCTATGTAACTACATATATTCTATGTACATACAAAACAACTGTTTGTTACTTTCAAACAACTGGTTTTTTGACATTCCCTAAATTAATGATTCTTAAATTATTGGGAGTCAGTTATATGTAAGTAAGAAAACATAATTTTGATTTTGAAATTCTTTATAATCCAGTATTCCTGAGGCAAACAACATATTTTACAGGTGAGGAAACGAACTCCTGAAAAGGTTAAATGACTTATTTAAGCCAAGATTATTAATGATTTATTTAGCCAGGATTGATGATGATAATAACAACTGATATGGGCACCTGACTTAAATCCAATAGTCTTTTGTTAAATATTAGCTAGAAGAGCCTGATTCCCACCAGGAAATCACTCTCCAGCTGCTGTTGGCCAGGACTCTTGAGATCTATTTAGGCCTTGGTAAAAATGTACCTATAGGGGTGGCTAGATGGTACAGTGAATAGAGCACTGGTCCTGGAATCAGGAGGTCCTGAGTTCAAATCCAGCTTCAGACACTTAACACAAAAACTAGCCATGTGACTTTGGGCAAGTCACTTAACCCCAATTGCCTTCCAAAAAGCAAAAAATAAAATAAAAAAAAAATTTAAAAATGTACATATAAAGGCGAACCCTGCAAAATACCGATAGTTTTACTATAGAAAGAGAGATTTTCTGTGGGATATCATCACATAGAGAAACACTGTGGATAGAGTTGGTATACCCTGAAGTCAGGAAGACTGAAGTTAAACAATGTGACCATAGAAGGTTACTTAACCAGTGTCCTAACCAAGTCTTTTAAGACCATATGTGACAGATGAGTTATAGATCTATATTGGTAAAAAGAGTTTTCATACCAGGAATTCTCTCCCCTAAAAAAATCACTGGTCCAGACTGCTTTCTACCCTCTCCCAAAAGAATTATCACATAGACTTTAAGGAATTCTCAGCTCAATAATGAACATACCAATCCAGCTGAAGCACCACTGCCAAGTACATGGAAAATAAGGGGAACTATTAACTCAGTAATGCATATACAGATCTAGTAAAAATTGAACTATATAATGAAAATAAAATTCTTGACAATAATCCTAAAAATATACAATATACATGCATTAGTCTCTTGTAGCTTTTTGGGGGGGGGGGGTTGGGGAGAACACTTAGAAATTTCCACAGAAGAAGCAAACCAGCCATTAATGCTAAAAAAGGCAGCAATCCTTTATTTAAATTGCCTTGGGCCAAAAAAAATGAGAAAAAATACTTAATTTGAAAGACCTGGGGGTGGGGGGTTCGGTGAGTGTGAGAACAGTAGCAAGGGAAGAGAGGATTTCTTGGGGCTCACGGCTACCACAACTGAATGTCCAAAGGAGCAGAATACATCTGTAACTATGGGAATAGGAGAATGCAAGCACGTGGTCTTAAGGCTGTGGTTGGAAGGAGGAGTATTGAAGACCATACCAGAGGCACTGTCTGGATGGAATGTCTCCAGATTTTGCCAGGTTTTCATGACTCCTCCCTGAGTTGTTGCAAGTAGTCCTGGGTTACTCCTAGAGAACTGAGCTGTTTGAGAAGAGAGCCTTGTGATATATATAGGGAAGAGCTTTGGTGTGTAGGCTGTCTGCTTTCATATTACAGAGAGGTAGGAATTTTTAGACAGGAAGTTGAAAGCACCCAACAAGGAGAAATCCACAAATGAGTAATGGTCTGTGTGCCTAAGTTTGTCGTATTTTAGCATTAAGAAAATGAGGATCATTCATGCTAGCTGTAAGAATCATATTGAACAATAATAAAGGACATCATCAAACATGTGAGTGATTAAAAACACTGGCTGGCCACTTGACAAGAGCAAAGGATAACTAATGGACAGCCAGTGGGTTCCACGGGTATTCTTATGAAGTCAAGAAAAAGGAGGGAGGGTATTTCTGGCATCCTGGGTGCTCCACCTGTGATGAACCTATGGAAGACAGGTAAGAGGAGTAGAGGACAGATGGGTGTGAGTAGGTTGAAATCTGCTTTGTTCATTGGAACATCCAAATTAATAAGCTACTTAACTATTGGCAATAGTGCTGAGCCTAGATTGCCTCATAACAGTTTGCATGAAACCACATTGATTTACCAAAAGGTTACTTAAATGGTTTGAACATCCCTGTGAATTCAATTTTCTGCCTAAACAGAAAAAAATTTCTCTATAGAATTAGCTCCTCTCCAGATCTAAGTCTTACTTAACAAAATAAAAACAATTTATATATATATATATGTATGACATTGTGTGGGAAACAGGCCTTGGGCTAAGTTAATTTTACTGTTCCACTATTTTCTCATTTACAAAATGAGATTTAATCATCTTAGCTTCATTTTGGTGTAGATAGTATAGTAAAAAGCGTGTTGAGGCAGGAAGACCCTTGGGTTTGAATCCCATTTCAGACGATTATCCACCTGTGTGATCCATGGCAAATCACTTACCTTCCAACTTCAGTTCCTCATCTGCGAAATGGAGACAAACGTAGCACCTATTTCACAGGGTTTTGTTGCTGTTGCTGCTCAGTTGAGTCAGATTCTTTGTGACTCTATTTGGCAAAGATACCAGCTTGGTTTGCCTTTTCTTTCTCCAGTTCATTTTACAGATGAGGAAACTGAGGCAAACAGGGTAGAAGTGACTTGCCCAGGGTCACACAGCTTGTAAATGTCTGAGGCCGGATTTGAACTTATGAGGATGAATCTTCCTGACTCCAGGCCTGGTGCTCTATCAACCTAGATGCCCTCGAAGGGTTTTGGAAAGGATCAAATAAGGGAATACGTGTAAAACACTTTGTAAGCATTAAAGCATTAAAACAACAAGTATAATTGATATTATAATAACTATAATAAATGCAATAGTTATAAATTATAATTGTAACCCTAATATAATAACATAGTATCATGATGTATTATAATTAATATTATTATTTATTATCCATGAATCTCCATGATGGTTTATGTTAAATGCTTGATAATCACAGATACCAAATTTTCTCTTCCCCCAGCCCCACTTGAAGTTAAGGGCCAGAGATGTAAGGAGACTGGGAACTTTTCATTATTCTGGCAGAGATGTTATGGGTCCTAGCTCTGTGGGTTCTGGAAAAGAGGGTCACTCATCAGACAACCTGAATTCGCAAAGAAGTTGGCAAGAGAGAGAGAGCAAATTGCCTAGGAAGAGCCAGAGGCAAAAGACCATTCATGTTGTTGTGGTGAAGTTGTGTAGATAATCTCTTAGATCCTTCCCAATCTACAAATCTATAAATAGGATCTGAGAAAAGTCCGAGGTTAAAATAAGGGTCAGCAAAACTGGGGTAATGGACGGGTCAAAGGAGGGCCTGAGCTAGACCTAGACAGAGTTATGATTTGTCTGGCTCCATGAGTGGACACACCTGTGGCCTTTTAAGCCTGGGTGTGTGGGCTAGTCCCTGCCCCAAGATGAACTACAGCTGGGATTGGCCTCCTGTTCACCTCTGCTCCCTCCAGGATGGGAGACAGCTGTGTTGAGATGACAGTGGACCCAAGCTGAAAGTGGACTGGACCTTTGGAAAAAAGAACCCCATATATAATGATAAATTCTGATAAATGGTTATCAGAATGAGTGAAATTCATGCAGACTTCAGTGATGCCCATTCCACATGTCATTGTTTAGGTAATGTTGAAACACTTCTGATAGAGTTTCTATATTTTGTTTTGGTAGAAAATGAATTTTGATTGTGTCATCTATTTTCAGTTTACCTTGGAAATTGTAAAAGGTGTGATGCAAGTCCTGCTTAAACATTTGTCTGGGGGCCAGAAACCACTCAAAAACTTCTTTCTTGAAGATCCACAATGATCTAAATCCTATGACCTCCTTTTAACCCTGATTCTCCTCAAACCCTCCAGAGTTTTAAACTGAACACACCCTCCTTTCTGAACCCAACCCCCACCTTCATCCCACTTAAGGTTACTTAGCCTCCTTACCTCTCCTCCCGGCTTCAGCACGATAACCATTCAAACATCCAGAGATGCTATTTTGTCTTCTTTTAGTTTTCTTTTCTCGAAGCTAAACATCTCCAGGTCCTTTAGTCAGTCTGCTAAGGATTCTAGCCTTTTCACCACCCCTAGTCCCCCTCTCTAGACCCATTCTGTTGTAGCAAACATTTCTTATTGTTTGAATATTGTCTCTCTCTTCTGAACTCTTATAACAGTATCTCTGCCATCATCTGCCAAACATCTGTAACGCTGTCTACATAATTCATTTGGCGAACACTTGGCTTTGTGTCTTTTTAGTTCTTTGAACTACTAAATTCATGTGTCTATCTTATCTCTCCAACTAGATTATAAACTCTATGGTCACAGGGGTCTTTGTCTTAGATTTCTTTGAGTTTCTCAAAGGCAAGGCTTTTGATGGCTCTTTTGACTCCTTGATAGTAATATTGTGTGGTCCAGAAAGGTTTCACAGATAAGGCAGAATTTGAACAACATCTTTAAGGATGAGTAGGATTTATTTTGGTAGCATAGGGCATTCTGGGAAAATGGAATAGTCCACACTTAGTGAGCTTACTTTGAAGGGAGGGGGGCAACAAGTAGCAGTAGCTATGTGCTGTAGTTTAAAGAGTGCCCAGTGGAATGAAGTGGACTCCCCCTACAAAGACCATCTCAAGGAGATGCCCTTTGGCTGATCACTGATGCTAGTTAAGCATTAATAATCCCAAGGCCTATTCTGTTGCCAGCACTATATACTTTGCCTTATATGTGGTAGGAAGTAATACTTTTTATTTCTCTTTAGGATCAGGCACATTCTGGAAATGAGCAAGGTGTGCCCTAACTACTTGACTTCTTTAGTTATACTGAGTGTAGCCCAGAATCAAAAAGGAGAAATGACATCTGAGCATTTAAAATAGAGAACATGAAATTCATATTCTACAGCTCCTCTGCTTGGCTTTTGGGGGTACCTTCAGATCCTTGCTTAGAACCTCTTCCCATTGAGAGTCACACACATCTCTACCCAGCTTGGAAATTGGGTTCCTGAGTCCACAGAAGATTAGAAGCAAAGCATTAAAATGAAAAGCAAGGACAACTAAATGTAGACAATGGTTATCTTAGTAAGGATGATACTGCTGATTTCCTGGCACTTCAGAGAAATACTAGAGCAATGATAGCAGCAAGAAGTAACATCTGGTAGCCTCACAGCAAGGGAGAAGACAGGAAAAGAGCCTCTAAAAATCAAAAGCAATTCATAAAGCATTTCCTATAGGGTGTTATACCCCACTTTGTGAATGTATCTGTTGACTATCTCACAAAAATAATAATCGATAGAACTGTAGAATTTTTAATCTGGGGGGAACCTTGAATCTTTTCATGATAGGTACATTGAGTATTCTTAGTTAAAAAGGTTAAATGATTTTCACAATCCATGGAGAGGTGTGGAATACCAGTGGATAGAGAGAAGTCTTCAAAACCTGGAAGTCCAGCCTCTAAAGTATATGGATTGAATGATCCTGGTCAAGTCAGCACCACTCAGCTCTTTAGAAAGTAGAAAGAGTGGGCCACATACTGACTTGCTGTTCAGTTGTTTCAATTGTGTCTGACTCTTTGTGACCCCATTTGGGATTTTCTTGGCAGAGATACTGGAGTGGTTTGCCATTTTCTTCTCTCTCTCATTTACAGATAAGGAAACTGAAGCAAACAAGGCTAAGTGACTTGCCCAGGGTCACACAGTTAGTACATTTCTGAGGCAGGATTTGAACTCAGGTCTTCTTCACGCCACACCCTGTGCTCTTGTACTGCACCACCTAGTTGCCATACAAGTTGACTAAGGAATCCACAGTTCAAAGTTATTGTATTTTAATTTGTTAAGCATTTCCCAATTATATCTTAATCTAATTTGGGCCAAATTTTGGAGTTTTGTGGGCTACTTCTGGCCTGAAGGCTATAAGTTTGACACCTCTGATCTATGAAATTCTCTTAAGACCATAAAAGACAGAGGTGCAGACCTACATTGCTGGCATTAGTTCCTCACCCTACATTTCTTCCCTGTATTGCTGAAACCATGGGTCTAGCCCCTATTCCTCTATTTCCTATCCTTTTATCCCCAAGCCTCTACGCCAGAAAGTATAGACTTGATGGACATAAATCATAGATTAGAACTGGCAAAGAACTCAAGGGTCATCTAGTTTTGACATATTGTGGAAACTGAAATGCACAGAGACTGTGACTTGTCTAAGGTCACACAGCTAGTTATGTACAGAACCTGGTCTTGAACCCAGATCCTCTGAACTGCAAGCTCTTTCCACTGCCTCCCCCCTCCCTCTCCCCATTTCCATTTAAAATGATTAAACTGAAACAAATCCTTGGTGCTTAAAAGGGTAAACTTCATTTGTCTGGAAAAATTCATTCACGTGGAATTTCCATCCCCAGTGGAGATGGAAAAATGAAATGTTACTATGTTTTGTTTGGGTCCAATGTTTTCTCCCTGGGGAACATATGTTTGAAATTATAATATAAATTTCTGGGTGGCAAAGTATAATGAGGCCCTTTACAAAAAGCTCCAAAGAGTATATTTCTTCTGTTAAATGAGGTACACCTATAATATCTCTTTTTTCCCCCTTCTTTTCCTCAGAGATATATTCTAAGGGAAAATAATTTGGCCTTAATCAAACTATAGTACTCATTGCTAGAATGCCCCTAGGTTGTGATAGTTATTTTCTGCCGTCATCCTCTCATGAGAAAATCATAATTTTAAAAGCTAAACATTTCAAAGATGTTTCACTTCCTTTGGATACCCATAGGAAAAGATGGGAAGGGCGGGGAGGACCCAGAAGACTTGAACATATTTACAGGAATTTGACATTCTATTCCTTGTCCTTTTTGGTCCTATTTGTAGACGTCGAGGATTACCCGGTCAGATGAAGAGAAGGATGGTGGCTGGGATGCCTGGGGTGCCTGGAGTGATTGTTCCCGGACCTGTGGAGGAGGAGCATCCTACTCTTTGAGGAGATGCTTGAATGGAAGGTCAGTAGCAGGAATGAAGTTTCTTGAAAATATAACAATAGTGTCTTAGGAACACATTAGCATATTTTGCAAAATCAAATATTTTAACCATATAAATTCCACCATCCCATGCCTTCTGAAGGTCTGTGCAATTATGATGTAATTCAGCAGACGGTTATTAAGTGTATGTGCTGAGTGCTATGAAATGGAAAGATGAATATTACATAGGCCCTTCACTTAGAAATTTTCTAGTCTAGTAGAGAGAGGAAAAGATATTACCCAAGTAACCAAAATTAAAAATCATATATAATAGCTGACATTGAAGCACAGTGTTAGACTTAGAATCAGAAAGACCTGGGCTCAGGATCCCTTCAAATTCTGTTAGGATGGGCCACTGATTTAATCTCTCAACCTGAGTGTCCTTATCTGTAAAAGATGGCAGTTAATCCCTGTCCTAGATAATAAGGGCTAATAGTTGTGGTACAGTGGCTAAAGTGCTGGGCCTGGAGTCAGGAGTACCTGAGTTCAAATCCAGTCTCAGATACTTACTAGTTGTTTGATCCTGGACATCTTAACACTGTTTGCCTCAGTTTCCTTATCTGTAAAATGAGCTGGAGAAGGAAATGGCAAGACACTATAGTGTCTCTGCCAAGAAAACCCCAAATGGATTGAAGAGTTGGATATGACTAAAACAGCTGAACAACAACATAGTTAACGAAGCACTTTCCTCATACCAATATAATAAAGTTTGTGGTACAAGTATTATTCTCCCCCCGACCCATTTTAATGTTGAAAAAACAGGTGAAATAAAGTCAGTAATGCACACTTCTGGTGACCTTGCATGATAGACTAAGGAAAGTGGACCTTATTCAATGGGCAGTATGGAGCCATTGAAAGGGTTAGAGCAGAGGAGTAATATGATTAAAGCATTATATTATTACTTTGGCATTATTGTGTTGAATGCATTGGAATGTGGAGGCTTTGAGGTGGTGATAGTGAACCATGAGTTAACTATATGTATTTAAACAAGCTTCGAATCAAAGACCTTGTCTCTGTCTTCCCAGGAAGCAAGCAATGTTATGATGAAATTGACATACAGAATATTGAACTGGTCTGCCAAAGTAGATGACGGTGTTAGTTGGGAATTCAGGATTAGAACCCAAGTTTCCTGAGTCTTCTTCTTGGGTTCTCTCCATTGGAATTAATTTCTTATTAAAATACTATGAATGACCCATTTATTGGAATAGAATACACTCAAGGTTTGCCAGAGAGAAATTAACAAGATTGTTTTTCCAAGTTTTTTTTAATATATTAGAAAATGTAAGTCTTTTAAAGCATAACTCTAGAATGTGAATATGTAAACTTGTTTTTTTTAATCTCTGAATTAAAAATTAGATTATATTTCCAAAATATTAAGAGTTTACTCTTGAGTTTTTGAATTCTTAGCTAGGTTTTTCAAGTCCCATAAAATAGATCAAAAAGGGATCTAATATAATTTAATGTTCTGTGGATTTATTTTCACAAAGTTAATGTTTCAAAGATGTATGTAAAGGAGGGGGATGATTGACATTGCTAATTGTTGAGAAACAATGAGGAGGAGAATGATTCGCAAACACCACTGGATTTGATTTGATAATGAGAGAGACAGAGACAGAGAGACCAAGAGAGACAGAGACAGAGACACACAGACAGAGACAGAGTGAGAGAACAGGAGTACTGAAATGGGACTCAGAATGAAAAGGGTTAAAAAAGGAGTGGATGATCAGGAATTAGAAGCAGCTGAAGGGATTACAAATATGATACCCTAGATACTTGGAGTGGGTGGGATCACTGTGCCCTGTCCAGAAGAAGCCCACAAACCTCCTGAACCTTTTTAGCCAACAACTATATCTAACATTTCTGTCAGATAGATTGCATGGAGTGGAAGAGAGCCCTTAAGGTGGGAGGGGGAGGTGTCAGAAGACCTGGGTTCTAGTCGTTGTTCTCCCTAGACTAGGTATGTGACCTGGCTCATTTCATCTCTCTGAGGTTCAGTTTCCAAAAGCATAAAATGATGAGGCTGATTAGGAAAACTCTGAAGCCCCTTTCAACTGTAATACTTAATATTTCTGTGACCCACATTCACCATCCCTGCCCAACCTGATCATGCTTCTGACTCATATTCCCTTAGCTCCCTCTGGACTATCTACTTCCATTTAATCTCTCTTCAGTTCCAAGTTTACAATTACATTGATTTTTTTTTTTTTTTGGTCCATAGGTTTTAGTTTTTGTTTTTCGTACATAGCTGTTTGCATGTTGTCTCTCCCATTAGACAGTGAGCTTCTTGAGAGCAGAGACTTCTTTTTGCCTTTTGCTGTATCTCTGTGTTTAGTCCAGTGCATGGCACATAGCAGGTGATCAGTAAGTGCCTACTGATGGACGGCCTGCCTTCCTCAATACTTTACTTCCTCTGTGGTTTCCATGTTTCCTTGACTGTCCGGGCTAATCTCTTCCTGTGTTTTCCGGTTAGTTGGACTCCGCTGCTCTCTGCTGGTTTCCATAATGTTTGCAGGGTAAGTTGACCTCGTCACCAGCTGAGCATCCTGATAAAAACAATTTGTTTAAAAAGTTTATCAATGAAAGGGAAGTGGGATGGTGGCATGTAGTGGAAAAGAGCCATGAAAGAGACAGTGATCAAGTGAAGGTTGTTTTAAGGGGAAATCTGAGTGTTTTTGTAAACAAGTAGAAATGGGCCAGTGAAGAGGGTGAGATGGAAGATTCAAGAAGAAATAAGGAAGGGAGCAAGGTCCTGAATGAAGCAGCAGGGAGAGAGATGAGAACACAGGTGGAAGAGTTCTTCTTAGGAAGGAGAAGACATACTTCTCTCTCTCCTTATTTGTACTTTGTTTATATAATTTTATGCACTGACTTAGGTTCCAGAGAGAATGGAGGCAGGTGGGCTTCTACTGAAATAGTGGTTGTGTATGTTTGATGAAAACTGCCATAAGAATAAATTAGGGACCGTAAATTGCTGCTTTCACCTTATTGTAAGTCAACCAAAATAGATACATTTATGGTTTTGATTTATTAAAAATTATACTGACTCTATCCAGAATGTACTTTTCCTAAGTGCTATATATGCTTCTGGGATTTGGTCCAACACCGCCTTCCAGACTATCCAAGTAGCTACCTAGCCTTTAAAAGCTAAAAAACCACTGACTTCCGATACCAGTGACCTATCTAGGAGAAAGGTGAGACTTTTACCTGACACATAAGCCACTCCCCATTCTCCATTCCCTTCCAAACTGTCTAGAAGTGATAAATTCATAGAACTCATTTCTCTTTTCCAGTGGGTCATTCACTCTCACTTCATATGCTTCTGGCCTCATGGTTCTCATCTGCTAGGACTGGGATTGAAAGTTGGATCCATCAGATTCACATATGGCTGTCTTCAGAGTGAAACCAGTATTTTGGGGTTCTTGCCATGTGCTTAGTCACATACATTTGGCAAAGCGTATCGAATGAGTTTTGGGATTGATGCACAGAAGCATAAAATATTACAACTGAAAGAGAACTTAAGAGAGAAATGATTAGTTTTGATTGTTTACATGATTAAGAAGGGGCATAGTGAGATGAAGTGAGAAGTGCTGGGGTCATACAGCTAATTTATGGTGGAGCCCCTGTTAAAGCCTAGGCTTTCTGACTTCTAGTCCAGTGCTCTTCTGACCATACTGGTTCCCTGTGCCTGCTTCCATATTCCTGTTGGGTGACATGGGGGGCAGTGGGCAGCCCTGGAGCTCTAGGGTAGATGTTTTTAGGGAGCAGCTAGGTGGTGCAGTTAATAGAGTGCTGGACCTGACGTCAGGAGGACTCATCTTCCTGAGCTCAATTCAACCTCAGACACTTACTTGCTGTGTGACCCTGGGCAAGTCACACATTTGCTTCAGTTTCCTCATCTGTAAAATGAGCTGGAGAAGGAAATGGTAAACTACTCCAGTATCTTTGACAAGAAAACCCCAAATGTGGTTGCAAAGAGTCAGATGTGACCAAAACAACGGAAAAACAATAGATGTTTTTAACTTTCTTTTAATATTGTAGCCCCCTTTAACAGTCTGGTGATGCCTAAGGATCTCCTTTCATATTAATGTTTTTAAATGCATGAAATAAAATATGTAGAATTAGAAAAGAAACCACTTATATGGAATAACAGGTTATCACTTTTTTTTAAAGCCAGTTAAGAACCCCTTTTCTAGGACTATATGAGCTAGACTAATAGATGTTTTCTACACATTCCATAGCCCATTGACTAGAAGTGGTATCCTTAAAAATCAGTCAATTAACAGTTGGATTTTGTTTTGTTTTTAATTTAGTGCTTACCATGAATCAGGAGACAGCTAGGTATTAAGTGGATAGATTGCTGGGCCTTAAGTCAGGATGGCATTGGCTCAACTCTGGCCTTAGACACTTACTAGCTGTGTGGCCCTGGGCAAGTCACTTAACCACTGTTTGCCTTAATCCATTGGAAAAGGGAATGGCCAACCACTTTGCCAAGAAAACCCCATGGGCAGCATTGGTATGCTATTGTCCATGGAGTCACAAAGAGTTGTACATGACTAATGTTCAGTAGGAATGTCAACAGCATGTGTCAGTGGGTATAGAAAATGAGAAAAGGGCCCAGCACAGACTCAGTCTTGAAGTTAGCCAGGGTAAGAGGGTAAGTGATGGATTGAGAATCTCAAAAAAAGCAGTGAAGAATGAACAGACTGGTAGGAGAACTGAGGAGAAAACTGGGTTGGGTGGAGAAAAGACCTTTTTGTTTAACAATTAAGTAATCTTTAGTTATATTTGAGAAAGCTGCTTCAGTGGAGGGTTCAGAGTGTTAGAGTCAGTAGATAAGATTAGAGAAGTGATAGTGAGGAAGGCAACCATACAGATAGTTCTGTAGGTCCCCCCCCCCCTTGTAATTTGACTGCAAAAGGTTATAGTTTAACAGCTTGAGAGTCTGACAAGGTTAAATGATTTTTTTAAGTTTATGAGCAACTTTTGCAAGTAAATGATGGTGGTTGATTGGTTTCCTACATAAGCAATAGAAGATGAATTAATGGCTAAAAAGGTATTGAAAACAAATGACAAGGGGCAGCCAGGTAGCACAGCAAGTAAGAGCACCGGCTCCAGTATTGAGAAGACCTGGAGATCGAATCCCGGGCTCAGACACTCAGCACCACACCCAGAAATAACTGGCCGTGTAACCTTGAGCAAGTTACTTAACCCCGATTGCTAAAAAAAAAAAAGAAAAAGAAAAAAAAAAGAAAAAAAGAAAACAAATGACAGAGGATGATCAAAGGGGCACATTGCCTTAGGTGATATGAGGGGGATATAGTCAAATGCATAAGTAGGATTACAGGCTTAGGGGTAGAAGAGGTCTTAGCCTAGTCCAACCTGGTCATTTTAGTGCTGGGAAGTTTAAGACCCAGAAAGGTTAAGTTGTATGGCCAGATTCACAGAGGCACTAATTGGCAAAGGTGGGATTATAGATTGTCTGACTCCAAATTCAGTGCAGTTTCCATTGAATCATGCCTTGGCAAGAAGAGCCATTCTTGGTCAGAGGCTGTAACAAAGAAGAAAAAAGTTAGGAGATGTGAAGGTTATGATGGGGGAAGGGGGAGGACTGGTGGGAGAATAGAGATTGTAGAACAGATGAGAAGAGGGAGGAAGAGGGAGTTCAAATGGCTAGGAAGTAAGAAGGAAGTTCCTCTTCCTTCCTTCCTTCCTTCACCAAGGGGTTCCCTCTTTCAAAAGAGAAGGGTTAGGAGGCTTGAGGAGATAAGAAGTTTGAAACCACTGCTGTGAAGAGTGTGAATGGTCCCAAAAGGATAAAATCCCAAAAGAATAAAAGTATTGTAATACAGCAGGGAGTTCTCATTTGAAATTATGTGACATGAATTTATACTGAACCTGGTTAGCACAGTTGAATAGCTCAACTGGAAAATACCTTAGGAAATCACCTTAATTAATCCTCTTTTTTTAAAATTTTTAACATATGAAAGAAAAGATATTGAGGCCAGAGAGATTAAGTAAAATAAAGATTTTTTTTAATCTATCTACCTCACACAATTATTTTGAAATTATGATGTATATTGCTTTAGAATTTACAAAACACATTCATGCCCATTACCTATAGACTATCGAAGAAATGTGTGTAAGTGTACTTTGTAAATTCTAAAACAATATAGATATATATGTTATTATAATTATTCAAACATCCAGTATCTAAATCCTATCATTATAATATGTCAAGATATTCCTCTGAAAGTGATTAGAGAATTCGATTCAGCAAATAATAAGTTCCTATTGCATGACCAGTCTTGGTCTAGCATGGTAAGAGTTACAAAATAAGTAGGGCAGTTCTGCCCTGCCTGTATATTTTTATTTTTTTTAAAGTTTACTCTGCCACAAATAGAGATGGTTAGACTCAGTGGGGATGGGAAAAGTTGGATTTGGAGGTTTTGATATCAAAATATTTGTAAGAACAAGAAGTATAGAACAGAATGAGACAATTAAGTGAAGAGAGGATCCACATTGAAAATAATCATAAATCAGGAGACCTAGACTTAAATCCCAGCTCTGCCATTTACTGCTTTGACTTTGACATTTGCTGCTTTTCACTTCTTACTGTATGACTTTGAGCAAATCACAACCTTTCTGGGGCTCACCTACCTTCCCTACAAAGCAAAGGTTTTGGATTAGATAGATAAGAGTGATTCTAGGTCTGACATTCTAAGAATTTAAAGAGATTTGATAGTAGAGGGGTGGTGGGTGGAATACAATAGGAATTTCCTGTCTCTTTGTTTGGCTTGTGTACTGTATATGGGGTATGTGGGGTGTTCATGGAGGACTGGCACCTCTGGTATGAGCTCATCTGCCTTTGGTGTCACCCAGCTCTCACCTGTGGCTCCAAGAAGCTGTGGCATGCACATTTGCTATACTCTAGTAAAACTGTCTTGGGCTAAACCGGGTTGAGGGTAACAAACAGGCCTCAAACCTGTTGGTGAGTTAGTGGGGTGTCTACCCCAACATGTGAAGACTTCTCCCATTGCAATGGGTGAATGAGAACAGTTTGTTCCAATGGCCAGGAAGGCAGCTGAATCAGGTGCTTTGGGGCCTTTAGAGTTTGGTCAGAAGATGCCAAGGTCCTCCACTACGTCCCGGGCCATCATCAGTTGTCTTGACTTTTGTCTCGCCACTGAACTTCAATGACTCTGGGAGAGAGAATGAGGCTGTGTACCTCTGTGTACCTTGTGTACCTCTGCCTCACTTGAATCCAGTTCACGTGCAAGTCAGGACATGTGATGTCATTGGTCCTCTTTGAAAATGAAGGCTTAACAACAGACAGCAACATGTAATATAGATGGCTCTCTAGCATAGAAAAACTGGTCCACATGTAGTAAGGAATTTTATTTAGACAGTAACTGAGACTTGGCCACCCTGACTCTGGAAAGGCAGCTGGACTTAGAGTTAGGAGAATTTGAAATAGCATCTACCTCACAGGGTTGTTGTCCGAATCAAAATAGATAACATATGTGAGGTGCTTTGCAAACCATATAGCATGATATAAATGATAGCTGTATTTTGATAGCTAGTGAATCATGGCTACCACCACCTAGTAAAGGAAGGACAGATAAAATCCAAGATTTTGGTGATTGGTCTGACATTCCTTCTCTCTCTTAGTTATAAGTTGGTTTGGGGCTAGAATTATATCTGTCTTCTACACAGGAGATAGCTGGATAGCTCAGTGAATAGAGCGCTGGGCCTGGAGTCAGGAAGACCTGAGTTCAAATTGGGCCTCAGACATTTACTAGCTGTGTGACCCTGGGCAAGTCAATTAACTTTGTCTTAATCCACTGGAGAAGAAAATGGCAAACCACTCCAATATGTTTGCAAAGAAAACCCCATGAACAGTATGGTCCATGGGGTCACAAAGAGTCAGACATGACTGAACAGCATTACACATCAGATATTATCTACATTTTTAGTAGTAGACAGAGAGCTGTTTTTGGAGTTAAGAAGACATAGGTTCAGATCCCACCTCTCAGACACACTGTGTCACCCTGGATAAGTCATTTAACTTAAGTGCCCAGGCAGCTCTTTTAGACTATAACCTTCAGAGAAGTTTATAATATGAATTGATTGAAGAAGAGCCTCAGAAGAGACTATCAATGAAATTACATTTTTATCACATATTTTTATATTTTTTCATGCTCATTTTCTAAAAATAAAAAAAAAGATATTTTTGGTTCCCTAACCCTATGTAACGTTTTTTTCTGTAGAGCAACAAAATAGGATGGCTTTTTTCATTTAATCCCCACTAAAGAGAATATATTTTAGATGTGTAGAATTAATAGCTTAATGTCCAGGCACTGCTTTGGGAGAGTGATTGAGTTCCTTATCAATTATTAAGTAAGGGTATCAACAGCCATCCCCTCAGCATTGTATGAGACCGAATGAAACCTCATGAATTATTGGTAAGCAGATTTATTTTTCAGGTCATTGTTGTTTGTTTAACCTTTTTTTTTTTCAGTCGTGTTGGACTCTCTATGACCCCGTTTGAGGTTTTCTTGGCAAAGATACTGGAGTGGTTTGCTATTTCCTTCTCCAGCTCATTTTACAGATAAGGAAACTGAGGCAAATCAGGTTAAGCGACTTGCCCAGAATCATGTAGCTAGTAAGTACCTGAAGCTGAATTTGAATTCTGGTCTTCTAGGCTTCAGGCCCAGCACTCTATCTGTTGAGCCACCTAGCTGTCCTTTTTATTTCCTTTGGGTAGTTGTTGGATTAAATATCATCTAAGAGCTTTTCCAACTCTAAAGCCCATGATTCCATGACCTCTTCTTCTGAGGTGAACTCGTCTAAGGCTCAGAATCAGGACACTTACCTATTCCTTCTGAAACTATATAAAAGCTCTTCAGAAACTATAAAGTATTCTACAAATGGAAGGTATTATCATCATCATCATCGTAAAACAGAAGTGTGGTCTGGTGGTTAGAACAAAGACCAAGAATGAAGAGACTTGGGTCCAGTGCTTGGTTTACTCAGAAACATGCTGAAAGCACTTTGGCAGATCTCCTTGCCTCACTGGGTCTCAGCTTTATAAAAGAAAGCTCCCTTTCTGCCCGGGGAGGTTGTTGTACATGTTTGCCTAGAGTCAGAGACTACTAGAAATAACTGGGCAGGATGAGCCCTTAATAAGCCACAGTGCCTAGCTCTCCACCTTTAGATATGGTCATACTTAAATTATTCCAGACCCATTCCAGTGTTTAACAACCCTCCCTACAAGTCTGGGAAGTGCTTTGAGATGTTGAAAAGAAACCCAAAGTAGTATCACTTACTTCTTATGGAAATCTTATGGCTGCTCTCTATTCCTGAACAGCCTCAGAGACTTATAAAGCCTTTATAAATCTTGAACCCTTGTGGTCAATCTCTTCTGGAAGAAGGGTACTGCTTGGGAAATTATATTCAAAACAAAGACGCCCCAGAACTTTAGAGAGTATGTGTGTGCCTCTCTTTAAATTCAA
Organism: Petaurus breviceps papuanus; assembly: GCF_028583685.1. Taxonomy (NCBI): domain Eukaryota; kingdom Metazoa; phylum Chordata; class Mammalia; order Diprotodontia; family Petauridae; genus Petaurus; species Petaurus breviceps. Next base: position 73,017,503 of record NW_027186296.1, on the reverse strand, counting down.
CATTTGGGGAATTTGGGTAGATATAATTTTCACTTGTTAATTTCTTTGTGAATTGTTATTTTAAAAATTCAATTACATTTAATACCTTTTGGCTAGTTTGTACTTTGTACAGTAAGCCAGCCAAAAAATCCCTTTCTCTTGAAGAACTTGCAATGTGATACTCTAGGCAAGTACCAGCAATGAAAAATACAAGGCTTAAGTTAGCTATTATTTTAGAAGTTAATATCTTTTTCTTCTACAAAACAAACACTAGATCTTTAATGCACTAATATTTGAGTCCAGGTACACTACCAGTATACTAGTAATTGTGAAGTGACCGCTATAAATTGTAGCAGTATAAACTCCAGAGCAATTTTAATAATATTTTAATGTATTCCCATGTGGAGACAACATATGTTTTCTATGCCCTGATAAATTTATGGTTTCAAAAGTATTCTATATCAGGTTATTATGATTGTTGTAATGAGTAGGAAGTACATAGTTGTGAAACAACATTTTCAGATTCTCATATGCTCTAAAAATCATTAGCTTTCACAGTCATTGGAATGAAATTAAAAATTTGAAGGCAGTACTTTTGTATTTTGGCTGCCGTGGGTCAAGGGAGTTATTTCTAGCGTAAGCTGGCAAATTCCTGTATAGGAAATTTAGGCTCTTGTGTCCTTAGCTTTTAAATAACTTGCATTTCATTTTGTGCCTGGTTCATAAAGTGGTTATTTATGTACATGTTAAGAGACTATAGCATAAGCTTGCCATATCAAGTGAGGCCAGCCAAAGGATTGACTAAGTGTTGAATTTGAAAAAACCTCTGTTTTAACTAAAGTAAGCAGAACGAAGTAGTGAAGAAGAAGAAATCTTGCAGAAAACTTAAGGGTAGAGAGAAAAACCCTTTCTTTCAAAGCAAATTTAAAGGGCTGATGGGCATGCTGAAATGCTAGTGGAGTTTATATTGAATATATTTATCATATGATTTGTTGTATAATTTGCTGAACTCTACCTCTCGGTTAGAATTTGAGTAGTATTTGTTTTAGTGATGAAGCATTGCTTTGTAGTTTCACTTGTTCAAATTCAGGACTCAACCTGTTTTATTTTTTCTTTCTCTACTCTTTTGCTTATAATTAGGACAAGCTGCCACTAAGTGGTGATGGTACCTGAGTTATGGTAATACGGTCCAATTAAGAAGCTTTTGTCAAAGGCATACATTTATCTGAGAGACAGATTAGCACCATCTTCCTTTAAAAAGTATTATTAAAGTAACTGAACTCAAAGCTATATAAGAACTTTTTGGAGAAAACTCTTTGACACAATTTAGTACTTTTCTCACTTTTAGCTAGTATAGTAACTGCCTATTATCATTCATAAAACTTAATTGACCACTTTCTTGCAAATGATCATGATTCTATTAATTTAGAATTGGTGGACAATGGGTGGGGTGGGGGGACCTTTAAAGGAGCTGTAGAATTTCATCAGTTCAGTAAGGATTTCAAACTCCTTGCATTTCAAAATCATCATGTACAACAACTTTCTAATTCTAGAGAAAGTCTCCTTTTCCAACTTCTGAACTGATAAGAGGACTTTGATTTGCCTTTTCTCCTTCCTTCTTAATCTTTTACTTTGAGCACAAGAGACTAAGTTTTTGGCATTGTTACATATGGATATTTGCTTTCTTTTCGATTGGAAGGGAGAACTTTCAGAGAGAATGAGAGAAAAAGGAAGAGGAGGAGGAGAAGAAGAAATGAAGAGATGAGATGAAAAAGGGAAGAGGGGAGAAAGAGGAAATTTAGTTGTTAAAAATCTGTTTTCCTTGAAATTTGCATGCATTACTTCCAATGCAACTTCAAATGAAGTTGTAGCTATTGGCCAATATCATACAGTAGATTAAATGCAAATTGCAGAGAGCTCTGCGTTTCTAAAAACTTCATATATCCATCAGGACAAAATATTTTAAAACAACAATTTAAACATTTAACAAGTTTTTAAAGCAGTTCAGCCAAGGTGATTTCATCACAGTTATCCAAAAAAAAGTAGCTAGATTTTCATGACTTGTTCCCTTATAAGAGGCTGTTTTACAGGCTATTTTTTCTTGTTGGACGAATAAAGAATCTAGTTGCTTTAGCATTGAATGAAATCCATTTGATACAGCTAGATAATACAGATCTTCTCCGAAGGGAACTAATTAAACCCTTTGCTTTCAGGATAGCTATGATACAGAATTTAGAGTCAAAAGACAGATTTGAATTTTAATCTGCTGCCTACTTCGAGAGTTAATTTGAATCTTTCTAGATTTTAGTTTCCTCACCTGTAAAATGAGTAGATTGGAATTCTAAGGTCCTTTCCGGCTCTACATCCTGTAATCTATGACCTAGACTGAAGCAGAATAAACTTACTTTACTAGGTTCAAAATAGCTTGCAATTGCAGATAAGGAAACTGAGGCAAAATCAGGTTCCCTTCTACAGTGCAGGGGTTAGGGACTCTATACTCTTGTGATCTGGAAAACCCATGTAAAATTTTTTATTTTTCCTTTATACCAGAGAAATCTGAATTTTTTCTTTTTCTTTTATGGGGATGTTTACAGTATTAAAAGATAAAATATGTTGATTTATACCATTCTATATGCATATTTTATGCATTTTTGAGTTTCTAAACTTTTTCCTGTGTCATATGCTGGCCTTTATATGTCATCTGAAGCTTCTGCAAAACTCCCATTTAATTTCTTATGCCAGCCTGTGACATATGAAAACTGCAATGGGGAAAGATGCAATGTGGAAGGAATAATTGTATATAGCACTCTAAGGTTTGCAAAGTAATTTACATAAATTATTTATTTGATCCTCATAACAACCCTATGAAATAGAAGTGCTACTATTATATCCATTTTAGATATGAGGAAACTGTCCATGGTCATATGGTTAGTAAATGTCTATGATGGAATTTGAACTTGGGCATTTCAGATTTCCAATCCAGCTATCCACTGTACCACCTACAAGATAATTTCTGATGAAAATTATTGAGGTTTTACATCTGGCTTCTGCTCAAGTTGAAGACGTGATATGAGGAACAATGTAAATTCAATGTATGATGGGAAAACATTTCCAATGTTCTAGACAGGTAATGTAGATTTTTCTAGACAGGTAGATGTAGATTTTCAGGTTTATATGAAAGAAAAATAATTCTCATTTTACTTCTATACTAGAACTATAGGTTCTGATAAATAAGTTATGACTCTTAGATTTGATTGCTTACCTCTTACAGAGAGACAGTGGGAGGAAAGTGGATACTAAAACTCAAGAGAATTAAGGAAAGAGAAGAATAAAGGAGAAAATTTATGAGACTCTGTGATCCAAAAGATCATAAGAAAAGAGAGTGAGGAATAGTGAAAATTTTTGTTTCTATATTTTGTTGTTGTTGTTTAATTGTTTAAGTCATTTCTGAATCTTTGTGACCCCATCTGGGGTTTTCTTGGCAAAGTTTCTGTTATCCCAAAGATAGCATTTCCTTCTCCAGCTCATTTTACAGATGAGGAACATGAGACAAACAAGGTTAAGTGACTTCCCATTGTCACACAGCTAGTAAGGGTCTGAGGCCCGATTTGAACTCAAGTCTTTCTGACTCCAAGCCAGGTGCTCTATCCACTGTGCCACCTAGCTGTGCTGGTTTATGTGGTAAACATCTATTAAATTCCCAAAGATAGTTGTAGTGGTATCATCCCTAGATATGTGTAGACTGGGTATACCTGAAATACATTAGAGTAAATCCTGAGATAGACTGGATTTATTTTTAGAAATCCCTTAGAACTGTGGTCATTATAATAAAAATCAACTTATTAACTTAAGAGAGAATTTGCAAGGAAACGTATCAAGTTCAGAAAACACCTAGAGCTTCATTATAATGTGTCCCACTATAGCAAGATACTCACCTTAATGCAGAATCATCTTGGAGCCTCTTCAGTGAGTTTTGTTAGCAGATGGTTCTTTCAATTCTGGTGTCACCTATTACACAGATTGTCAGCATATAGAATTGGTTGGAGAAAGAGGTAGATGGAATTATATGTAGGAATTTATGGGTTTGTAGTGCCAACGCAAATATTCACAGCACTGATGGCAACTGTAAATATGCTGACATAGTGCTCAATCCCAAAATATAACAGACTTTCCATATAGAAGACAGAAGCAAAATATTTATTCAGACACTAGAAAACCAAATCCCAACACCAGGAAACTGAATCCATCATAGCATCATAGAATTTAATACACCACAACACAGCAGAGAACCACACCATCCTTTAGCTTTCCCACAAACCAACGCTCACCAGCCTAGCTGTCTCCCTGAGTGCATCCTCTCCTCCCTCCAGCTCTAACTGCTCAGACTCCAAGCTTCTTGTGGGCTCTCCTCAACCCTTCAGCAAATTCCTTCCACTACAGACTGTGTGTGATTACATTCAGCCTATTAGGGGACAAGGAAGATCTTCGAATCAAGAATGGTCTGCAAATTCCGTTAGGCTTATTAAGGGGTAGTGAAGATCTTCAGATTACCATTACTATTATATTTGGCCCCAAGATCTTTCATGTCCCTTACACAGCAAAAATACATTAACAATACATTTCATTACATAAGTTAGTGGGAGTTTAAAGGATAACTGGAGTAACTGGTGTCAGTAGAACTTTACAACAATAATAGCATTATTAATAATACAGTGTAGATGTGGTTGTAGAGCTGTCCTTGCCCCAAGAGGTCCCATTTGAGAGGTTAGTTCTTCGCTGGCATCTGGAGTTCGGTTGAGGGGTGACACATCACAGTCATAGACAGGGGGTGACATCTAACTTAAATGACCAGGCATCTGCAGGTACCCAAGGAGGGCACTAAGCCTACAGGAAACAAATCTCACAAACAAGTTTAACAGATATAAATCCAAAAAGAAACAGATATAGGGTCAGTTGTGCTTCTGGAGTCCATGAACTCACTATCCTAGCCTCATTCACAGTAGCATATATGCCACTGTCCTTGTTCTATTTTAATGGCTTTATGTACTGCCATAAGTCCAGCATATTGACTACTTCCACCTGTCCATGTACTTTCTTTATTCTGAGTCTCCCTGAAGGTGTGACAATCTTGGATACAATGGTTCAGGAAGATGTGTAGGGGCAGTTCTCACTTCTCTATTCCATCTAACATTAAGCCCCTTTTCTTGAAACATTTTGTATAGCTCATTAGTTGGAATACCATCAATTCTTCCAGAATCTACCCCTACTCTCAACAGAGCAGTAAACAGTTCTTTTCTTGTCTATCTATTCTGACTTTGAATCCACTGGCAATCTCTTCTCTCTCGAGGAAATTTATCATTTCACCAAGTCACTTAGCTGTGAAATTTTATCCAGCACCTCCAAAAGAGGGTGCTCTGTTTCGCCAATTAGTAGAGTCAGAAGTCTTTATTATGTTATTTCTATGAGGAGCTGCTAAGGGGATATCATGCTAAACATTTGCATCTCCAACCATGATAACAGTTTTCATTACCTCTTCCCTTGACTTTCTCATATAGTCTCTAAGCAAGTACCAGGATCTCTCTCCACCAGGCCACATAGAATCAGTAGGATGCATTTTATTTTTATTTTTTGCCTTTTGGAGGGCAATTGGAGTTAAGTAACTTGCCCAAGGTTACACAGCTAGTTTTTATGTGTGGGTGTTAAGTGTCTGAGGCCGGAACCGAACTCGGGTCCTCCTGACTGCGGAGCCTGTGCTTTTACTCACTGTGCCACCTAGCCGCCCCTAGGATGCATTTTATTGCATCCCTCAGAAGATAAAGCTAACAGATTGGTTGTATTGTTACCTCCTTGAATATGGTAATCTCTAAAAGCTTGTTGGACAAAAGGATTCTGACAAACACCTATAAATTTCAAGTAATCCATGCTATCTACCTACACATACTCCTTAGTCCCCTTCCTTACTGATTTTTACCATCCAAGGCACTAATGATTCTCCCATCCTTTGGGTGAATCTGCTTAATATATCAGTAACCTCCTGCTGAGTGAAATCTTCAATTATCTCTCTGAACTTTGTTTGACCTGTCTGATTCTCCTGCTTTCTTCTTAGTATGGGGTGAACCTCTGCCCTTGTAAAAGCCTCTTCATGTAACATTGTTTTATTTTGCACCTGTGCACTCTCTTGGCAGTGGTTGTTGTGACAACTAGGTTCAGCCTGAGCTATATGCACCTTCCTCTGGTTAGTTTTTCACTTTTTCTTAACCTAATGCACAATTTTTCTTTCTACCACCTGATATTCTCCAGCTTGCTCTTCTAAAGGAGAGCTTGAATGCTGTAACACAGCCAACTCTCTTTCCATCAGAGTTTTTTCTTATGTTTGTCTCTGCTCTTACATATAATATGGTAACCTGTTAGTAAAACCCAGCCTCTTCTACATACTGCCTCCAGTTCTCTCCCTGGTTTTATTGGCATTCCTTGTCAATATGTTTCTAAATCTCTAGGTTCTCCCTTCTGTAACCTCAGTTCTCAGTTTTCCCTGTACTTTTAGCCCACTACCTTACTAGGGAGGATTAAGGTAAATCTTCCCATCCTGGGATATCCATTTCTTCTTCTAAATCCCTTCTGCCTCCAAATAGAGGTCCAATATTTCATGACCCCATCCTTACCGCCAGATGTAATGCCAACACAATATTTACAATACCAACAGTGACTGTGAATATGCCAGCAATAGTGCTCAATCTCATAATATAACAGGCTCTCCATATATAAGACAGAAGCAAAACAGGGTTAAAATGCAGGCAGATATCTTAGAATTTCAATTGTTTTCAAATATTGGATGAATTTGTGAAACCTACTTTGCATTTCCTTGTTTAGAGCAACATTTTGGCATAAACTTGAAGTGAAAACAGAAGAGGAGGAGTTTTTGCTAACTAGAACAAACCATCAAAATCCTACCCTGACACAAACCCCACTTTCCTCTTGAAACCTTCCTCACTGTCTCACTCCTTTCCCTGAGTTCTCTGACCACATCCGACCTTTCTCTCCTCTGAACTCCAACAGCACTTCCTTTCTACACTCAGACACAGAGTGGAATCATGAATTGAAGGAGCCTTGGAGTCAGGATATTGTGGTTTCAAATTCCACTCTTGGACACATCCTGGCTGAGACTGGTCAAGTCAGTTACCCTCTCAGTGCTTCCACATCACTACTCTAAATCTTAGTGATGAAATAATTGCCTGCATTAGGAGAGGGAACTTCTTTGTCTGGAATCTCCCTTTATGACTGAAATCACAGGTTGAGGCTTCCCCTTCCACTCCCCCAAACAGACAGAAAATATGGCACTTAATTTCTCCTGCTTTGTATTGTTTCAGTATTTACATATCTTATATTACCCAGTAAAGTATAAGCTCTCTGAGGTTAAGGATCATTCCTTAGACATTTTTGAACCTCTCAAAGTCACAGAACTATGCCAGATAGACAGAAGGGCCTTATTAAATTTTTTTTGAATGAATGAATAATATCCTTCCCACTCATCCACCCCCAAGTTCTCATTTTTAGGTGACTGGCATGTCTTTCCACATACTCCAGACTAACAAATATTTAAAATTATTTGAAATTGTGAAGAATTTTAAATGAGTAAAATAGGATTTAAAACAGAAAACTGTTCCAGCCCCTCCCAAACAAGCAGACTCGTGGTTTCCCTTGACCCAGGGTTTTCCCTGGTGAAAGCAGGGCTCTCTGAGAAGTGTTTGGCCAGCCGTCAAAGGAAAGGGAGAAGCCAAAGAGGACAACCGCTCACTGCTCATTCCCACTAAAGAGGAAGGAAAGAAATGAAAGCTTGGCCACATCATTCACTGCTAGACAAGGTTTACATCATAATGAGTGACATATTTCAGAGCAGGCAGAGACAGAGAGAGACTTTGGGCCCCTTGAGTTCCCTTCAAAACAGGGTTTCTTAACCTTTGTTGCATTATGGATCTCTTTGGCAGTCTGGTGAAACTAAGAGCCCCTTCTCATAAAGATGTTTTTAAATGCATTTAATAAAATTCATAGGATTACAAAAGAAACCAGATATATTGAAATTTAGTTATCAAAATACAGGGGAAAAATCCACTAGTTCACAGGCCCAAAGTTAAGAATCTTTGCCAAAAGGATGATAGGGTCAATCTCTTTAAGACATTAGAGACAAAGGAAACGCTGGGGGAGGGGGAGGTCTTAGGGGACATGGGGAATGGAATATGTTTTATTTTTGAAAGACCTTGGTGGAAGCGAGATGCTGTGGAAATAGGTGAGATTTGTCTAATGCCTTCTGTAATCAGAACTTCTTTGATTCTCACAATGAAGGAAACTTCATATTTATTTTGTCCTGAATAGTTTCTCCTGCCTCCACTAAATCTGACTCATCGTGGTAAGTTGGTGACTGTGTGTTTTTGAAGGTTATATTAGTCAGAAGAGAGCGAGTTCTGATAAGCCTTATATAGACTTGAGAGGTTTTAAGAATGGACCCCAATGACAGGTGGTTGCTCTAAGATCAGAAAGGCTGGTTGGCAAAAGGCTACCACCAGGTAAGGACTTTTTGGCCCACGGTAACCCATGATAAAAGACTGCAAGCTTCCTGAGGGCAGGTTTTCATCTTTGTATTCCTATCCTGTACCAGAGGGCCTTGCATATATTTATTGCATGGTGCCTTGCATGTAGTAGGAGGCACTTAATGCTTGTTGAATTGAATAGGAATTAAAACATTTACTGAGTTAGGGAAAGGCTATAATTTGTCTTAATGGAGGGCCTACCCATATCAGAGAAGTCACAGATATTCCCCAGGATTGGGGCAACAATGTGGAGAAGAAGGTAAAGTTGTAGACTGAAAGTCAGGCAGACCTGGGTTCATAGCACACCTCAGAAACTTAGTAATTGTGTGAACCTAGGAAATCACAACCTCTTTTAACTGGACCTAGTAATACCTACCTTGCAATCAAGGAGGATTAGAGGAAGTAATACCTGTTAAGTGAATTGCAAACCTTGATGTACTATATGACTGTGAACTATCATCATTATTAATGATTATTACTTATGGAACTTATAATAATATTGAATTATACAATAAAATAATACTTATAATATTGAAATAAAATATCATGTATCTAGTTTTATGTTATAAAAATGTGGTAAAAGAGTATACTGTTTGTTATAAGTAAAGAATACTTCCAAAGAAATAATATTGCACATGTGCACAACTAAAGAATTTATTATTTATGTTACAGATTAATTAGAGAGTAGTTTATTTTAGAGATAAATATAGTGACTGACAAATAGAACGGTAATGTTTACAGAGAGCTATAAATACATTGTTTCATTTGAATTTGGTTTTGGACTCCCCAGCTATTGGTGCCTTCCCTTCAAAAGAAACCTTCCCTGAACTCTGTATTTATTTTGTATATAATGAGCTATGTATCCATTATTTCCTCCAATAGCATGTAAACTCCTTGAGGGCCGGGACAATTTTTGTTTTACTTTGTATCCCCAGTGCTTAAGATAGTGCCTGGCTCATAGTAAAAAGTTTAGTAAATGCTTGTTGATTGAATGACAAAGTTTAAAGCTAAAGTCCTTGAAAAGTGAAGTGAAATGAACTGGTAATCGGATTATGGGAAGGAATTAAGGTAGAAAATAAACTTTTACTACATCTCACCAGTCAGATTGGCTAAGATGAAAAAATAGGAAACTGACAAATGCTGGAGAGGATGTGGACAAATTGAAATGCTATTGCTTTGTTGGTGGAGTTGTGAACTGATTCAACCATTCTGGAGAGCAATCTGGAACTATGCCCAAAGGACTATAAGTAATTTCATACCCTTTGACCCAGCTATACCACTTCTAGGGTTGTATCCCAAAGAGATGATAGAAGTAGGAGGAAGACCCATATGTGCAAAAATATTTATAGCAGCTCTTTTTGTGGTGGCAAAGAATTGGAAATTAAGGGGATGCCCACCAATTGGGGAATGGCTAAACAAATTGTGGTATATGAATGTAATGGAATATTATTGTGCTATAAGAAACGAGGAGCAGATGGACTTCATATTTACCTGGAGAGGCTTACACAAACTGATGCTGAGCAAGAAGAGCAGAACCAGGAGAAATTTGTACACAACTACAGACACAACATATGTGTGATGACCAACTTTGATAGACTGGACTCTTCTCAGCAATGCAGGGTTATGAGTAAATTCCAAAAGACTCATGATGGAGAGAGATGTCTATATTCAGAGAAAAAAATAGAAAGAACAGAATTTAAATGCCGATCAAAGCAAATTACCTGCTCTCTGTCTTTTTTCTTGTTTGGTTTTGTTGACTCTTTCCCATTGTTCATTCCATCTGATACAATCCTTCTTTATAACCTGACTAATGTCTAATGTGAAACTATTTGCAGATCCTATACTTGATTATATGCTGCCATGGGGGGGGGAGGAGAGGGAGTGGGAGAAAATTTGAAAATCAAGGAATTGTGGAATTGAATCCTGTAAACTAAAAGTAAACAAATTAATAAAGACCAAAAATTAAAAAAAAAAAAATAAAAGAAGCTGAGTCAAGATGGCGGAGTAGAAGCAGGACCTCCCCACGGCTCCCACTTCCACCTTCCCCAATCCATGTAAAAAGGGGACTCTGAACAAACTTTGGAGCTGCAGAACCCACAAAATGACACAGAGAAGCTAACCTCCCAATGAGGACAGCCCTGCAGGCTGGCAGCAAGCAGCCAGTGCAAGGCTCTGGGAGCCAAGCCCAGCCACTCGCCTAGGGAAGGCCTGACCACCTACCACTGGAGGGACTCCAGATCACCAGCAGCTGTGGCCATTTCCGGATTTATCAAAACATAGATGCGAAGGACAGAGTGAGAGGTCAGTGCAGTGTGGACTTGTAGCAGCAAGCACCCCAGCGTCAGCAGGGTGGCTGCTCACACAGGTTCTTGGATCTGCTTTGTTAAAGGAAAGCAACTCAAAATGGGTTAACAAGCTTACTTTAATCAGTCAGACATATATCGATTACCTTGTTCAGGGGAAAAGGTCAGCACCCCGAACTTCAAAGTATACAGGCAGAATTATCAAGACAGAAACAGATCAAGTAGACTGATTTCCAAACTGTCCAACCATTACATCCATACCCAGTCAACATCTGGGTTTCCACATCTGGGTTTTTCAAAGCCGGGGGACTCTCAACAACGGCTTCCCAGAATCCATATCAAATCACAGAACACTTCTCAAAGTGAGCCCCCAAAACAAAGCCTCACATCAGGGCTTATATAGCCTTCTCCTGGCTCAGAGAATGTAACAACCTTATTGACTCACTGGCCAATCAAGAAGTATCTACTGAAAAACAAGCCTCCCACCCCAGGCTTCAGGTGCACTTTAGCCAAGGGTCAGGGAAGATCTTCCAAATTTGCATTCCCATTACAGGACTTTGGGACCAGTAGTTGGGAGTGCTTTGGCTTTTGCCCCCAGGGTGAGAAGCTGCTGAGACACTGGCACAGCCAGCTCCCTGTGGCAACTTCAGCTCCTTGCCTGCAGAGTGTAGGGGGACCAAGTGACCAGTCTGAGGGGTAATCGCTCTTGCTTTAACCTGCTTGGATCTGGATTGCAGTCTAGGGTGGAGGTCCTCGGGTTCGTGACCAGCTTGCCAGAGCATGTGGAGGCCTCAGAGAGGGCACCCAACTAATACCTCTGGCAGTTGAGAAAACCCCAGTGTTTGGGACGAAAGTACCCCCATCTGGTGGCAGAGTCCTACTGTGGAAAAAAGCCCAGAGGTCAAGTGACTGAGGGGCAACATGACCAGACAAAGGAAACAAAACAAACAGAAGACTCCAACATTAGATTCCTATTTTGGGGACAAAAAGTAGTAAAGAATGGAACAGGAGGAAGACAGTGAAGTCAGAACTCCTGTACCAAAAGCTTCCAAGGAAAATACGAGCTGGTTAGAGGCCATAGAGGACCTTAAGAAGCAGATAAGAGAAGTGGAGGAAAAATTAGGAAGAGAAATGAGAACGATGCAAGAAAATTACAAAATGAGAGTCAACAGCCTGACTGAGGAATATCACACCTTAAAAAACAGACTGACACAATTGGCAAAAGAGGCTCAAAAAGGCAATGAGGAGAGGAATGCCTTGAAAAGCTGAATTTGCCAGATGGAAGAAGAATCTCAAAAGCTCAATGAGGAGAATTGTTCCCTTGGATTTAGATTGGAGCAGAGGGAAGCTAGTGACTTTTAAGAGAAATCAAGATGCTGTTAAACAGATCTAAACAAATGAAAGAATAGAAGGCAATGTGAAATATCTCATGGGAAAAACCACTGACCTGGAAAATAGATCCAGGAGAGATAATTTAAAAATTATTGGACTACCTGAAAGCCATGATCAGGGAAAGAACCAAGAAATCATCCTCCAAGATATTCTCAAGGAAAACTTCCCTGATGTTTTAGAATCAGCGGGCAAAATAGCAGTTGAAAGAATCCACCGATCACCTCCTGAAAAAGATCCCAAAAAGAAAACTCCTAGGAATATTATAGCCAGATTCCAGAATTCCCAGATCAATGAGAGAATATTACAAGCAGCCAGGAAGAAACAATTTGAATATTGTGGAAACACAATCAGGATAACACAGGATCTGGCAGCTTCCACATTGAGGGATTAAAGGGCCTGGAATAGGGTATTCCAGAGGGCAGAAGAGCTTAGATTAAAACCAAGAATCACCTACCCAGCAAAACTGAGTATCCTGTTTCAGGGGAAAATATGGTCATTCAGTGGAATAGAGGACTTTCAAGCATTCTTAATGAAAAAAACCAGAGTTGAATAGAAAATTTGACATCCAGATACAAGAAGCAATAGAAGCTTGAGAAGGTAAACAGGGAAAAGAAATCATAAGGAACTTATCAAAATTGAACTATTAACATTCCTACATGGAAAAACAATAATTGTAACTGATAAAACTTTTCTCAGTGTGAAAATAGTTGAAGGGAATATGTGTGTGTGTGTGTAAACATATATACGTATATGTCAGAGGGTATATGGGCCTATGAATACTTATGTGTGAATGTGTGTATATATGCTTACAGGTATACATAGATAAAGGGCACAGGACCAATTTAATAGGAAGGGATGATACTTAAAAGGGGAAATTAAGAGGTGAGAGAGGAATATAATGAGAGGACATGGAGAGAGACAGAATGGGGTAAACTATCATATAGAAGAGGCAAGGGAAAATGGTTACAATGGAGGGGAAGAATAGGAAGGCAAAAGGGAATGGGTCAACCTAATTCTCACTGAATTTGGCTTGGGGAGGGAATGACATACACACTAAATAGGGTATCACCCTACAGGAGGATAGGGGGGAAGGGGATGAAAGGGGGGATGATGGAAGGGAGGACACGCCACGGGGGAGGGAAGTTGGAAGCACTCACTTTTGAAAAGGGACGGGATCAAAGTAGAGAATAGAACAAGTGGGTGGTGGGATAGGAGGGAGGAAAATATATTCAGTCTTTTACAATATATCTACTATGTTAATGTTTTGCATTAGCTGCACATGTACAATCTACACTGAACTGCTTATCTTCCCAGTCAGAGTGGGTGACAAGGGAGGAAGGGAATGAATCTGGAATTCAAAGTTTTAAAATCAAATGTTTAAAATTATATATACATATATACTATTAGTATTACTATCTTTCATGTAATTGGGAAATAAGATATACAGGCACTGGGGCATAGAGATCCACCATGCTCTACTGGAATAGTCTAAGGGGGTATGGGAGAAGATATGGGAGAGAGCAGATGGGAGTAGAGGATATCCTGTGGGACTGCTGTACTGGGGTGGTGGGTAGGGGAAAAACGGGGAGAAAATTTGTAACTCAAAATCTGGCGGAAATTAATGATGTAAATCAGAAGTTAATAAAGCATTTGAAAAATGAAAAAAATAAAGAAAAAAAATTTAAAAGTCAATTATATTTCTGATCACTTTCTCTACATTCATAGACAAATTGTGTCCTTTACCAGTAATAAATATACTTAATTGTTTATATTATTTCTCATGCACAAGTTGTTTTTGATAATAGGATATATCCTAAACATATGTATTTAACTTGTAAAGACCTTTACAAATCATAAATTTAAATAAATTTATTTGCTATACAAGAAGAAAAGAAATATTCATTAAGCCACATATATTGCAGCCACAGTGCTGAGCAATTTATAAATGTTATCTCATTTGATTCTCATAACAACCCCAGAGAGTAGATACTATTATTATCCCCATTTTATAGATGTGGAAACCGAGGCAGACAGAAGTTGAATGACTTGCCCAAGGTCATACAGCTAGTGTCTGAGGCCTGACTTTACTCAGTCCTTCCTTGTCTTTGAGCCCAATACTGTATCCATTGTGCTACCTGTTATCTCAACTAAAGATAGGAGAGTATGGTCTTAGATTTAGAAGAGGCCTTGAAGATTAATTCATCAATCTCATTTGAGAGATAAAGGAACTCATGCCTAGAGAGATGAAATGACTTGTCCAAGGCCACGTAGGTATAGTTTTTACAGAGTGTTTTTGCTTGTGGGAATCATGATTTTTATTCAGAATCTTTATCCTCTTTTCTCTACCTAGGAGCTGTGAAGGCCAGAATATTCGATACAAAACCTGCAGCAATAATGTAAGTCTTACAATGTAAAAAAATATATATATTCTAATGAAACTTTAAAAGACATATTATTGTGGTATGTATTTAAAAGCTAATGGCGCATAAATACTCTTTCCTCACTCTCTTGTTACCCATTTAAAGAGATTTGACTGTTCGCCTAATTGACCACAGATTTAGAATTTGCCCTTGGTGAATGCATGCCTTACTGCCAAATTGGATACAAAATATTTCATGTGAATTACAAGGAAGTTACACATTTGGGGAGAATTCATAGGAACTTATCCTAAATTGTTCAACATTAAGATATTTTAAAAAGATGTTTAAGACTTCCTTTTACAATTTTTTAAACTCGTAACTATCAGAAAAGATAAAAACGTATCTATCCTTCACACAATCTGCTCACCAGTTTAAGAGGATCATTTGACTTCTACTACTTAGATTAAGATGATAATTATGAAAACTCTTCAATTACTTTCTGTTTAGTCTGGAGTTGTGGGGGTACCTTCATTCCAAATGGAATTTGCTAATATAAACTTAATAGGATCAGAGTTTTAGCAGAGTTTGAGGCTATGACAATATGAATGGGAGGAAAAATTTCCAAATATATGTGTAATAGGCAATGCTACTAAAGTTGTTCTTGATAAGTGCTGTTGTTTTTTCCATGAATCCTTCAGAAGTTCTCAAATATCTCCATATTTGGAGATATCCCCACATCTGTCCAGGACAAAACCTTGACTAAAGCCACACCTATGTAAGTGTGGTTAAATTAAACCAGACGAAAAAATTCATCCTGGATTGAGCTACCTTCTCATAATGGGCTGAGACATTCTTCCTTCTCCTGGCCACAGAATAATAGAACATTAATAATGAAATCATTTCATAAAATGAAATGTGATTTTTTTATGATTAAAGAAAGCTGAAATAAAAGGCAAAGAAAATAACTTATCAGGAATCTTTCTGCAACTGCTGTTTTTCTTCAATATCTCCTTAACCTGAAAAAGCCACTTTCCTTAGGCCCAGAGATCTTGAAACTGCTAAGGTATAAAAGAAGATAGAGAACATTCACTCATTCATTCATTCAGTCATTCAGGGAGCATTTATTAAATATCTACTATATAATAGCCACTGTTCTGGAGGATGGGGATACAAAAACAAAAGTTAAAGTCTCTGCCCTCAAAGACCTTAAATTCAAATAAGGGAGTCAATATGCACATATACTAACATTATTAAATATAAACACCATAAATGTAAGGTAACTAAGGATGAGGGGAAGACCATGATAACTGAGGGAGCATCAGGGAAAGCTTTTAGAAAGGTGGAAAATGAGCTGACTCTTGAAATCAACTAGGAATTTGATCAGTTAAGAGTCTATTGCAGTAGTCCAGACTTTGCTGTAGAATCAGACAACCTGAGGTAAGTTCTGCTTTTTAATGCTGATCCTATTGAAAATAAGTAAACGTGTAGGATTTTCAGGAATAGATTGTCTTGACTTCCAGAATCTAGATCTTTCTTTATACCTTTCTGAACTCCTGATTGGGGTCCTAATGGGCCCCTTGGCTCATTGTACTAGATCTTGATACAAGACTATCTCTTGGTGCTGACTTGACCTGTTTTCAGCCACAGTAGCAGCCTAACCAATGTAGTCTTGTTGCTGCTTCACATGCCATCATAATAAAATTGCTTGAAACCTAGGAAGGTGACAGACCATCAGAAATTCTTCTAGCTTCCTTTTGGGTAGTTTCCAATCAGTCAGTCAAGAAGCATTTATTAGCCCTGTAGGGCAGTTAGAAGGTATAAGAAAGTAAGGGGGAATGGGGGAGGACATAAGAGAGAACAGATGGGGGGAAGGGGTATTCAGTATGCTTACTATCTTGGTGTGGGGGCAGGGGAGAGACAGGGAGAAAATTTGTAACTCAAAATCTTGTGAAAATGAATGTTGAAAACTAATAAATAAATATATTTATTTTAAAAATAAAGAAAGCATAGTGGATAGAGTGCTAGAGCTGAGTCAGGAAGACCTGAGTTCAAATATGGCCTTAGACACTAATTAGCCATATTACCCTGGACAAGTCACTTAACCCTGTTTGCTTCAGTTTCCTCATCTGTAAAATGAGCTGGAGAAGGAAATGGCAAAACATGCCAGTATCTTTGCCAAGGGAACCCCAAAAAGGGGTCATAAAAAGTAGGATATCACAGAAAATAAACATGTGCCCCTGTACTAGGCCCTGGGGATATAAAGACAAAAAAAAATTGGAAGTCCCTGCCCTCAAGAGATTCTCAAATTAAAATATCCTAAAGGCTGTTACTGGTAAGAAGTTATTTCCACCAAGTCTAGAAATATGGAATCTTTCTACAAGTCATATCCACAATGATTCAGTTTAATTCATTTATTATTTATTGTGTACCTGAGTAGCCTACCATGGTAAAGAATACAAAATTGGTATATATAGCACCTCTAGCTGGGCAGATGGAAAACAGAACCTCCTCAAATGAAATAGTTCCTGCCCTCAAAGAGTTTGCAATCTATGTATAATAGTTACATCCATAAAACTCAATACAATTCACTGATTATTTATTGGGTACGTATAGATTGCCTAGCACAGTGAGAGATATAAACAGATTATATCAAACACAATTCCTGCTGTCAAATACCTTCCTTCTTGGTGAAGAGAGAACAGTTAAGCAAATGTGATTAAGCCAATAAGTGGAGAGGAGGAGGGACAACATTTCAAACATGGGGACAGCCAGAGAAAATGCTGTCAAGAGATGATGTGTCTTACCAGAGGAACAGCAAGGAGACCAGTGCCACGGTAACGAAGGGTATGGTGAGGGATAAGGCAAAAGTAGATGAAAGATAATGGAGGTGGGCATGGGGCAAGGTTATGAAGAACTTGAATGCCATAAAAGATTTTTGTATTCATTGTTTGAGGTGATTGGTTATCAATGGAATTTATTGAGTGGGCAGGGTGGTGTGGTCAAACCTGTGATTCAGGAAAATCAGTTTGGTGGCTAAATGGAGGATGGATTGGAGAGGTGAGAGGTTAAAAGCAGGCAGATCCACCAGCAGGCTACTGCAAGTATACTCCAAGTATAAGGTGATGAGGACATGTACCAAAGTGATGACAGTATCAGAAGAGAGAAGAAGCTGTATTTGAGAGATGTTGCAAACCTGAAATCAACTGATCTTGGAAACGGATTGGAAATGGTGGGTGAGAGATAATGAGGAGTTGGCATAACACCTAGGTCTCAAGCCTGGGGGACCAAGGGGATGGTAGAGACCTCAATAGTAAAAGGGAAGTTTGAAGGAGAGGACAAATCCACTTATCCTGTCCTGATCTCTCTGCTGGCCTCAACTCTTGCATTTCCAGCTGTCTTTTAGACATATCAAACTGGATATCCAGCCAACATCTCAAAATCACTATGTTGAAAACATTGTCTTTCTCTCAAAACTTGTCCTCTCCTTCAAACTTCCCTTTTATTATTGAAGGCAGAATGGATAAAGACAGAGGAGAGGAAGAGATTGCTTCTTCACATTTCTTTGTTTTTTGCTTTTTGGAGGGCAGTTGGGGGTTAAGTGACTTGCCCAAGGTCACACGACTAGTTTTTGTGTTAAGTGTCTGAGGAGGCCGCATTTGAACTCAGGTCCTCCTGACTCCAGGGCCGGTGCTCTGTTCGCTGCTCCACCTAGCCACCCCTGCTTCTTCACATTTCTAATGTTGCTTTTGGATAGAATGTATTAAGGACCCATTTTGTGCCAGCCATCATGCTAAAGTTTAGGCTCTGAAACAGTTCCCCCACTTAAGGAGGTTATATTCTGTCGAGGGAGCCAACAAGTATGTAAGTAAGTATATTTACAATAGCTACAAGGTAATTTGGGAGTATGGGTGAGAGGAGGAACTAGGAGCTGTAGAGATCAATAAAGGCTTCATGTAGAAGGTGGTGCTCAAAGTTTTGAAGGAAAGAAGGGATTCTAAAAGACTGAGATAGGGAGTCATGGGGGACCACCGATACAAAGATACATTGATGGGAGCTGGATAGTGTTGGGTGAGCAAGAAGGCTGGTTTGACTGAACTGTAGAATATAGGAAAGGGAGTAATATTTAATATAGTTGGAAAGGTAATTTCAGATGAGGTTGTAAAGACCAAACAGAGGAGTTTATGTTCCATCCTGCTAATAAAACAGGGTCATCTGAATTTACTGAGTAGGGGAGCAACATGGTCAGACATGTGCTTTAGGAATGTCAATTTGGCAACTGTGTGGAGAACAGATTCTACTGGGGTCACTTTGGTTATAGAACTAAATCATTAGAAATATGGTGGTACTCTTGATAGAAATAGGGAAGTTTGGAAGAAGAGAAGAAACAGGGAAAAGATAATGAGTTCTACTTTTGTTGTATTGATTTTAAAAGGCCTGTGGGACATTCCAGTTTGAAATACCTAGTAGTTAAGTTGGTAATGTGCAGTTGAAGCTCAGGAAAGAGACTAAATCTGGAACTTTGAGAGGAAACAGCATTTACTTTTGTCGTATATAACTACAACCCCATTGCTACGGATGTCAAATGTGGCTCTTGTACACTCAAATGATGTGCATAAAAAGGGAGGAGGGAGAAGTATGATAAAACTTGGATCAGGAACCATTCAGATTTGTTTGTTCAGTTTTAAATGCATAAATTGGACTATAGCAAATGTAACTAATAGGGTTTTTTTGGTGACTTTATTTTAAGAATATGACATTTTTCTCAAAGTGTACAAAACCAAAGATACTTCATTATTGTGTTGTGTAACATATACCAACATAAAGCACACACTTAACTTGGACTCAGGACATCTGATTTCTAGGTGTACAATTATTTCTTTGCTTCTCAGTTTGCTCATCTATAAAGTAAAGGTGTTAAAGTAGTTAATCTCCCAAGGCCCCTTTCAGGTCCAAATCTTATGAACCTTTGATATTCCATTAATTTTGTGTGACCTTGAAAAAGTTATTTCCCTGGTCAGGCAATCAGTTTCATCATCTGTGGATTGATGGTGTTGGATTAGGGCCATGCTTCCCAGACTGTTCCATGGAGCCCTGGTATATAGTGTGAATAAGGATTCTGAGAAAATTTGGAGGTTAGTGATATGTTCCCATGAAACATTAAATGTAAAATTATATATTTATACAAAATGCTTATAATGTGCAACAATTTCTTGGTATGAAAATAAGCTTAATTTTCTTTATATTGCTCCAAAACTTCTCCAACCCCATTTATACTGGCGTTGTTCCAAACCCCAAGACTCCTCAAACCTATAGTTATGGGTTTCATCAATATATTTCAAGTTCCAGAGCTTTATGTGGCCAAATTAGTTTGAGAAACACTGGATTCTAAGGTCTTTTCAGGCTTTAACATACTATGATCCTCTACGATTCCATTAACATACTTAGAGGAATGGTCAATCAAACTGCAATATGTTAATCCTCTTTTCTCCCCTCTCCCTCTACAGGAAATATTTTGTGGTCTTCTTGTGCAACCACAAGTTAAAGTTGTAGGTACTATTTGTGAATTAAAAGTATATGAAGTAAAGGTCTTCAATAAGAGTTGACAGTTTGTGTTATACAATTTTTGAAAGGAATTTTCAGAGGTCAAGAAATTGGTCATTAAAATGCATAAGTTTTACTCAAATATATTTAAAGACCCAGTAGTACTTGTCAAGCTATGTAAGTCTCTTTAGCTTGAAAACTGGGTGTATTTCATCTTATATCCTGTATATGTAAGGCTTGTTTGAACCCCTTGAATGATGCTAACTGTTTTTGTATGGCCTTGTACAAGAAGTGTCAGAAATGGACTGTCTGTAAATGTCATTTTGCCATATGATCCATGCTACCTCTGAAGCTTGTATCAAGTACAGATGAAGCACGACTTCATATGTCACTTCTATGAAAAGAACAAGAGTCATTTGACCATGAAATTGGTTTCATCTGGATTTGTAATCGAATAGCAGGAGGTTCAACAAGTTTTAGCAAAGTAGCTCTCAGCACAATATTTCAGGCAGAAATGTGTAACTCAGAGTTTCCATAAATGAAAAGCATGTGAATTTTTAATCTGTGATTGACCTTTTTAATTTTGTGGGGTTTTAAAAAAAACCACAATTGTCTTAGCAGTGGTTTTATTTAAAAGGTAGGCATTTTGTAGGTTTTCATAAACACTTTGAAAAAATAAACAAAAATAAAACACTAGGTTCTTCACATCTCTCCATTAACATTTTTCAGTTTTCCAAGAGTCTTGTACCTTACATTTGCTTCTTTCTTCAGCTTTTTCATTCATTCATTCATTCAGTCAAGCAATAATCATTTGTTAAAGGCCTACTATGTGTCAGGCACTATACTCCTTGACAGCTGGGAATATGTAGCTTTTCTTTTTTTTTCTTTTTTTCTGATTCCTCAAAGTCTCCAAACACACTGTACATGAACGCTACTCATTATTATTTGGTAGGCTATTAATGCCATTCAGATGTGATGCTGCTGCTGTCTCTAAAGAAATAAGAATAAACCATTGTGCAACAGTTAAGTTTTCTCCTGTTCTATTCCATTTAAAACATTTAGGGAAAGAAAGGAGTCTGGCTCTTTTAATCAAAAGAAACAAATCCCTGGCAGAGATAAGTTTGTAAACCACTAAAAGCCTGCTCCAGTTGTTAGTATGAATGAAAATATTTGTCACACGGCATCTAGCTTCTTCAAAGTGTAGGGAATTGGGTAGGAGATGTGGATCATAGAGTGAGAAAATATTCTGATTAGAAAAAGACTGTCCTAGGATTAGGATCATTAGTGTAAGGTACTATGGACATGCCTCTGACATCCCCCACCCCCACCCCCTCTTGGTTAGTGTTGCTATTTAGAGCTGAGAAAAACCATATGGAGTTAAAACCATGGGCTCTCTATAGCCAGTAAACATTTATTAAGCATGTACTATGTGTCTGCTACTAGGTCAGGTGCAAGGGATGCAAAAGCAAAATTAAAATCATCTTTGCCTTCTAAGAGCCTGCTGTTTGTCAAGGAAGATGACATCTACATGTCTAAATCCAAGGTGATTTATTGGGGGTGGGTAGGCACTAATAGCTGTGTTTAACAGTAAAGACCTCATGTAGAGGATGAACTTTGAAGGAAACTAGCAATACTAAGGCAGCTAGGTGGCTCAGTGGATCGAGTCAGGAAGACCGAGAGTTCAAATCCAGCCTCAGATGCTTACTAGCTGTGTGATCCTGGGCAAGTCTCTTAACTTCTACCTTAATCTACTGGAGAAGAAAATAGTAAACCACTCCTAGTATTTTTGGCAAGAAAACTGTATGGACTGTTTGGGTCAGACGTGAGTCAGACATGATTGAATGACTGAATAACAATAAATACTGAGAAAGAGGGAGTTCATGCCACACAAGGAAACATAGCCTGTGCAAAGACCCAGAAATGAGAGGTAGAACATAATATGTTTAGCGCACCAAGAAGGGCCAGTTTGATTGTGCCAAAGAATGCACGTTAGGGGAGTGATCTGCAATGAGCCTCCAAAGGTAGGTGGAAGCCAAGCTATGAAGGGCATTAAATGCCAGAGAGAACAGTTTTTAGGGGAGCTTCACAGTTATCGGTTCATTGGAGCTTATTGAGCAGAGGAGTTACATATTTGTATCAGAATTCAAACCAAGGTCTTCTGACTACAACTCCTATATTCACCATGCTGCCTAATTAGGCTAAGATTAAGTTTAAGGTTATTCCCTTCAGACTTTATTATACAGGTACAATCATTGTAATAGTGATGGAATTTAAAGATCCCCCTGTATTGGCTCGGTTTTTGTATTGATTGTGATAAAACCCAGAGCTTGTGAATCCCATTTGTGGGATGGACTTGTTGACATGAAAAGAGAGGGCTGAACTGGGAGGAGCTGGTGGCATGAATTTAGAGAGGCAGAAGAATTTTTTTGGAAGCAGCATAGTGGAGGCAGAGAGACAGAGAGGATTGCTGAGGGCCAGTTCGAACTGCCCAGGACTTTTGAGAGCTGCCACCCAGAGCTGCCAAGAACTGAGGTGACATGGCTGTTATGCTGGTACTTTGTTTTGCCAGATTCACCCACTGGTGAAGGACAGTCCTGTTGTTGCAGAGGTCCTAGAACCTTGCTGCTGGTTCAGGGGTCCAGAGACTGTCTGCAGACAGAGAATGAATTGTGTCCACTGGTGAAGGACAGTGCTATTGTTGCAGAGGTCCAGGAACCTTGCTGTTGGTTCAGAAGCCCTGAAGAAGTATTTTTTTGTTGTAGGTTTACAGAAAGCCTGGAAGAGGGTTTTGCTAATGGTTTCAGGGCTCTTCTGCAGACAGGGAATGAATTAATGAGGACACTGGCAATGTATCTTTTGGCCTTGCTAAGCTTTGTCTCCCCAGGAACAAAGATTGCTGAGAACTTGCCTTGGGTCAAGATGAAGAAAAGACCTCTCTTTGGGTATTAAATGCTGTGCTTAAGCTTGTTGTAACTCTGGGGTAGATGGCCTTTTCAGTTGTGATCCAGGGGTGGGAAACTTTTGACTCTTTTGTGCTCTGTGACTAACCAAATGAATGTACTTTGTTTATGATTGGAAACTAATCTCCATTTGAGAAGAGGGACTTTGTGATTGACTAAATGAATATAATGTCCAGGGGTGGAGTAGTACTTGGAAATTATTGAATTACACTTGGTGAATGATGTATTTTGAATTATGCTATATTTTGATTTTCTCTGTTCTTAATTTGCCACTGAATAAAATGGAGAGCATATATGCTGGTATTTTGAACCTTGGGAAGTTGCCTTTGCTTGACATTACAACTATTTAAAATATTATTAAAATATTCATTCAAGTTTATCCTTCCTTTATATAATGATCTCCAACCAGTATCAACCTAGTGGGATTTGAATCTTCTAGGATTTTTTTACTCATTTGTTCTTAATTTTTAAATTGTCATTGTGTAAACATTTTCTTAATTGACTTCAAGGAAGAATCCTTATCTATCAAATTTTTATTGTGGAGTTGTTTCAGTCATATTGGATTCTTCATGACCTCTTATGGGTTTTCTTTGGCAAACATACTGGAGTGGTTTGCCATTTCCTTTTACAGAATGAGGAATTCATTTTACAGATGAGGAAACTGAGGCACACAGAGTCGTGATTTACCCAGGGTCACACAGCTAGTAAATGTCTGAGGCTAAATTTTAATTCAGGAAGATGAATCTTCCTGATTTCACGACTGACATTCTATCCACATAACACTATCTACCGTCTCTGCTAAATTCTGTATATATTTTAGAAGGAAATGCTATAAAGCAACAGTCTTCAAAACCACTTGATATGGGTTAAAACAATACAGAAAAAGTTCAATGAAACAGACTAGACAAGGGGGAATCAGCAATAATGGAATTAAATAGCCCAATGTTCATTAATCTCAAAAACATAAATTACTTAGGAAGTAACACCTTATTTGATTAAAAACTATTGGGAAAAATTGAAAGCATTTCTGGCAGAAATAAGACTTAGACCAACATGTTGTCAAATTCCACAGAAGATTCTAAATGGATATGTGACTCTAATATTAAAGATCATACTATAAAAAAATTCAAAAAGAAGCATATAATATACCTTTTACAACTATAGGTAGATGTATTCTTAACCAAAAAAGGAATAGAGGCAATCACAAAGATAAAATTGTTTGCATGGAGAAGAACTTCTGCACAGACAAAATTAACGCACGAGGGAAGTAGTCAAATGGGAAAGTCAAAAAGGTTTGATATCCTAAATATATAAACAACTAGCAGATGTGTGGGTGTGGGTATGTGTATGTGTATGTGTGAGTATAAGACCAAAAGCTATTTTCCAATAGTCAGGTGTTCATATCTTTTGATATGAACAAAGTCCTCAGAAGAAGAATTACAAACTTAACAACCCCATGAAAGGATGTTCCAAATCACTAATAATAAGAGAAATCAAAATCCTAACTACCCTGAAGTTTTACCTAACATCCAGCAAATGAGCAAAGATAAGAATAGCCATTGTTAGAAGGATTTCGGGAAGATAGGCCCACTAGTGCATTGTTGATGGAGTTGTGAATTAATACATCCATTTTGAAAATCAATTTCTTTTTTTTTTTTTTTAAGCAGTTGGGGTTAAGTAACTTGCTCAAAGTTATACGGCCAGTTATTATTTCTGAGTGTGGTGCTGAGTACCTGAGCCTGGATTTGATCCAGGTCATCCTGACACTGGAGCCGGTGCTCCTACTCGCTGAGCCACCTGGCCACCCCTAAGCAATCGGAGGTTAAGTAACTTGCTCAAGGTTACACAGCCAGGTGTTTCTGGGTGAGTGCTAAGTGTCTGAGCCCGGGATTCGATCTCCAGGTCTTCCCAACACTGGAGCCGGTGCTCTTACTTGCTGTGCTGCCTGGCTGCCCCAGAAAATCAATTTCTAATCATGAAATAAAGTGACTTTGACCCATAGGCACTACTGGCATATACCCCAAGAACATTATTGACAAGAAGAAAGTTCTCATGCCCACTAAAACATTCATAGTAGTACTTTTTTTTTTAAGTAGCAAAGAATGGGAAAGAAAGTAGATGTCTATCAGTTGGGGTTTGGCTAAACAAATTGTGGTACATGAATATATAATATAACTGCAGCTAAGTGGTACAGTGAATAGAGAGCTAGGCTTAAAGTCAGGAGGAACTGACTTTAAATTAGACCTCAGATAATTGCTAGCTGTGCAGCCCTAGGCAAGTCACTTAACGCCACCCAGCTTCTGTTTCTCCAACTATAAAATGGGGATAAGGATAGCGCCTACTTCCCAGGGTTGTTGTGAGGATCAGATGAATTAATATTTGCAGTGTTTGGCCCATTGCCTGGCGTATAGTAGGTCCATAATACATGCTTATTTCCTTCCTTCACTTATGTATAGTATTTCCTTATTCAATTACTGTGTTTTCAGTGTTCTTTCCTTGTTCAGTAGAAAGATAGTGCCAAAGGAAAAAATATGATAATGCTCATAATCTAGTAGCAATTTAGTTTTAAATCTGTTAGAAATAATTTAATTTAACATTAATCTGCATCCAAGCCATTTCTCTCTTGGAAAGTGATATGAAAAGTGGCATAGTCCCTCATGCTGTCCTACATGACTCTACTCCCCAAACAATTTTTGATTAACGTTTGTAGGAATCTTGAACAAGGACAAGAGAACTTAAAAGTACAGTCAAGATTACCATTTCAGAATCCAGCAACCACATCTCTATCATCCTTCCTCCTGGACCACTCTCTCCAAGGAATTAATGAGGTTACTCCTACCATCTGTCTTAAGAATCTGAATTGAGTAAAAGTAATTTGAGTGCCTCTCCTTGAATGGAAGAGAGTACTTTCCACAGAATGGAACCGTTTAATCCTTCCACGGGACAGAGAGAGAAGAAAGGGCCTTTAGATGGGTTAATATCTCATGTATGAGTGAAAATGGGCAAAGTTCTTACCTAGTCAAGAGATATTTTTTTGCTTAGTTTCTGGTTATCACCTTTGATTCATTCCCCTAATGAAAGACCATTTTTGCTTTGGTTCTGACCTATTCCACCCACTTTTCCAAGGGACTTTTCCCAGGGTTCTGGAAGAACTTTAGAAAAAAACTAATACTTGTAGAAAAGCAAAAATTATATTGTTAATATGCTTCTATAATAACTTAATAATTTTTTTCATTCTGCAAATATTTATTAAACATTTCTTATGTGCAAGACTGTGTATCAAATAGATAATGATAGAAATGCAGAGGTGAATAATATAGGGCCCTATTTTTATTCAGTTTATAGCTTACTAGGGAAGGGGTAAGGCATATACCCAAATAAAAACTCATGTTTTTATGGTCCTTTGAGCTTTCCAAATTGCTTTCCCCTTAACGACTCTCAGTAGAAGAAAGTATTAGTATTATTACTCCCCATTTTAGGGAGTAAGAACCTGGAGTGATCAGTACTTGGTCTTAGCAGTTTAACATTTCATCAAGGACTTAAATAAAAGCATGGAGATTATGCTTACCCAAGTAGCAGAGGAAACGCAGTTGGAATGACAAGATCAAGGTTCAAAGAAATTGTGGCAAACTAAGAATATTGAGTGGACACTAACAAAATATAATTTAATAGAGAAAAATACAAAATCTTGAATTTTGGGTAAAAAAATATTGGCTTCATGGGCCACCTATAATTAGAACTGTGTTTATTCCATGCCTGCCATCCCTTCTTCTGGCAGGCTAAGGCTAATAGATTGTTTGAGCTTGAAAGTTCTAACCTGGAATGGGACTAATGTTAATTGAGTGTCTTCACTAAACCTGGTACCAATGTGATTAGCCCCTGGAAGGTGGAGTGGTGGCAAGCAGGCTTCCTAAAGAGAACCATTCAAGGTCAGAAACAGAGTAGGTCAGTGGTCCTGTGCTAATCAACAGTGAGCTGTGAGTGACTGCTGCATTTCCAGCTGGGGCAATATAGGGAGATCCAATCTCAAAACAAAACCAAAAAAGAAAAGAAAAGAAGAAAAGAAAAGAAAAAATTCTAGATGGGTTAGGTTAATTATATTGTAGTTTATTAATTATATTATAGAGAAAGATATGAAGATTTTCATGGACCCTGTGCTCATATGAAGTCAAGATACCACAATAGTGGGACAAAGCAGCCAGTGAAGTTAATGTAATCTAGTATCTAGAAATAAGGGGTGATTCTACTGCCACCCTGTCCCCTGATGAGATCACATCTGGAGTGCTGGAGATTTGGTCTGATTTTAATAAGAACATATACATGCTGGAAAATGCACAGAAGCAGTCAGCCAACATGAATAAGAGCCTAAGTAAGATTAATTGGGAATGTTTAGTATGGAGAAGAGAAGACTTAGAGGAAGGATGATAGCTGTCTTCAAGTATCCTTAAGAAGGAAGGATTAGCATTGTTCTGCTTGATTCTGGGGGTAAAATTAAGAACAAAGGACAGAAGTTGCAAAGAAATAAATTTATCTTGATAAAAGAAAAACCTTCCTAATAATTCAGTTGCTTCCACTGTATCCAATGTTAATGACCCTATTTGGGGTTTTCTTGGTAGAGATACTATAGTAATTTGCCATTTCCTTCTCTAGTTCATTTTACAGATGATGAAACTGAGGCAAATAGAGTTAAGTGACTTGCCCAAGGTCACATAGCTAGTAAGTGTCTGAGGTTGGATTTGAACTCAAGTCTTCCTGACTTCAGGTCCAGCACTCTATTCTCTGCACCACCTAGTTGTCCACCAAACAGAAGGATAATGGGCTACCTTGGGAATGGGTTTCCCTTCACTGAAAGCCTTGAATCAAAGACTAAATTACCACTTGTTAGCTATGTTGTAGAGGGATTATTTGTTCAGATATGAATTGGGCAAGATGACCCATGAGGTCCTTTTAAATTTGAAATCCTGTGATTCTGAGAGTGGTGTAGTGCCTTGTCTAGAGTTATACCTGAAATGACAGTTCCATGACTGCAAACCTTATTTTCTGACTTTAATTCTCTGCTCTGTTCACTGCATCATGCTCCTTCTCAATAACCTACTACAGAATGGAGAAATTCCACAGGTACAGAGCTACAGAGTACTGTGTTGGTTGAGAGAAGGAGAAAACCACATCTGGTTTCAAAAAAAGAAATCCAGATGTGTTGCTCACTTCATTGGGAATAGTTTTTTTCCATCCAATTTGAAAAAGTGCCATAAAATGCACTACCCTTTTGACATCTGGAATGCTTACTGCCTGTGCATGGAGTGGAACCTGAGCAAATACCACGGAGCAGTCAGTAGGCAATGACAGTCTATGGGCTTTCTAAATTGAAGTGAGAGATGTTTTGTCTAAGTATAAGTTCCAAACCATGATGGGATTGAATCTAGAATCATTGCATCAGAAGAGGCCTAACAAAAGATCAGTCCATGTCCCTTCCTTTTACAGATGAGCCCAATTTTTATTCTGCTTCTCTTACTTGATTTTCTTTTCTTTTCTTTTTTTGCTTTTTGGAGGGCATTTGGGATTAAGTGACTTGCCCAAAGTTACACGGCTAGTAAGTATGTCAAGTATCTGAGGTCGGATTTGAACTCAGGTCCTCCTGACTCCAGGGCCGGTGCTCTATTCACTGCACCACCTAGCTGCCCCCTTACTTGATTTTCAAAATCCTTTTTGAGCTTTTCTGTGGCCTGCAACCAATTTATATTTTTCTTGGAGGCTTTTGAAGTAGGAGAATTGACTTTATTGTCTTCTTCTGGTTTTATGTTTTGATCTTCTTTGTCACCAAAGTAAGATTCTATAAAGTAAGATTCTGCTGTCTGAGGTTGTTTTTTTTTTAATGCTGTTTGCTCATTTTCTCAGCCAAATACTTGACTTTCTAGCTCTTTGTTAAGGTAGGACTCTTCTTCCAGTGGGGGAAGAGGGGGTGTGTCCTGTCCCAAACTTTAGGGGTTTTGTGTAGCTGTTTTCAGAGATAATTTTAGGGTCCTGTAAATTTTCCGTTTTTCCAAGGTGGCGTGATTAAAGGAGAGGTGTTTACTGCTCTCCTGGCCTGTGCTCTGGTCTGTCAGTGACCACAAGCACTCTTTTCTGCCTTGGAACTGTGAGAAGGATTCCCTTTCCACTGCAGCACAAGCTTCACCACTCCAGTGTTCCTCCTCACCTCGGGAGTACCACCCAGGACTGTGACCCACATTCAGGCAGGGCACATCAAGACAATTCTGCCTCAGTGCCAGCAAAGAGATCCCTGCACTCACCCTCCGATCAGCTGCTCGATCCCCACACAATCTGTGGGCCGAGAACTCTGGAAGCAGCCACCGCCACTGGTGCTGCCACTGCCAGCACCTCTGTCAACCCAGGGCTGGGGCCAGACTATGCTCCTCTCTCATCCAGGTCCCACAGAGTTTTTCCACTGATCTTCTATGCTGTCTTTGGCATTTATGGACCAAAAAGTCTGGAAACTGCCACTGCTGCCAGTGATTCAATCCCCTGAAGCCTTCCCTGTCCCCATCTATTCCAGCATGGCCCACACTAGACTGTGCTCTGCTCCCAGCCCAGTGCAGTAGACCCTTCCTGTCGACCTTCCAGGCTGTCTTTGGCTGGAGATTTTGTTTTGCTTCATCATTTTGTGGGTTCTGCAGCTCTAGAATTTGTTTAGAGTCAGGTATTTGTAGGGGCTTGGGGGAGAACTCAAGCAAGCCCCTGCTTTTACTCTGCCATCTTGGCTCTGCCCCTCATATCTTCCTCAATTTAAATCTGGCTTCAGATACATACTAGCTGTGTGGTTCTGGACAAATCACTTAATCCTATTTGCCTCAGTTTCCTTATCTGTAAAATGAGCTGGAGAAGGCAATGGCAAATTACTCTAATATCTTTGCTAAGAAAATCCCAAACAGGGTCATGAAGAGTCAGACTTAAGTAACTAAACAACAACTAGTATGAAACAGTTTACTGAAGAGATATGTTCATAAGCACAACCTTCTCTGTTAATTCAAGTCTATGAGGAAATGCTACTTTAGCAGCATCTAGACAGCAGACTGTCCTACATTGAGATCTGAGTTCCATATTGCTCCTGCTTCATTTTTCCAGCCCCTCTAGGTCATCTATGCTAAACAGTGTTGTTGAGATCCTCCCCAATCCATATAAAAAGGGGACTCTAAACAAACTTTGGAGCTGCAGAACCCACAAAATGACACAGAGAAGCTAACCTCCAGGTGAGGACAGCCCGGCAGGCCGGGAAGAATCGGCAGGAATTGGCCAGCGCAGCGCTCTGGGAGCCGAGCCCAGCACCATGCTGAGGCTTTAGCCCCAGGGTGGGCCTGACAAGCCACCAGCCAGAGGGACTCCAGATCAGCAGCAGCTGTGGCCCTTTCCAGATTTATCAATACATAGATGCAAAAGACAAGGTGAGAGGTCAGTGCAGTCTGGACTTTGGGACCTAGTAAGTGGGAGTGCGTGGCTTTTATCCCCGGGGCAAGAAACTACTGAGCTGCCAGCACAGCCTGCCAGCGCCACATGGCGGCTTCAGCTCCTGGCCTGCAGAGTGTAGGGGGACCAAGCACCAGTCTGAGGGGTAATTGCTCTTGCTTTAACCTGCTTGGATCTGGATTGCAGTCTAGGGTGGAGGTCCTGGGGTGTGTATCCAGCTTGCCAGAGTGTGTGGAGACCTCAGAGAGGGCACCCAACCTCCGGCAGCTGAGAAAACCCCAGCGTTTGGGACGAAAACTCCCCTGTCTGGTGGCAGAGTCCTACTGTGGCAAAAAGCCCAAAAGTCAAATAATTGAGTGGCAAAATGAGCAGGAAAAGGAAAAAAAGCAGACAGAAGATTCCAACATTACACTCCTATTTTGGGGACAAGAAGGAGCAAGGCATGGAACAGGAGGAAGAAAGTGAAGTCAGAACTCCTGCACCAAAAGCTTCAAAGGAAAATACAAGCTGGTTACAGGCCATTAGAGGACCTTAAGAAGCAGATAAGAGAAGTGGAGGAAAAATTGGGAAGAGAAATGAGAACAATGCAAGAAAATTATGAAATGAGAGTCAACAGCCTGACTGAAGAATATAATACCTTAAAAAACAGACTGACTCAAATGGCAAAGGAGGCTCAAAAAGGCAATGAGGAGAAGAATGCCTTAAAAAGTCGAATTTCAGAATCTCAAAAGCTCACTGAGGAGAATCATTGCTTCAGAATTAGACTGGAGCAAATGGAAGCTAATGACTTTATGAGAAATCAAGATGCTGTTAAACAGATCCAAACAAATGAAAGAATAGAAGGCAATGTGAAATATCTCATGGGAAAAACCACTGACCTGGAAAATAGATCCAGGAGAGATAATTTAAAAATTATTGGACTACCTGAAAGCCATGATCAAAGTAAGAACCTAGAAAGCATCCTCCAGGAAGTTCTCAAAGAAAACTACCCTGATGTTTTAGAATGAGAGGGCAAAATAGAGGTTGAAAGAATCCACCAATCACCTCCTGAAAAAGATCCCAAAAAGAAAACTCCTAGGAATATTATAGCCAGGTTCTGGAATTCCTAGATTAAGGAGAGAATATTACAAGCAGCCAGGAAGAAACAATTTGAATATTGTGGAAACACAATCAGGATAACCCAGGATCTGGCAGCTTCTACACTGAGCAATCGAAGGGCTTGGAATGTGATATTCCGGAGGTCAAGGGAGCTGGGATTAAAACCAAGAGTCACCTACCCAGCAAAACTGAGTATCCTGTTTCAGGGGAAAATATGGTCATTCAGTGGAATACAGGACTTTCAAGCATTCTTGCTGAAAAAACCAGAGTTGAATAGAAAACTTGACATTCAGATACAAGAAGCAAGAGAAGCATGAGAAGGTAAACAGGGAAAAGAAATCATAAGGAACTTATCAAATTTGAACTATTAGCATTCCTACATGGAAAAACAATAATTGTAACTTATGAAACTTTTCTCAGTAATTGAAGAGATTAGAAATATATATATATATATATATATATGTCTTTATATGAGGGTATGCAGGCATATGAATACATATGTGAATGTGTGTATATACCTTTACAGGTATACATAGACAGAGGGCACGGGAACAATTTAACAGAAAGGGATGAAATTAAGGGGTGAGAGGAATATAATGAGAGGAGATGGGGAGAGACAGATTGGGGCAAACTATCTCTTACAGAAGAGGCAAGGGAAAATGGTTACAATGGAGGGGAAGAATAGGAAGGCAAAAGGGAATGGGTCAACCTTATTCCTATTGAATCTGGCTTGAGGAGGGAGGGAAATACACACTAAATAGGGGGTCTCACCCTCTAGGAGAATAGGGGGGGAAGGGGATGAGAGGGGGGATGATGGAAGGGAGGGCAGGCTGGGTGGGGAGGGAAGTTGGAAGCACCCACTTTTGAAAAGGGACAGGATCAAAGTAGAGAATAGAACAAGTGGGAGGTGGGATAGGAGGGAGGGAAATATAGTCAGTCTTTTACAATATATCTACTATGTTATTGTTTTGCATTATCTGCACATGTACAACCTATACTGAACTGCTTGTCTCCCCAGTGGGGGTGGATGGCAGGGGGGGGAAGGGAATGAATCTGGAATTGAAAGTTTTAAAATCAATTATTCAAATATATGTGTGTGTGTATGTATATATATATATATACTATTATTAATACCATCTTACATGTAATTAAGAAAGAAGATATATAGGCACTGAGGCATAGAGATCCACTGGAAAAGTCGAAACGGGTATGGGAGAAAATATGGGAGAGAGCAGATTGGAGGTGGGGATATCCTGTGGGACTCCTGTTTTGGGTGGATGGGTGGGGGAAAAATGGGGAGAAAATTTGTAACTCAAAATCTGGTGGAAACGAATGATGTAAATCAGAAGTTAATAAAGCATTTAAAAATAATAAATCTAAAAAAAATAAACAAAAAAACAAACAAACAAAATTCAAAGTAAAAAAAAAAACAGTGTTGTTGAACAAGTGTTTAATGTTCAAGATAACCTAAAGGTACTTTAAAGCTCATCAGATAACCACTATGCTTAGAATTTCTTCCCTAGTTCTTTCCACCTCTTAGAATGCTTAACTCCATTCAATGCTAAACTCATGTACCTCTACCTACAAAAAGTCTTTATTGATAACCCCATTGGTATTGTTCTTCCTCCCCATGCACCTTTCCCGCCAAATACTTTGTATTTACTATGTATATATTTTATAATTCTCTGTGTGTATCTAAAGTTACCCTTGGAAAAGGTGAATGTTTTAGGGTAAGAGATTTTTGTTTTTCTATCCTTAGCACTGGACACTTAACGGTGTTTGAGTGCTCATTAGATTGAATTGGAATGGTTTGCTTTGAATCGAATTACAACTAAGACCCCAGAAAAGGGACATAATGTGTCCAAAATCACCCAGCAAGTTAGTGGCTTAGGCTGGCCTCAGAATTAAAGTCTCCTGGGGCCTACTAAGTTCACTGCCCTTTTCTTCTGTTATCCGTCTATCTATGAGGGCACTCACATTTTCCAGCCAGGAGTGAAATCCTGCAACCTGAAAGGACTGATGTATCATTCAGTTGCAGCCTTAGAGTTTGACATTTAGTATCCCAAGAGTTTAGATGACATGTCAGGGTCTTTGGCTGTTCTGTCCAATGAAAATACAGCCAGTGTTTGTTATAATCCAGATGTGAGAGCCCATGTGTGGACAGAATTCTGGGAAGACTGTGCATTCCATCTTGCACCGAAGCTATTTGACATTGGACATGCTTTCCTTTGTAAGTAAAGTATTTCGTATGAGAAAGATTGATGCAGTATATCTTTTGTGGGGACTCATAAAAGTAACTTTACTGTAGAAAAAAAACCTAAGAAATGCAGGAATGTTTTTAGAGGGATGCATCACAATCCCCGTGCTTAATTTAGTGTTCTGGTTAAACAATGTTTGATAGAAATTTTCACCTGGAAAACTACCTAAGGTTTTAAGAAGCTTCTTATTTCAGCCACTTTCTCCAGGGAAATGTTGTCCTACATGAAAGAGAAAAGGGCTTTGGTTTTTGGGAAAACATGCTAGGCTTATCTGTATTCTGGAACAAAACCAGAAATAGAAACAAGAGTATAACTGAGATTAAGAAAACGGTTATTACTTTTTGCCCTTAGTTTATTTCCCAAAGTATATGTTCCCAACATTTGAAAGTCTCTTTGGACTTCAGGTAGAGTTAATTTAGATCAAACAGAGGAATGACTCAGTTACCTCACTTCTATCAATCTCATTTATCCAGAGCATTGTAGAAACCAGTAAGTAAAACATGCTTATGAGTTGTCAGAAGGTTCACACATTTTATTCACAAGGGAGCCTCTCAAATCCTCACTTAAAACCTTTTTATTTTTAGTTTACACACAGTTATGACAAGTTTACTGTTGAGTTTCTTAGCCCAGCATGGTGCAGAAGCAACAGATTAGAAAGGGAGTGCCAGTTAGAGGCAGGCACACTGACAAAAATAAGAAGTCACAGCTGACAAAGAAAACAAAAACAAAAGAGAATGAAGAGGTATTTTTAAAACATAGCATCATTATGCTATTTTACTGTAGAGACAAATAGCTCCATGTCTTTAGTAGCTCTAAAGAGAATAAGTTATACAGTTTAGTATAGGGGTGGGGAACCTGTGGCCTTAAAGCCATGTGTGGCCTTGTAAATCCTTAAGTGGGGCATTTTGAATGAAATTTTGCAAAATTTGGATTCAATCAAAAGACAGCACTTAAGGATTTAGAAGGCTGCATGTGGCCTTAAGGCTGCAGGTTCCCCACCCCTGGTTTAGTATAATCATCAGGAAAATATTTGAGCTTGTTCAATATATTCTGTAGCTAAGTGGCAAAAGATAAACATTGTTGGATAGAGTGCTGGACATGGAGTTGGAAAGAGGAGAGTTCAAATCTTGCTTCATATACTATCTATGTGACCCTGAGAAAGTAATTTAGCCTCTCTCAGGCTCAGTTTCCTCAAGTGCAAATGGAGGATAATGATAGTAAGCTACTTTATGGTTTGTTTTGAGTATCAAATGAGATAACATTTGTAAAGCACTTTGAAAACCTTAAAATGTGCTAATTATTCTTGATGTGATTACTTTCATTGTTATTATTATTATTTTCTTCCTAAGAAGTCAGGCAGATATAAAATGCCTTTGAAACGAACTTTCCATCCAGAGTAGTTTAAAAGAAAAAAAAGAAGCAGCCAAGTTTTAGAGTTTAAAGGGGGTAAGCTTCAGTTGTCTTGAAAATTCATTTATGGAACCCTTCCTTCAGCATGGATGATAAATAAGTGATGTGTTAGAGTATAGCATATTGTTGCCAATAATGAAAGGTCAAGTGGATTCTGGTAATATTATAACTCATGTCTATAAGAAGACTTAAAGAGTAATCTTTTTGGAAAGAGGCTCATATGCAGTAGCAGGCCTTTCCAAAGTCCCATTAGATTGTCAGTTCCTTGAGGGCAAGGACTGTTTTTTGCCTCTTTTTGTATCCCCAGCACTTAGCACAGTATCTGATAGATACTTAATAAATGATTGATTGATTATAGATTCAGAAATAGCGAACTAGAAAGGATCTAAGAGGTCATCTAGCCCAACTCCCTTATTTTATAGAAAATGAATCTGAAGAGACTTGGTCAAA
Source organism: Petaurus breviceps papuanus (assembly GCF_028583685.1). Classification (NCBI taxonomy): domain Eukaryota; kingdom Metazoa; phylum Chordata; class Mammalia; order Diprotodontia; family Petauridae; genus Petaurus; species Petaurus breviceps. The sequence continues at coordinate 72,981,706 of NW_027186296.1, read as the reverse complement.
ATAACAATACCAAATGCCTGAGTCAAGATTCAGACTTGATATTGCAGGACTCCAGGATGCCTCATTACCTTCCTCCTTAAGTGTACCTATTTCTCCGGGGAATGACATGACTCTTTCACTGATTACAGGACTGCCCTTCTGATGCTGGTGATTTCAGAGCTCAACAGTGTTCAGCTTATAATGATGTCCAGTACCAAGGCCACTACTATGAATGGCTTCCTATCTACGATGATTCGACAGCACCCTGTGCCCTTAAGTGCCAAGCCCGAGGGCAAAACTTGGTTGTGGAATTGGCACCCAAAGTTCTTGATGGGACTCGCTGCAACAAAGACTCATTGGATATGTGTATTAGCGGCATTTGTCAGGTGAGCCAAAATTCTTTTCTTTGCTTCTCTTCCTAGACTGTATGCTTTATAAGTGAAAATCCTTCTTTATTCCACTTTATTCCCTATATACACCCTGTCAGAGACAAATATCATTAGTTCAGATGACTGCACTAAAAATAAGATTTGGACGTTATCCCATCAGCTGTCCCCATGTTTTTCTAACTAAAAACAGTGTCTGTATATGCATTACAGTTTAAAGCTCTCTGTTGCATGAAGGGGCAGGGGAGAGTAGAATCTCGCTTCTGGCCCTGTCATAATCGAAATATTTTATTCTTTCCATTGTTTCTGATAATCTTTTAGATGGTTGACTTTGGCAAGTTTTCTGAGCAGAAGTATCCCCTTTTTTATTATGCATAAGGGTCTTGTCCTTGAAGCTGAGGCACTGATCTGTTTTGTTTTGGATTTTTGGGGGGGTTGGGTGTAGAAAAGGGCAGTGACCTATTTACTGAAAAATCTCACTCCTGCTAGTGTTCCAGCAGCTTCCTTGCTGTAGCCACAGTGATTGGTGAGTTTTGTCACACTAAAGCTTTGGTAAGGAGGTGGGATTAATGTATGGGCCCCAGCTGTGTATCATGAAAGAGCTATCAGTGGATGCTAAGGGTTTCAGAATATTTAGGAGGCAGTTGGGGGACGGGGAGAAAGGCTCAGGGTTCAAATTCACTGACTTTTGAAGGGGTGGCAAAGTTATGTTTTTAAGTTAGAATTGTAGAGTTTTAGAGCTGGAAGGAACTCTCATTTTACCAATAAGCATGAGGCCCAGAAAAGAGAAATATTTAGAGGGCATATATTAACGATGGAGAAAATGCTTATTTTTACCGCTTTGAACACACATACTTGCCACTTACTACGTAGGGACATCACTAAAAAATTGGATCTCTTCATATTAGATATGGGGTGGGGGTGGAGGAAGACAGGAACTAAATTTGCCACTCTGGCAATATTTTGCAGTGCTGAAAGAGATGAATGAATGATCCAAAATGACTCCAGAAGTATTTCACATCCTGTGAAATTCTCATGAGTCTTCCATAGATGATGTACCCAAAGAACAGTGGTAATTGCAATTGCTTGTCCCTAAGTACTAGTAATATATCTAATATCATTTTAAGAAAAAGATGCTATTTCAAGCTAATTTGGAAGAGAACCACCCTTTTTATGGGAAATGGCATTCCTAGCATGAAATTCCTAAATGTGGTCTGCTAGAAAACACTTAAAGGAAAGCCACCAGACTCAAGAATATATATGTCATTCAAGGATTGGTTGAAGTAACTTGGGGATATTTAATCTGAAGAAAAGAAGACTGGGGAGGGTGAGGCATGATAGCTATCTCTTTGTACCTGAAGGGCTGGCAGAAGGATGTTCTGCTTGGCTGCAGAAGACTGAACTAGGACTGGTGGTGGAAGTTTGTAAGAGGCAAATTTAGACTTGCTATGAAGGAGAAGTGTTTTAATAATCAGAGCACTTCAAAAGTGGAATTCACCAACCAACTTGTATTTTAGATTACTGGAGATGGAATAAAGGGCAAATAACAGGATAAAAATAAAGAAGTGTGGTATAGTCTTGTTTGGCTAGTATAAACTGAGAATAACTGTGAATTGCCCAAAAGAGATGAGGACATGTGTGTGTGTGTGTGTGTGTGTGTGTGTGTGCGTGCACGCGCTAGTGTCCGTGCATTAGCTAGATCTAGGGGAAAAGCAGAATCAAGAAGAGTAGAACCATTGCTTAGGTGCATGGGTCATTGTTAATTGATAACAGAGAGGGGACAGAGCTGTTCAATTCATCTGTGGCTTCTATTTTCTCTGCTGAGGAAATTGATCTTTGAAAAGAAAGGGTAAAGAAAAATGGGTAACTGATTCCGAAGAAGAGTTGGGAGGGGGTGGCTAGGTGGCACAGTGAACAGAGAGTGCACCCACCCTGGAGTCAGGAGGACCTGAGTTCAAATGTGTCCTCTGGCACTTAACACTTACTAGCCTTGTGACCTTGGGCAAATTACTTAATCCCAATTGCCCTGCCTTCCCCTCTCCAAAAAAAAAAAAAAAAAAAAGAGTTGGGAGAAAATAAGAAAAGTGTCTAGGTACCCTGGGCACATCTTGATACACTAACAGAAGTATCAAATGAGAAGCTAAGCCACTGTCAATGGTCTCAGAAAAATCTGAAAGAAATGAAGTCTGCCAAGTATAAACCAATGAGACAGATGTCAATACTGTAATGATTCTAGAATGTATTATTAAGGAAATGTTATTGTGCATCTCGAAAAAGAAATAATGATCACAAAGGATCAAGAAAGTATGTGGCTCAGTGGATAGAATGCTGGGCTTGGAGTCAGGAATTTGTTGTTATTCAGTCATTTAGTTGTGCCCAAATTTTTGTAACTCCATGGACCATGGCACATTAGTACTGTCCATGGGGTTTTCTTGGCAAAGATGCTGGAGTGGTTTGTCATTTCCTTCTCTAGTAGGAGTCAGGAGCGCTTAAGTTAAAATCAAGCCTCAGACACTTACTAGCTGTGTGACCCAGGGTAAATCACTTCAACTCTCTTTACCCTAGTTTCCTCATCTATAAAATGGGGATAATAGTAGCATGACCTACCTCATTGTAAGGATCAGATATAATCATTGGAAAGGGCTTAGCATAGTGCCTGGCCTGTAGTAAATAACTATATTATTGTTAGTTATTATTATTATCGTGGATTATTGTTATTTATTATCATAGCTTCTTCAAAAATAAATCATGCTAAAGTAACATTTTTTTGATGTGGTTACTAGAATGATTAGGTTCCAAAAAGGAATTCTGTAGATATAGTTTACCTAGTTTTTATCAAAGCATTTGAAAAAATCTCACTTGCTATTCTTCAGGGAAAATTAGGATAGTCAAATTAGATTGATTTGGAACTGATTGAATGTCTAGATTCAGTGTATAGTCATTAAAGGTTAACTGTCAGCTTGGAAGAAGGGACCCACTGCAATACTGAAAAGATCTGGCTTGGCCCTGAACTCTAACATTTCTATCAGTGACTTGGTTAATGATATAGATGAAATGCTTCTCAAGTTTGCAGAAGACACAAAGTGGGGAGAGATAATTAGTATGATAGATGACGAAAATCAGAGTTCAGAAAATCTCAAGATAAGAACGTGCAGTGAATCAAATAAAAAGAAATTCAATAGTAACAAAAGCAATGATTGCATTTACTTTCAAAAGTCAGCCTTATAAGTACAAACTTTGAAAGAAAGCAGTGGTATAGTTAGTTGTTCTTAAAAAAAAGGATTTGGAAGTTTTAGTGGATTGCAACCTGCTGGGTCAGCAATGTGATATAACAGCCACAAAAGTAAAGGTGAACCTGCTTTATGTTAAAAGAGTCATAGTTGCTAGAATGAGGTACGTGATGGTCCTGCTATTGTTTGTCCTTCATTTTTGATCACTTTGAATATTTCCTGAACAGTCTCTGTACTATGCTCTGGTCAGACTACATATGGAGTATTATTTTTAATTCTGGGTACCACATTTTAGGGAAGACATTAATAAACTGGAGAGACAGTCAGCTGGCATTTATTAAGTGCCTACTGTGTGCTGAATGCTGAGGATATGAAGTTAAGATAGAAACAGTCTCTGTTTTCAAAGATTTCAGGGTCTAATGATGGAGACAACATACAAACAACTCTGTGTGTGTGTGCACATGTGCGTGCATGTATAGTACAAACAAGATGTACATGGGATAAATGGAGGACTGGAAGAGACTTTTAAAAATTAATCATATTTTCTTTTTTTCCAATTACATGTAAAGACAGTTTTTAACATTTATTTTTAAAATAAAATTTTGACTTCCAAATTTTCTCCCTCTTTTCCTTTCCCTCACCCCAAGACAATAAGCAATTTGATATAGGTTATACATACACACACACATATATATGTGCAATCATGTAAAACATATTTAGGATACACTTCTTACAGAAGGTGAAATTTTGTTGAGACTTGAAGGAAGCAAGGGAAGGTAGGAGGTAGAAATGGAGCAGGAGAGAGTCCCAGGCACGGGAGACAGACAGTGAAAATGCTCAGGTGGGAGATGAAGTGTTGTGTTCTGCAAGGAGGCCAGTGTCACTGGATTGTACAGTAATTGGGGTGAAGTAAGATATAAGAAGACTGGGAATGTGTGCATTTGGGGGTTAGAGTAGGGTAGAGGACAACTCATGAAGGGATTTGAATGCCAGACAGACCCATTAGACTTTATTGAATAGGAAAGTGATGTGGTCAGACCTGTGCTTTAAAAATATCTATTTGACATTTGAGATTGTATAGAAGGTAGAAGGCAACCGAATCAGTGAGGGTCTTTGAGATCATACCATATAGTGGGATTGAACTTGGTAAAGAAAGACTTTTAACCAGCATGATACCTGTCTTCAGATATGTGAAGGGCTATCCATCATGTGGAAGAGGGTTTACATTTGTTCTCTTTGGCCCTAGAAAGCAGAACTAGAAAAGGAGACAAACTTGGGGCTTAATGGAAGGGCAGAAAATTTTCTTAGGAATTAGAGGTATCTCAAAGTAGACTAGAGAGCTTTAGATGGCATCTTCAGTGAATTCCACCTTACTAGAGATTGCAGGACTTTTAAACAATCCTAAGCTGCTACCTGGTACAAAGACCTATTTTTCCCATAACATGTTTCCTGATGTTATTACATTTATGGCTATTAATCTTGGACAATCTCTAAGAAATCTAGGTTTCAGGAGACCTATAGAGAGGGCAATAGAGAGACATATAGTGGATATGGAAACTGTGTCGCATATTTCAGATGACCTAGGCTCAAGAAGTGATCTAACAGACTTTATAAATAAATATCTGATTTAGACATTTGAAAAATTAAAAGAGGCAGGGCTGGTCACATGTTGGAAGTGAGAAGTAAAAGAAGAGTAACTTGAATATTCCATTGGTACTTTGAAATGTAAAACACCCTAGAACAGAAGAAGCTCTTTACTTGAGGTTCACAAATAGAGTCCATGGATAGATTTCAAAGGTTCCATGAACCTGAATGAGAGAAAAAAACTTTATTTTTGCTAACTTCTAACTGAAATGAAGTATTTCTTTCAATTAATAATAATAATGTCTCCCATAGATGACCAGATGGTTATAAGAAACAAACAAACAAACAAAAAAACAAACAGTAATGAATCCCTCTATTGGAGGGTCTTTTTGCCTGCATTCAACATTCAATGATGTTTTATTCAATATCCATCATGTTCTTTCATAACACCTTGCTAATCATTGTAGGGGATACAAAGAAACTCCTGTCCTCAAGGAGTTTATCATTTCCTTGAAAGACATAAAAAGCAAAACAACAATGCAGGAGTTTCTTGGATTCTACCCCATGTAATTCATCCTTGATTAGAATGGCTCTTCCAAATGGATACCTGTTCTTGGAAAGCAGAAGATCAAATAAGGCATGAGTGGGCAGGGCCTTAGACTCAATGACTTCTCATTGGAAGACCACTCACCTTCTTGAATTTGGCCCTGGAACTAGAACCTTCTTTAAGCTGACATAGATAAAGTACAATTTCGATGTAACTTAATGATATTAATGTCTTGGTGGAATTTAATGGGCAATGGTGAGTTGCTGCCATCCTTGAGTGCTTTTTTGGCCAGGCCACTCTTTAAAAAAAAAAAATTAAAAAAGAGTAGGAGCTTCCTCAGAAGCTGATACAAATGCTTAACTGGGGCAGCTCAGAATCTTGCTCTATGGACTAAATGGTTCCCATAAATTTTCTTTCTTGTAAAATGTGGCTACATAGTCAGCAGCTGTTAGGATGAGAGAGAGTAAACTTTGTGATTAGTTGCAATTGTTGTTGCAAAAACATCAGTCTTCTTGAGCTCTGACATTTACTTGGCACAAGGTACAACGAGTTTGGCAAGTGTTTTCCTGGTTAACTCATCTAAATAAATATGTTGCATTGTTCATGTGGCTGCCTTTCCATTTACCAGAGAACAGTAGAGAACTTGAGAGGAGAGATCCTGTCTGAATGATTCTTGCTGTGGGTGCTGCTGCTTTAGCTGTTTAAAAAAAAATTATCTAAAGGAGGCCCTACTTGATAATTAGCCTTCACTCAGCCTTTAAAAGCAAACTTGATTTGGTCTTTATATACATTGTATCCCAATAGGGGTTATAGCTGTGGAAAATCTACCTTGTCTTTTGTTTAAAAAGTTAATTTCTCTCCCCCCACCCCCACTTAATAGAATTTTTTCCCCAATTACATGGAAAGATAATTTTCAACATTCACTTTTATAAAATTTTGAGTTCCAATTTTTTTCTCCCTCCCTTTCTCCCCTCCCCACTTTCTACCCTCTACCCTCCTCAAGACGACAAGCAATCTGATATAGGCTATACATGTATAATCATATTAAACATATTTCTACATTAGTCCTGTTGTGAAAGAAGAAACAGATGAAGAGGGGGAAACTATGAGAAAGAAAGAGACAACAGCAACAATAAAAGAGAAAATAGTATGCTTCAGTATGCATTTAGAATCCATAGTTCTTTCTCTGAATGTGGATAGCATTTTCTATCATGAATCTTTTGGTATTATCCTTAGATCATTGTATTGCTGTGAAGAGCTAAGTCTATCACAATTGGTCATAGCACAATGCCTCTGTTACTATGTTCAACATTCTCCTGGTTCTGCTCACTTCACTCAGCATCCGTTCATGTTAGTCATTCCAGACTTTTCTGAAATCTACCTGTTCACCATTTCTTGTAGAGAAGTAGTATTCTACTACATTTATATACCAAAACTTGTTCAGCCTTCCCCATGTGATGGGCATCCCTTCAAATTTCCAGTTCTTGCCCATCCCAAAAAGAGCAGCTATAAATATTTTAAAAATTAATTTCTGATTTAACTGAGACTGGCAACTGGGAAATGAAATGTTCCCTTTAAAAGAAACAAGTTCTTTTTGGAGAAATATCTGGAACAGGAAAATCCTAAGAGCTTTTACCAGAGGTATAGAGGGCCCCCCTTGTATGGAAGCACAGGGTAAATAACCAGGAAGGAGAACTAGCCAGATGGAAGGAAGGAAGGAAGGAAGGAAGGAAGGAAGGAAGGAAGGAAGGAAGGAAGGAAGGAAGGAAGGAAGGAAGGAAGGAAGGAAGGAAGGAAGGAAGGAAGGAAAGAAGGAAGGAAGGAAGGAAGGAAGGATGAAAGAGACAATGAGGCTTCCAGCTGATTACAGAAACCCCAGTTATGAAATGCATGCTGGGAAATACACCCAACTGTATATATTCCCTCTCTCCCTCCCTCCTGCTCCCCATCTTTATCTCTGTTTCTCTCTTTGTCTGTATCTTTCTGTCCACATTTCCCTCCCAGAAAAAGGTGGCTTAGGGCTCTTTTGGGCTTAATCCAACATGACTTTGAGGGTAAGTCATCTTAGGAGTCTTCCCTGGGATTGGCAAAAAACAATCATATGTAAAAATTACACAGTCCACAGTAATGAAGGGAACTGCAGAAAGGGGACCATAGTTACAAGTGAAACCAGAGCCTCACAACAGGTAAGCTGGGAACTTTCAGCACTAAATTTAGATGAGAGTAGAGGCTGGGGGTGAGGTCAGGCTATCTGTCCATTAGATTGGGGCACAACAGAGCAAATAAATTGACCTCAGTGAGTTTCTGGTAGCATCTTCCTTGTCATATTGACTAATGTTTTGATTCAGGTAGCATGTTATTGTGAAGAACAAAGAGATTTCATGAGGGAGTTCATCATACAGGATTTTCAACCTGTTAAATTACTGCAAATGTAATTTTAATTTTTACTTGTTCCTTGAATTTTTCTAAAAATCAAAATATTGAGGGGAAATTAGAGGAAATGCTTGTCTTCCTTCAGGGTTTAACATAGATGCCAGCTCTTGTTTTTCCTCAGTTTTTACTATCATCCCCACCCTCAGTTGGCCTTATATTTATTTATGCATGTGCTCTTTCCCACTAGAAATTAAGCTCCTGGAGCACAGGGATGTATGATGTTTGCCTTTGTTCCCAGAGTTCCTAGCAAGGGACTGTGTATATAGTAAGTGCTTAGTAAATGTTTTTGAATTTAAATGAATTGAATTTGTGACATGGTGTTCCATTTGTGCTATGTGATGATGATAATAAACTTGTAGACTTTGTAGCATGTACTCCCTGAAGCAACCTACCACAAATCCTTGAAATTGGGAGAGATACTTCTTTTCTACACCTCATCTATAGACTCAGATCTAGAAGGATTAAGAGGTTGATCAGTCATTTAGTAAGCATTTATTAAAGATTATTATGTCCTAAGCATCATGCTAACCACAACAAAGAAAGCTAAAAGCAATACCCTGCCCTCAAGGTGCATATTGTAATGGGGAAGACAACCTGCAAACAACTATGTATAAACAAGATGTATACAGGGCAAATTGAAGCTAATCACAGAGGAAAGGAAGCTTCAAACTGATACTGAGGTGGTAGTCATTAAAATTACATTTATTAGTGTTGCAAAAATCATAGATGTCTTGAATGGTGCTAGCAAGGCAATATGACCATCAACTTTCTGTAGGGAGCAGGAAAGTCACTTGCAAAGAAACGGCTTCAGTCTTTCATTCAGTGATTAGTTTTCATTTTTATTTTTTCCAGAAAGACAGCTTTTGCTAGCCTGCCCAGTAGCTTATGTAGCTCTACGTCCTACACATCACCTTCATGAGAACAATATAAATAACCAGGAACTAACTAACACTAGAAACTCCTGAAAGTGAGTTCGAGTGCATCTTGGGGATCATTAACACATCTGCAACATGTCTGGAGACAGAATTCGCCCCAGCCTTTTTTTAAACCAAAATCTGATCCTGTGAAGGGGGAGGTTGCTGCAATTGGGAGAGAAGGCATTGCTGATGATGAAGTCTCTGAGCAAGATGGTAGGGAGATCTTGTTGCTGGAAAGGAAATTCTAGTAGTCTAAGAAGATGGTGGAGAAAGGAGTAGATTCTAACCAAAGCTTTTCATTTCTCAATTGATCCATTGTATTGGTGTATTCAGTCCCTGTCTACTGTTTTCTATGTGTACATCTATGTTCATATCATAAAACCAATGATAACTATAATATTGATCTGTAAATACTATGAAAAGGCTAAACTATCTTTGCTGTACTATTGAGTAAGGCAAGGAAGCATTTAAACTGTTTTACAAAGGTTTCTAGAAAGATCAAGGGGTTTTTTTTTTGGAGGGGGGACACAGCAATGGGGTTAAGTGACTTGTCCAAGGTCACATGGCTAGTAAATATTAAGTGTCTGAGACAGGATTTGTCCTCCAGACTCCAGGGCCAGTGCTCTATTCACTGAAGAAGATCAAGTTAATTCAAGTAGCAAACATTTGTTAAGTGTCTAACAAGTAATTTTCATCTCTATATTTTTCTCCCTAAAGTATCTCATTCCCTCCTGCATATCTAATGATAATAATGAAAATAATGTTAATAATAAGCTATCAATCATATAGTATCTATTATGTGTCAGGAACCGTACTAAATACTTTACAAATATAATCGCAGTTGATTATCACAACAATAATGGATGATAAGTGCTATAATTCTCATTTTTCAGTTGAGGAAACTAAGGCAGAGGTGAAGAGATTTGTGCAGGGTGACATAGGTAGTGTCAAAGGTGGGATTTGAACTCAGGTATTTCTGACTCAGGATTCAGTACCCTATCCACTATACTACCTAGCTATTTGAACACAAATGACTTCCATATCTCTGTCTCTAGTCTAGCTCTCACCTCTCTTTTGAGCTCCAGATCCATATATCCGATTGTCTACAGGACTCTCTAGCCAGGGCTTCACTAGCACTTTAAATTCAGCATATGAGAAAGTCTTCATTACTTAGAGCTATGGTTGACTTCTCCAGAGTTTCTACCCATTGCTTCTATTTCTACCTTCTGGGGTCAGGCAGAACAAGTTAATCCATATTCCACAAGAGAATACTTCCAAGACTTGAAGCCATCTGTCTTTCCTCCTTCCGCTAAGTCTTCTTTTCTTCAGGCTTAAAGTCCCTGGTATTTCTAATCAATCATATGGCATTAACTTGAGACCCATATTGTCCTGGTTGCCATCCTCTGGCACAAACAATTTTGATCAATTTTTAGTTGATCAATTTCCTTTTTAAAATATGTGGTCCAGAATTCAACATAATACTCCACATGCCTCTTTCCAGGGCAGAGTCTGTGGGCATTTTCTCTGGGCATTTCCCCATACCTGCCATAGTCTTCCTCCTCATTTCCACCTACTGACTTCCAGGACTTTGTTTAAACCCCAAATAAAATCCCATTTTCTATGGGAAGCCTTTACCATCCAAACCCTCTTGATTCTAGTGCCTTCTCTCTTAATTATTTCCTTTTTTTCCCTCCTGAATATAGCTGGTTTGTTCAGTGACCTTCTTGAAGATAAGAACTGTCTTTCCCTTTTTTTTTTCCTGGTGTCCTCAACACTTAGCACAGTTCATGGCACATAATAGGTACTTAAATATTTATTAGCGACTGACAGTCCCTAGTCCTGGACACAAAGCCCCTCACAGTGCAACCTAACAGGAACACTCTAAGCTCTTGTGGCTTGATTGATTAATTAATATTATCTTAAATCTGCATAATCAAAAATTTTGTCCTCAGAAAGAGGACTTGAAATGGTTTGGACAGACCAAGTGAGTTATTGTTAATAGTACTAGGATTCAATTGATTGAATTAAGTCCTCAGTTTCAGGGTCAGTCTGATTTAAGTCACTCAAGCACAAGCCTACTGGGAGTTCACAGCTCTTACTTATTTCTGACCTTCTTCATGTACTGCATTTTGGCTGTGAAATTAGCAGAGTGAGCTGTATTTTTTAAAATGTGAATTAAATATGAATTCATGGGGTTGAAAACTTTCCAAGATCTTTTAAACCTATAAAAACCCTTCAGAACAAGCCCAACCTAAATTCTAAGATCACACCCTTCCTGGCAAAAAGAGAAAATGGAGGAATGTTCACTTTCATGAAATGTTAATTGGTAGGGGATGGTGAATTTATAAGGACACAACTTGGCCAAGACAGTACGTTTTGCTAAGTAATGGCAGAAGTACCTCTGTTGGAGAAAGTTGTTCTCAGGACAGGTAACACATGAACCTAATTCCCAGGATTTCTTAAATTATTATTTTTTAGTTAATAGCAATCTAATTTCCTTCCCTCCTACCTTCATCCCCTTGATAATTAAAAAAAACAAACAAATAAATGTCTTATAAAATATACTTAGTCAAGCAAAACAAAATCCCCCATTTATTGTGGGTTTTTCTTTTTGCTTTTTGAAGGGCAATTGGGGTTAAGTGACTTGCCCAAGGTCACATGGCAAGTTTTTGTGTTAAGTGTCTGAGGTCGGATCCAAACTCCTGACTCCAGGGCCGGTGCTATATTCACTGCGCCACCTAGCCGCCCCTATTGTATTTTATTTTTTAAAAGCTTATTTTATACTTTGAATTTATTACCCCACTGTTAGGAAGTAGATATCATGCTTCATCATTGGTTTTATGGAAACATAGAAAAAATTACCTATCCGATCTTGTTGTGCTTGTCCTTCATTCTCCAAGAGGACCATGACATCAGGGAGATGGAGTTGACTTTGATTTGAGTGAGAGAGAACTGTGCAAGGTCACCAGCCTCACTTTATCCTCCAGAGATAGAAGAAAGGTTACTTACCAGATAAGAGATAGAAAGTATAACAGATGATAGAATGGAATTTTCATTACATAAAATTAAAAAGATTTTGCATAAACAAATCCAATGAAGCTAAAATTAAAAGAGAAAACAAATTACTGGTGAAAGATTTGCAATATGATAAAGGTCTCATTTCCAAATTAAATAAGGATCTTATTCAAATTTATAAGAATAAGAGCCACTTAGGGGCGGCCAGGTAGCACAGCGAGTAAGAGCATTGGCCCCAGTGTCAGGATGACCTGGGAATCGAATCTGAGCTCAGATACTTAGCACCACACCCAGAAATAACTGGCCATGTGACCTTGAGCAAGTTACTTAACCCCAATTGCTTTGAAAAAAAAGAATAAGAGCCACTCTCCAATTGATAAATAGTCCGAGGATATGAACAATCAGTTCTCCAGAAAAAAAAACCCTGGCTCAGTATTTTGCATATGTCATTTTAAATCCTACCTCTTCACTGTCACTTTAACAAGCAAGCAAACAAGCATTAAATTGAAATCCTGCTTTGTTCAGGGCACTGTACTTGAGCTAAGAACATAAAAATAACAATACAATTAAAAGGATTACTGGTGTCAAGAAATTTACAATCTTGGGTGGGGGAGGGAAGAACACATGTTTATAAACAAACAAAACAGTAGACTGTAATGGGTGCTTAAGAGTGAAAAATGCTATATAAGAAGATGCTGAAGAGATGTTTTTGGTTCTAGGAGTTGGGAAAAGGTTTCATGGAGAAGGTATAATTTGACTGAGACTTGAAGAATGGGTAGAATTTGGTAGGAAAAAAACAGGGTATGATGGAGGGAGGAGAGTAGTCTGGGAATAAAGAATACCATGAGAAAATGCAGTCAATCATTCAGTCAGCAAGCATTTAAGTGCATACTGTGTGCCAAGCAGTGTGCTGGGTGCTGGGCCTACAGACTTTGTAGAAGAGAATAATGTGAGACAGCTGGAAAGGTGGGCAGGAGCCAAGTTGTGGAGAAATTGAATTTTCATCTAAGGAATAAAGACTTTGTTCAGTAGGAAATGGGAGGTTATTGGTGTTTTTGGAGCAGGAGAATGAATGGTATGATCAGAGGGTGCATGTACTGAAGAGAATTTACTATTTTCCTCATGATTCAGGATCTTTATTATGAACATCATTCATTATAATGTTGTAGAGCAGAGTATGCATGCACTCTTTCTTCTCTACCACTTTGTCTTCCTAACATGCTGCAATATCATGATTCATATCCTCTACAGAATCCCAGTTTTAACTGTTACGGTTTTTTTTTTTAATTTTGAGCTTATTCAGCTGTTCATTTGATTTAACTTCTCCTTGGAGGAGAGAGGCTTCATTCATACATACTCAACATCACTTTGCAATGTTTCAAATAATTTTTAGATGATCTGGTTGTATATATAAGATTTCTATGGAAAGTCCAATAGAACATCATTAGTGGTTTCCCTACTGTTTCTTCTCAAAAGGTTTTTGGGCTTTGTGCTCTTAGGAAATATATAGAGCTTTTCCTCAGTAATTGACTTATTATGAGCAGTAAAAGTAACTGACAACTCCATCCCAGGTTGGGATCAGGAAATAGAATATTCATGTAGGAGGTGAAGACCATTTGTATATGTGGCAGTTGCCCCTATCAATCTGCCCTCTAATTTCATGTAATTTTTATGCTGAAAAAGATAAGCATTACTGCAAATACACGATGGGAGAAATGCATCAAACTGGTAAACACAAATGGAATGAGCATGTTCCTAAATCATGGAAGGCATCATTGCAGCTCTCTATAGGCTGAGCTACAGGAAGAGGAAAGGAATATAAATATATGTGCTTCCCTGGGGCCTCAGGAATCATTTCCATCTCTCCCTGGCACTGTCTCTGTGTGTTGGGACCATGAGACAGTTCTTCCAGCTGTCTGGACAGGACTGGAGCTTTAGGGCCACAGCCGTGGATTATCTAACACTTTTCTTCCTCTCTAAACTCTGTACAAATGAGTTGGAAAACTCATGAGAACAGCAAGTTTTGAATATTTTCTCTTTGTCCTGGAGGAGGAGGTCAGGGACACCATGAGAACAGCCTTTGGCACGTTCACTTCTGGGCCCAGCTGGAAACTGGCCGTGGGAGGAAACTTCAGAACATTTATGATTGTCCATTGGGTTCTGAAAATAGGCAAGGGTTCATAATATTGTCTTGATTAAGTCAGTATACCCTTTTTGTAAAAGAAAAGCTAGGAGAAGAAAAACTAATATTAGAAGATTAATATTCATAGAGCTTTATATTTTTATGATGGGGAATAACATAGGTAATTCAAGATGGTGGTCAGTCTTACTGAAGCTTTTCTTTCCATCACAATGTATTTAGAATTTTGAATACTGAGAGGATGAACTGGCAGATATATGAGGACTTAATCTTGGTTAAAGACTGTGGTGAATGAGTGGTATATTAGGTGTTAACACTATCTGTGTTCTGATACCCCTTTTAGCGGTGTGCTAATAGTAGATGTAGTGGCAAGGTAGCAAAATCAGATGAACAACAAAATAATTTTTGTGCAAAAAGAGGGAATCAAGTTACTTTGAGCTTTTAAAAATCATAGTAACTCTTTTTTTTCTGTTTCTCTTTTCCTTAGACCTCCATGCTCACTACTAGCTGACAGTTCAAATTAGGTTGCAACAATGAAAATAACACCCAGAGCAGATGTATAACCCTCCTCATTGTTATACTCACATTGACTTCCTTTTATTTATTTATTTTTTATTTTTTAATTAATTTGTTTCCTTTTAGTTTACAGGATTCAATTCCACAATTCCTTGAGTTTCACATTTTGTCCCCCTCCCTCCCCTTCCCCCCATGGTGGCATATAGTCAAGTATAGGATCTGTAAATACTTTCACATTATACATTAGTCAGGTTATAAAGACAGATTGTAGCAGATGGAATGAAAAATCGTAAAGAGGACATAAAACCAAAAAAGAGAAGGAAAAAGATCAGGTATTTTGCTTCTACCTGGATATAAACTCAGTTCTTTCTAGTTCTTTCTCTGGATGCACATATTTCTCTCCATCATGAGTCTTTTTGGGATTGACTTATATCACTGCATTGCTGAGAAGAGTCCAGTCTATCAAAGTTGGTCATCACACATACATTGTGTCTGTAATTGTGTACAAATTTCTCCTGGTTCTACTCTTCTCACTCAGCATCAGTTTGTATAAGCCTCTCCAGGTAAATATGAAGACCGTCTGCTCCTCGTTTCTTATAGCAAATAGTATTCCATAACATGCATTTACCACAACTTGTTCAGCCATTCCCCAATTGATGGGCACCCCCTTAATTTCCAATTCTTTGCCACTACAAAAAGAGCTGCTATAAACGGTTTTTGTGCATATGGGTCTTCCTCCCACTCTTATTGACTTCTGTATCATTCTCCACTGTGATCATCTAAAACTTTTAAACAAAGTATAGTAGGAAAAGCTCTAGATTTTGAGTAGGGAGCTTCATTCATTCCCTCTACCTCTCCAGTGTCATAGAACACTTCCCTTATACTCATCATGAATTACTTGTATTATTTTTTTTTCTGTATACCTCTATCCCTTTTATAGTTTATAGACTTCATAGGAGTAGGGGCAATATCTTATCTATAAGGACTTAAATTGTTGGCAAAATTTTAGATAGTATGCTAAAAAGGATTCATGAGCATCTCAAAAAAAAAGAAGTGATCTCAGAGCAATAGTATGGATTTAGAAGAATGTCATACCAAGTTAGCCTTATTTCCTTTTTTGACTAGTTTACCAAATTGTAGGTCAGGGGAATGATAGAGATATTGTTTTCCCTAGAATTTAGGAAATCATTTAATGAAGTTCTTGATGGAATTTTTAGAGACAAGATGGAGAGAAGAGGGTTAAATGACAGTTCAATTGGTTCTTTTTACAATTCCTTCACAATTACAGGAGTTCAGAACTATCTGACTAAAGGGCTGATTGCCTTGGAATCCAAAGCCATCAGATTGCCCTAGGTATCTGTGTTTCAGGCAGTTTTGTTTAACATTTTTATCAATGATTTGAATAGAATTTGTCAAACTTGCAGATGATACAAAACTTGTGAAGATAATATATTGAGGAATGATTCAGAGAGATCTTGACATACTGAAACATTGAACTAAACAAATGAGGTGAAACTAAGTAGAGATAAGTGTAGTCCTACAGTTGAGTTAAAAAAAAATCAGCTTCACAGGTGAAACAAGGTAAATGTGACTAGAGAGCATTTCATCTGCAAAAGGCCTGGGGAGATTTTGTAGATTACAAACAATATAAATTGGGGGGGCAGGGGAGCATCCAAGAAAACTGTCATCTGAGGCTATATTAAGGGAGGAATCTAGAGGTACTGTGTTTTACAATGAACAGACTGCATCTCTGATATTGTGTTTGATACTGGACTCCACACTTTAGAAAGGATATCGATAAACTGAAGTGTGTCCAGGGGAGCGCAACCAGAATGGTCAAAGGCCTTAAATTTGTGCTATATTTGAACTGGTTGAAGAACTTAGGGGGATGTTTATTCTGGACAAGATAATGTGTAAGTATGGCCTTATTAGCTCTGTTTAAGTATCTAATAGGCTGGAATATGGACTGGGGATTAAACTTATTTTATTTTACCTTGGTGGGAGAACTAGGGACAACAGGTTGAAGTTATAAAGAAAAATAATTAGGTGTGATGGGTGAGAAAACTTCATAACAATCTGAGCTCTTCCAGAGTAGAGTAGGCTTTCTTAGGAAACAGTGGATTTCCCCTCAGTTGAGGATTTTATATAGATCTTGGATGGCCACTTGTCAAATATGTTGTGGAGGTTATTATTTTTTTTTTGGTACTTATTGAACTAGGATGAGGGTTGCTAACATTTGTTTCAGCTTGAAAATTCTGTGATTATCATCATTACAGGAAGAACACTTCCTAGGCTGACATTGTCCATGGCAGGGAGAAGCATTTATGGAGTTAAGTGGAGAGACCACTTCAGAAGCTAGAACAACTTAGCCTTTTATGATGCCAAGTGTGCTAGGCAGCAAGAATGGAGAGAAAGATGGCCACATCTGGGGCTGACTGCAAAACATTCTGGCTCACCTAAGACATAGGGAAGGGAGAGGTAAAAGTGGGTGCCATGCAGAAACATGCAGAAGTATTGAGCACAGAAGAAGGATCTCAGGTGAGGCCTGTTGGGTAGGCTGGTTTAGTTTCTCATTATTGACTAAGAGAACAACATTAAAGCAGAGTCCACTGTTGTTAGTGAGATTTGATAGTCTGTTAATGACATTACTATGGGGGAAAAACACTGCACCCCCAGTTAGAAGATCTGGTTCCTAATCCCAACTCTGACACTAGCTATGTGACCCTGGGTAAGTCACTTGACTGCTTGAACTCTAGTTTCCTCATATGTAAAATAGGGGCAATGTTACTTGCAGTGTCTAACTTATGGATTTATTATGAAGAAAGCATTTTGTAAACTTATTGTTATTAATGAACAGTATTGATTGAAACAGTGTTATATTGGATATAAATGTAAAATACTATGAGAACTGGCCTGTGACCATAAATCTAAAAACTAGATGCATCATTCATTAGATGTTCATGCAATTTCTTAATGAATATAATAGGATCTATTTTTCAATTGGTCCTCTAGGTTTGCAAAATTAAATATTGAGATAAAAATATCAGTTAATGTGATAAACATAATGTCAGTCACATGGGCCTAGAATTCTCTGATATGTGAACAAGGAGTCTAATTAGGGTCTATGAAGAGATGTGAATGGAATTATCTTAATATGCATTAAAGCCTGGGAGCTGAAAGAATCTTAGAAGTCATCTGGTCTCCCCTTTTACCCAATGTAAGAATTTTTTCTTCAAGATTCATTGAAATCCAGCCCCTGTTTAATGACTTCATTGATATGAAATTCATTAATATTATCTCCCTTTTTCAAACATTAATCTTATTAATGTAGCCTAAGATTGTGCCATTTCTTTTGTCAGTCATGTCATACTGTTGGCTCATACTAAACTTTATGGTTAACTGCAACCATCATGTTTTCTTCATGTAAATTACTTCCAGGATCAGGTCTTGCCAACTCTGAAATTGCAGTTTATTTTAAAAATAGAGTAGAACTTCACTTTTCTCCTTATTAATTTTCATCATATAATCTTAGATTCTTTATTTTAGGCTCTTAAAATTTTTTTGAATCCTGGATGTTGGTAGACACATTACCAATATCCCACAGATTTGTGTCATCTCTACATTTGATAACCATGCCAGCTACATCTTCATCCAAATTCTTAATGAAAATGTTGATTAGGTCAAAGCAAAATAAAACAATCAAAAAAAAGTCCAACTCCGTGGCATGGATTCTTGTCATATGTGAACGTCTTTATTTTTAAACTATTATGATTACTGTATTTTTCTATAATTGGTTTCCTGTATAATATTCTATTTTATTCTATGAATTTGAAAAAATTAATCTGAGAAGAGATCCCATAGGTTTTACCAGTCTGCCGAAAGGGTTCAGGACACACACAAAAAAAAGATTTAATATGCCCTGCACCAGAGACTTCCTTCTGTGTTGGCATCTATCCATTAAATAGCATATATGTGATGCTGTGGGACATTGAGCACCTTACTACTTCATTTCTCCTCTAGTGTATTCTTTATTATATGTTGTACCTAGAGCTACACATATCCACAAAAATTCCTATTCCCTCACATGGAATGGAGGTGGTCCTGGCTTCTTAAAGTCTATGCCAATATAGCACAAACTTTGCCAAGTTCTACCAAATTGGAAAGGCTTCAGTGAGAAATTTTTTGACTAATAGTAAAAAATATGACTAATAAAACAGATAATAATACAAAATATCTTTCAATCCCCTGTGACCTCTGAGGCCCTTTTTTGCTTCTGCAGTGGCAGTGAGAAATTGGTAGGAAAGGAGGTGAAAAATATTGGGAATCATGGAAGTTTTAGACTGTCTACAAGCATTAATTTAGCTACTGCCTCTCTTTGTGTATGACTTTTGTCCATTATCCAGTGAGTTTATATACTGTTGGAGAAAATTAATATTACTAAGAAAACCCATCAAAAAATAAAATCTATTTAAAATGACTACAGAATGTATAAAATATCTGGGATTACATCTACCAAAATATACTCAAGACTTGTATAAATACAGTTACAAATACTCATTACAGAAATAAAGGAAGATTTAAATAATTGGTGAAATATTAATTGCTCATGGTTAGGCAGTATCAACATAATAACAACACAAATGCTACTTAATTTAATTTTGTAGATTTAATGCCATATTGATTAGGTTACTAAGGGATTAATATACACAGACAAAATAATAATAACAAAATACATTTAGAAGAACCAAAGAACCAGACTATCAAGAGAAATAATAAATAGGAATAAGTGGACCTAATAGTAACAAATTCCAAAATATAAAACAATAGTCAAAAAAATAATTTGATGCTGGTTAAAAAATAAAAAAAGTTGAAATAATCAAGCATTTAGTAGGGGCCTATCATGTGTAACAGCCAAGCCAAAACAGAGTCACTAAGATAGAAGATAGTGCACTGAGGTGAGGAAGATATGTTGAAACCAGAATATGAAGAGTTTTAAAAGGAAAACAGGAGAGGTTTTTATTTGATCTTAGGCAAAAGAAAGCCAATGGAATTTACTGATACCATGTCACTAGGAGTGATAACATGATCAGACCTATACTTAAAATAATTTTGGCAACAGTGTAGGAGATATATTGGAGTGAGGAGACACTTGAGGCAAGGAGTCCAATTGGAAGGAGGCTGTTTCAGTAATCTACATTAAAGATGATGAGAGCATGAACTAAGGTGGTAACTGTATGAATAAAAGAATGGGCTTAGACACCATGGACGTTATTTATGGAGGTAGAAATGGCAATATATGTAACTGATTGGATTTGAGGAGTGAAGGGGAATAAAGAGTTGAAGGTAAGACTGAGTTACTGAATCTGGGCGATGGGAAGTATGGTAGTATTTTTCACCATTGCAAAAATCAGGAAGTTTGGAAGAAGTGTGGGTTTGGGAGAAAGATAATTAGAGTTCTTTTATGGACATGAGTTTGAAACATCTACGGAATGTCATTTGAAATGCCCAGTAGGCAATTGAAATTGTAGGACTGAAGTTTGTAGACATATATTGGGCTTGATATATAGATCTGTGAGTTATTTATGAAGTCCTTACTCCAGTAATTGGTGTTGGGGTTTCTCAAACTCGATACTACTATGTTCAGTTGCTTCTTGGGTCTTGGGTACTAAATTTGTCCCCTCATCAACTTCTGTACTTTATACTGCCCTCTCCTCTCTTGGATGTTCTCTCTTTTCTGGATTTTTATAACTCTCTCTGTCTTCTCTCTCTCTCTCTCTCTCTCTCTCTCTCTCTCTCTCTCTCTCTCTGTGTGTGTGTGTGTTCTCATTCAGTCTAACTACTTCTCTATTTCCTTTTCTGGCTTATCATCCATATCACACTACCTAGCTGTGGGTATTGTCCAATGCTTTGTTCTAGGCCCTTGGTGACTTCATTCTTTGTCATTTTACAAAAATTGCCTGGAAAACTGGAAAGTAGTCTGACAGAAATGAGGGTTAGGCAAACATTTTATGTCATGTACCTTAATAAATATCAAATGGATAAATGACATTTAAATATATTATATCATAAAAAAATTGGAGGACAAAGGAAGGACAGCTCTGGCTTGGGGCGAGAATGGGGGTGAATTCTTATTTAAATGAACAAAGAGATAATCACAAAAAAATAAAATGGAGAATTTTGATTGCATAAAATTTTGAAAAGCTTTCAAACAAGCAAAATATAGTTAGAATCAAGAGGGAACAGGTAACTGGGGGGGGAATCTTCATAGCAAATCCTCTGATTAAGGTGTAATATTAAAATTATATATAGAATCAATACAAACATATAAAAAAAAAGAGTGATCCCCCAGTAGATAGGTGGTCATAGAATGTGAATAGACATTTCCAAGTGAAGAAATCTTAGCTATCAAAATATGAAAAGTGTTCCAAATTAATAACAATGGCTGATTAGTGCTGTATAACTTCAGAAAATTAATGATGAATCATGATCACCACCCCACCCCAAGAGAGAGTAAAGAAGTGATAGTCCACAGGTACATAATGAGACATTTTCAGACACAACTAATATGTTAATTGGTCTTGTCTGACTATACCTTCTGTTACAAGGGACAGTTTCTATTTAGGGTGTGGGGAATGTATGTGCCAGGAGCTAGTGGTTAGTGGTAGTGATGGAAAAGAAAGAAAAGTGTTAATGAAACATTAAAATTCATGAAGAGAGTAACAAGAGGTTCAGAAGGAGACTTCGACAAGCAGAACTGTTTTGTTATTATTATTTTTTAATTTAAAATATACTTTAAAAAACAACCTTTACCTAACAGAAATTTTGTAGATTAATATACATGAACTAAGGTGGTAGCTGTATGAGTAAAAGGAAGGGCTCAGAGGCTCTCAGTACTATGTTTTTTCTATTTGTATGATGAAATATTAAAATTTGTCATGCTTGTTAAGTTCATATAAACATACATGTACAGAGTGCATTTTTTATACCCTTGTTGTGTCTCCCATTAACTCCTTGCAAATGGAATTTTTTTCATTCTTTGTACTTTGTACCTAGCACCTAGCAAAGTACACGGCACATGGGAAGCATTTAATTAATACTTTTAAATTGAATTGCAGTTTTAAAAAAGAATTTTTTTTTTTTAGCACTTACCATCTGATGACTTGGTTTTGAATCTTCATTTGAACACTTATTTTCTTTGTGATTAAGGGTAGATAACTTAACCTCTTAAAGATTATTTTCTCATATATAAAAATAGAATATTGCTTCAACTACTTACTTCTCAAGGCCGTGTAAGGAAAGTACTTAAACTATACAATGCAGTATAAATGAGAACTGCTGTGGAGTCAGGCTGTGCCCCAGTTGGGCCCGTTGCAATTCTATAACAAATGGATGTCAGTTGAATTTGTAAATGAAAGGATGATATATACTGAAATTGCTCAGCCATCCATTTTGCATCTGGGCAGATTTGGGGTGGGGAAGCCAGGCCGCGTGAGGTTCCACCAATTGCATGTGGTTAAATATACATTTATGGTTTATATAGTCGTTATTTAAGAGAAAAAAAAGGACTCCCAAGGCTGTATTTTCAAATGAGGACCTCATGTGCAGTTGCCAAGATCCATTCTACGTGCATGCATGCATTCAGTTGTGAATTTTGAGTTCATGTAGGGTACAGTGTGAGAGAGGAGAGATCCAATTCTCAGATGCAAAACAAGATCCAGATGACTGGAGCATGAATGAATAGTAAATAAAATTTAATTCAATTTCTTTGCTCTTGTTTTGCCATTTTTTTAGATGTTTGAGATAACCAGTACTAAGGAAATGCATTTGTCATATTCTGCTTTTATTGGCAATATTAAAATCCGAGTTTTTTTTTCCTCACCTGACCTGTTGTTTCTGCCATAGCTAGCCATATAAAAAAAAAAAATTAAATTCCCTATTGAAGTATAAGACAAAAAATGTAACCTTGGAATTTTACAATGGCTCTTCAAAATAGCCAGTGATTAGCAGCAGCATTTGAATCATGAGAAAAATTTAAAATATGGTCTAAAATTTTAAGCCTTATTGTCTTCTAGTTATCAGTAGAAAAATTGACACTAAAAGATTTTTTATTTCCATCATGACCATGACTTTCATATTGAATAGAATGTTCAAGATTAGAAGATTAGCTTGGGAGAGTTGATTTAAGGCAAGAAATACCAAAATTAATGATAATTTGAGCATTTTCAATACTTCTCACAAGCACAATACTAAAAAAAATGACTGAAAGATTTTATGGTGTAAGAAGTTTTAGCAGGCTCTCACTCTTGGTAAATAGATAAAAGGATCTCACTTTATTTAACTTGTACCAACTCCTCTTTCTTTCAAGTCTCTGTTCAGAGGAAGGAAGAATCTTTTTTTATTGTGTTGTCTCCCTCTAAGTCTGTCACATAACAGCTACCATGTTTCAATATGACTAATTGACACTTTCACTTTGATTTTAGCTTGTGAATTAACATAGGTTGTGTGGTATAGGGAAACGAGCATTGGATTTGGAGTCAGAAGATCTAATTTCAGAGTTATTGTACAATTTGTTACCTTTGTGACCTTGCACCAATCATTTTAGATTTCAATTTAAGAAGCATTTATTAAACTGCTTATTGTATGCCTTGCACCGCGAAGTGTGGGGGGTGCAAAGACAACAAATGAAACTCTTCTTACTTTGAGGAGCTTATTTATGTTCTGCTGAAGATCAGGATCATAGGTTTAAGACTTAAAAGGATATACCCATTTGAAGGAAGAGATCAAGCTAGAGATGCCCTGTAAGGTTCCTTCCCGTTATAAAAATTCCAGGATACTAGACTAGTCAAGACAAACTTAATTTATCAGACGTTGTTGACTTAGCACATTGCCTGGCACATTGTAGACATTTTAAAAAGAATGCATAGAATTAGTGAGATGCAGAGTGAATTTGGGCAGCTAAGTGGTACATAGATAGAGCAGGCCTGGAGTCAGGAAAACTCATCTTCCTGAGTTCAAATGTGGCCTCAGACTCTTAAAAGCTGTGTGACCCTGGGCAAGTCACTTAACCCCGTTTGCCTCACTTCCCTTGTCTGTAAAATGGGATGGAGAAGGAAATGGCAAACCTCTCTTGTGTCTCTGCCAAGAAAACCCCAAATGGGGTCACAAAGAGTCTGACGACTGGAAAACGACTCAGCAACAACAAAAAAGTGAACTTGGAGAAAAGAGGAGTTCATTTCACATTGTTCCTCTTCATACATTTAATTTACCATGTGCTTCCCAAATGCAACATTCCATTTCCTGTCTCTTGTTCAAGTCTGAATTGCCAGAATTCATTCCTCACCTCTATTTCTTCCAATCCCTAGCTTCCTTTAAGGCTCAGCTCAGGTTCCCAGTTCTCTGTGAATCCAGTCTTGATCACCACTATTCTCAATGCCTTCTTCCTCCTGAAATTACCTTGTTTGTTCTTATCTTTGTGTATTGGTATTTTCTCCCTAGAATGTAAGATACTTGAGAGCCAGGAATATTTTTCTTTCTTGTCTTTGTATCCCCAGTCTTTGAAAAGTACCTTGAAGCACATAGCAGGAAACTTAATTGCCTACCCGATAAAAGCTTTTAAAAATACAAATGAATAATATGTATTCATTTTTGGTAACATGAATCAGGAGCACAAATGCAAAAAAATCACTTAGCAGCAAGTGGAAGGTGTTTTTAATGAAATTTCCAATCAAATGTAATTGAATGCATTACAAACTACAGTAGTATCCCAGACTTATAAACATTTTATTAAACTTGTTTATTTTATTAACATGTTGCTTCTGCCAAATGCTATTTTCCAAAGGGATTCTAGAAATAGCTCAAGAATGTTTTCCTTTGTTTTTAAATACCTAGAGCTACATTTGGAAAAAATATTAATTGCTCATGGTAGGCTGAGCCAATATAATAAAAAAGACAATTCTACCTAAATTAAGCATCTTTTCAGTGCTATACCAGTCAAACTATCAAAAAATTATCTTGTAGAGATAGTAAAAAATAGTAATAAAATTAATCTGAAAGAAAAAAAGTTCAAGAATATCAAGGGAATTGATTAAAAAATGTGAAGGATGGTGGCCTAGATGTACTATGTCTTAGAACATATTATAAAGTGGTAATTATCAAAACAATCTGGTACTGGCTAAGAAATTGAGTGGTCAATCATATAATATTATATTATGACTATAATTTTATAATAAATTAGGTATACAATATTATAATTATGTATAAGTAATTATAATCATAATATTACAATAAATTAGATATATAATATATTGTAGTAAATGAGCATAGATACTTAGTGTTTGATAAACCTAAAGATCCAAGCTTTTGGGACAAAAATTCATTATTTGGCAAACACTGCTGAGAAAACTGGAAAACAGTTTGGCAGAAAGTAGGTATAGACCAACATCTAACACCCTATACCAAGATAAGGTCAAAATGGGTACATGATTTAGACATAAAAGGTGATGCCATAAGCAAATTAGGAGAACAAAGAAATAGTTTACCCATAATTTCTATTGATAAGGGAAGAATTTAGGACCAACCAAGATATAGAGAGCATTATGAAATGTAAAATGGATAATTTTGATTATATAAAATTAAGAAGTTTTTATACAAAAAGCCCCAATGCAACCAAAATTAAAAGAAAAGCAGAAAACTGGGGGGAAAATTTATGGAAAATATCTCTGATAAAGGCCTCATTTCTCAAATATATAGAGAATTGAGAAAAATTATAAGAATTTAAGTCATTCCCAAAATGATAAATGGTCAAAGGATATGGACAGGCAGTTTTCAGATAAAGAAATCAAAGCTATCTGTAGTCATGAAAAAAAAATGCTCTGAATCCCTATAGATTAGAAAAATGCAGATTAAAACAACTCTTTGGTACCACATCACACCAATCAGATTGGCTAATATGATAAAAAAGGAAAATGATAAATGTTGGAGTGGATGTGGGAAAACTGGGATGCTAGTGCACTGTTGTTGGTGTTATGAACTGATCAGTCATTCTGGAGAGGAATAACCCAAAGGCCTATAAAGACTGTGCATACCCTTTGATCCAGCAGTACCACATTTAAGTCTGTATCCCAAAGAGATTTTTTCAAAAGGGGGAAAGAATATATTTGTACAGAAATATTTATAGCAATTCTTTTTGTGATAGCTATCAATTGAGGAATGACTGAACAAGTTGTAGTATGTGATTATAAGAGAATATTGTTGTGCTATAAGAAATGAAAAGCAGGATGATTTCAGAAAAACCTCAAAAGACTTTTATGAATCGATACAAAAAGAAGTGAGCAGAACCAGGAAAATATTGTACATAGTAACAGCAATATTGCACAATGAAAAACTGTGAATGACTCAGATATTCTCAGCAATATAATGATCCAAGACAATCCCAAGGGACTCGTGGTGAAAAATAATGTCTCCAGAGTTCTAGTTATAGCTCTAAGATTTTTTTACCGACGTGACCTAAGTCACTTCCTTTCTCTGAGCCTGTTTACTTGGCTGTGAAATAGAGAGTAAATACCATGATCTCTACTTAATAGTTTAATTCCCAATAATACCTTATGATTCTGTGGTTTTAAACAAACCATGGAAGTTGAGCTCAAGTTTGCACTACCTCCCTGGCAAAATAGGTTTAACCAAACAGTGAGTTTGGTTCTGAGAAATAAATGAATACTCCATATCATAGCCATTGCCCAAAGGAATTATCTGCTTGCCCTCAGTCCTTCTTCCCTCTACATTTGGAAAATGTTTTATATGTTTTGTATGATTTATGTTTAGATTTTGTCCCCCCATTCTATCCTTGGAATTACTCATAGCTAACATGTAGCTTAATTTAGAAACAGTTCCAAATTTCTCATATGAGCTCCCCAAGGTTGCTCCTCTCCCTATAACACCGTGCTTTTCTTAGACTGAATTTCCTTATTTTTAATGTGGCCCAAGGACATGACTGATCCTTTATTCAGACAGCCAATGGCTAACCACCCTAGAATACCATACGGTTCCTACAAATTCTGAAAGGGATGGACCTTTACAAGCTCCAGATGGAACAAAACTCTAAATCTTTTACATTCTTCCAATAGGTTGCTCAGGTTGTGAGCTACTCACGGTTTTGTGCTTAATATACGCTGTAAATGAAGCCACCCAAAGACAAAACCTTAATACCTAATTGTCTATTTTACATTCCACTTATATCCTGTAATTTCATCAAGATGGTTAAGGGAACTCAATTTACCAGAGATGTTTTGAACAGCATCCCCCTCACAATAATAATCCAATTTCTATAGTTCTTAATCATTTTGAAATGCTTTTCTGATGATAATCCTGAGGTATTGTAGCATTGGTATTATTGTGTTCATTTAACAAATGAAGAAACAAGTTCAGAGAAACTAAATGATTTGTCCATGGTCACACAGCTAACACAGTGTTAATCCCAGTCTCTTGATTTAAAACCTAGCACAATATCTATTGTACCACACTGGATTTTTTTTTTCTTTATTGAAACTTTTCCTCTTTCATCCCTCAGTGTATACCAGGTGTTCTGAGTTCACAGATGTTTCAAATATTCTAAAAGCCTGGGAAACACCAATCTAGGGAATCATTTACTCAGAGGATGCAATAGAGTTCTGAAGTTCATCAGGGAAGTTCAGTAACAGTAACTCATAAGTAGTTCTGGAAGGAAACACAGGCTTCCAAATGAATTTGGAATGCCTGTAGTGTAGTAAAGAACCCAGCTGTAGTGTCCAACACTTACAGAAAGTTATGGTCACCAAAAGCCAACATCAGCTTCTGAATAGCAAGAGTTGTTATACTGCCAACACGAAAGAACTTTCTAACAATTATACTTGTCCATAAATGGAGTGAACTGCTTCAAGAAATCCTGAATTCCCTATCACTGGAAGTATTCAGGCAGAGGTTGAATGGTTGCTTTGTCAGGGATGCTGCTGAGGGGATGCCTGGGCTGGGTGGGAGAGTGGACCAGATAACTTTGGAGGGCTCTTTCCCAATGAGGTTTCTCTACATTTCTAAAATTTATCATTTTCCTGACCATATCCCCTGGATTCAATATTAGTTAGGGAAATTAGTTAACAGACATACTGGGGGAGTCTGGAAAGATATCAGTTCTTGGAATGATACAGGAGAAATGGAAGACAATCCTTCTTTACAATCTAGTTGGGAAGAGAATACATATACACACAAAACAAGAGGAGAGCATAGAGGTTATGTGTAGCAAAGTATCATGGAGACCAATTAAAGACACTAGTGATATTTTAAATACAGCCTATGTGGTGCAATAGAAAGAGAACTAGATTTGGAGTCAAGGGACATGAGTTCAAAACCTTACTTTTCCATTTACTGTCTGTGTCACACTGGGCAAATAACTGACCTTGGATTCCACATATATCTAATGAGAGATATTAAACTAAATTCAAGGCTTCTTAAATATTTTGCACTTACAAACCCTTCAGTACTTCTTAAATGGTTTCGAGAAGTGCCAAACTAGATCACCTCTGAGGTCCCTTCTGCCTCTAAATCTCTAACTATATCATGCATTAGGAATATGTATAAACCAAAAACACAAATATTTTCAAGAAGAATTTAGGTAAATATGAAAATGATGGAGTCATAATGGGTCATTAAGGGAATATTTACAATATTTAAACAACATCCCTAATCATTTGGGCTTAACATTTTAGAAAGTAATTACTTCTATCTCCTACAAAAAAAATAAATCTTAGATATCACTGTTGGGCATATAATAATTCGACTCACTAGACCAGAATTCTTTGTAAAAAATTTTGCTTTCAAATCTTTATTTACTTTTCCCCCCTTTTTAAAGAAGTATATTTGTGTGTGTGTGTGTGTGTGTGTGTGTGTGTGTGTGTAGATTTCCATATGAATGAAGTGTTTAGTAAGTGCTTACTCTATGGAAAGCACTATATTAAGTGTTGGTGATACAAAGAGAAAAGTAAGACAGTCTCTACTCTTAAGGAACTCATTCTAAAGTAAATGTACATTGTGTATAATTTATTCAGTCTTTTCCAACTATTCACGACCCCATTTGGGATTTGCTTGGCAAAGATACTGAAGTGGCTTGCCATTTCCTTCTCCAGTTCATTTTACAAATGAGGAATTGAGGAAAACAGGGTTAATAATGACTTACCCAAGGTTACACAGCTAGTGTCTGAGGCAGGATTTGAACTTGTGAAGATGAGTCTTCCTGATTCCCAACCCTGTGCTCTACCACTGCACCACCTGGCTGCCTGTTATATATAATATACCACACATATGGAAGGTTTCAGCTACAAGTCAAATAGAAAAACTCCATGGTCCTTAGGGTACGCTGGTAAAGCAGATGTTAATGCCTCATTTAGTGTCATTTCCACTAATAAAATGATACCATTTTCTGCTGATGAACTATTTGACATTGCCAAGGACTCGGTGGGAAGAACTTCTTTTCTGGGTCTTGTAGCATTTGCAGGAGCACTTACCACACTTCATCTCCACAGGTGTTGCTTCCCAGAATGATGGCTGAGAGCACTGGGCTGAAAGGAGGGCTAGCAGTTAATGGAGGATTGCTGTTTCCAAGGCTCTTTAGCTCAGAATTCTGGGCTGCCCCTGTCAGGGTCTGGGGGTTGTTGGGGGTGGGATCTGACTTGCCTGGCACACGCTTCCTCCTATACCTCCCCTTAAGAGGTGCCACTGCTTCTGTTATGCTGGTTTGCCTGTCCTGTGTATGGTAGCTGATTAGCAGTTGGTGGGGATGGCTGGTCTCTTCTCCACAGGAATTTGCCTCTCCAGATGATAATTGTGAGGACAGGGCTGGAAGGAGAACCAGTGAACTGAGAGGTACCATTGTCTGTCTAGTAATCATTCAGCTCCACAACTTGGGTGTCATCCTTCACTCTTCTCTCATGCTCCATATGGCCAATCTGTGCTCAAGTCTTGTTATTTATATCTTCCTAAAATCTTTCTTATACATCCTATTCTCTTCCCTCACAAAGCTGCCACCCTGCTTCAAGCCTCCATCTCCTTTCCTGTATTATTGCAATAACCTTCAAAATTGACTCCTCTGCCTCAAATCTTTCCCCATTCCAATCCATGTTGCCCCTCCCCCGATTCAGTAAACTCTAGTATATTTCCAGAATCAAATATAAAATCGTCTGTTTGGCTTTTAAATCCTTTTACAACCTGGCCTCTTCCTATCTTCTTGTCTACTTACACTATGTTGCTGTTGCTCAGTTGTATACGACTCTTCCTGACCCCATTTGGGGTTTTCTTAGCAAAAAAACTTGGAGTGGTTTGCTGTTTCCTTCTCCAGCTTATTTGACAGATGAGGAAACTGAGGCAAACAGGGTTAAGTGACTCGCCTGGGGTCACACAGCTAGTGAGTGTCTGAGGCCAGATTTGAACTCACAAAGATGAGTCTTCCTGATTACAAGCCCAGTGCTCTATCCACTGTACTACCTAGCTGTCCCTCCTTTCTTACACTATACTCCCCTCCATCTCTAGTAGCCCTGGTATTGCTGTTCTTCAGACACAATACTGCTCCATCTCCTGACTCTTCTTTTCACCGATTGCCTCTCATGCTTGGAATGTCCTCTCTTCTCACTTCTGCCTACTTTTTGCCTTCAAGATTCAGTGCAAATCCTACTTTCTGCAGGATAATTTTCCCCTCCTTCCCCTCACCATGCTCCAGTACTAATGCCTTCCTTCTGAGATCATCTTACACTTCTACTGTATATATCTGATATCTACATAGTTATTTACAAACACAAATATTTAGTGATATATCACGGGCCTCTATTAGGAGTTCACTGGGGCCAGGAATCATGTTTTTGCCTTTCTTTTATCTGTAAGTAGATATAAGGGCTTAATGAATGTTTATTGACTGAATAGAGGGGAATCCATACCTGTGATTTCTTTGGTACCAGGAACTTTCAGTGAAGAAAGTCTGTGTACCCATGAAGACTTGCAATTATTCTATAACTTTCAATTTTTGAGGTTTCCTGGGGCAACTGAGAGGTGAAGTGACTTGCAAGTTGAGGGAGCCTGGTTGCAAATTTTGGCTCGGCTACTTCTTTTGGTGGCTTTGGGCAAGTCATTTCTTCTTTCAGGGGCTGTTCTGTCATATATAAAATGAGGACATTTTACAAGATTCCCAAGGTACCTTCTAGCTCTAAATCCTATGATCCTATCTTGTTGACATTAAAAAAAATCTATTTTGGCTCACTCTAATCTAATGAGAGCTACAATTCAAAGCCAAACTCTTTGAGTTAAGAAAAGCATGAAGCAGCAACAAGTTTGTGCAAAGCCCAGCTCTGGCTCAGACTAGTCCTTTGAACTAATCCACAATCTATTGGGAGTAGAAAAGAATATAGTTAAGATGGGAAAGTTGGTGAGTCAGACTTTAACAAAATGATGTCAATATCTTAGAGTGTTGTGAGTCTTATAACATCAGAGACATTCATATTTAAATATGAAACATTTCCAGAATCTAATGCAAGTAATTTAGAAATTAACCATACCACAACTCTCAACTTTTAATTGGTATTATCAAGATTTCAGTGCAGGACAAACAAATTGAAGAGATCCAAGATTGAAAAATAAATCTGGGTGAAATGGGATTAATCAGGGAAGACTTCCTGGAAGAGATAAAATTTGAGCCATATATTGAAAGAAGAGGTATAGCTACTGAACTTGTTAAAATGGAAGTCAGGATATGCTTATAGTTAGAATGTCATGTGCATGTGAAACATCATTAATTATAGTATAGATGATGGGTTGGCTTTAAGGAGGGTAAGAATGATAATAAGAATAACATATAGGGGCAGCCAGGTGGCTCAGTGAGTAAGAGCACCAGCCCCAGAGTCAGGATAACCTGGAATCAAATCTGGGCTCTGATACTTAGCACCACACCCAGAAATAACTGGCCGTGTAACCTTGAGCAAGTTACTTAACCCCAATTGCTTTAAAAAAAAAAAAAAAGAAGAACATATAATACTTTGTAATTACAAAGTATTTGGATCAAAACATCCTGACAAGGTGCAAATTATTACCTCCATTTTACAAATAAGGAAACCTAGACACAAAATTTGGAAGTGACTTATGTATGTAATCCAGTTTTAGAGGGGATGGAGACCTGAGAGTGCACATAGCCCATACCTTTCATTTTAAAGATGAGTAAGCTGACAATCAGAGAAATATAGTAATTTACCCTTGGTTTTGCAGTTAGTAAGTGATAAAGTAAATTAATAACAAAGCCAAGGAATATCCAGATGCTTCCTTATTGTCCAAGTTGGTAACCTTTCCACCATATCACATCATCTCTGCTAGACATAGAGCGTGTGTAATTGCTGTAGCTTGTGTCTAGTAGCTTTTATTTGCAGAGAATCATGGGATTTAGAGCCAGAAAAAAACTTTAAAAATCATTTAGGCCACCTTTGTCCCTTTATAGATGAAGGAATGCAGAGGTTTAATTAATTTAGCATTCATTAAGAGCTGTAATGTGGCAGCCACTGTACAAGGTGCTGGAGTTACAAATCAAAAAGACAGTTCCTTCCCTCAAGAAGCTTAATAGGGAGAGACAATCCATATTAGAGAGCAGTAATTGATGAAGGGAATTTTGGTCTGGGGAGATACTAGGACTGTTATTATAGCCACAGGGCAGTGTCTGTTGTCAGAACTTCTATAATAGCAGTGATAGTATTGGGTTGATTATTATTTCTAGAACAAGCAAGAAAGGGGTAGGGAGATAATATGTGCATGCTTGAGCCAGGCAAGTGGCAAGATATCTGATAGACTCAGGTTTCCTGGCACTTGGCTGGATGCATACAAAGCATGGTCTGGGGATTACTAGCTTGTGAATAGGTGAGTTCACACTTACTCACCAATCAGGACAGCTCAAGCATAGGTGACTTGCCTAAGAACACATAAGTAGCAAATAAAAAAACTAAGGTTTGAACTCAGATATCTGACTTCAAATCCAGTGCTCTTCCAAATATAGTACACATGTATTTGGTGTGTATAATATGCAAAATATAGCTATGGAAATTCATGTGTATGGATTGCAGGATCATACATATAGAGCTGGAAGGAACTTTATAGACATCTAATTCAACACCACCATTTCACAGATGAGGGAACTGAGGCCCATCAAGGTTGCTTGAGTCATCCAGAGACAGATAGTAAATGGAAATCCAAAATTTGCACTCAGGTTATCTGTGACCAAAGTTTAATGCTTCCATTTTAGTAGGATTACAATATTGTACCTGGGAAGGGTCACTGTCTGATTTTTCAAAAGAAATTTGCATTTTACTCCAAGGTTAGACCATAGAGTAATAGGTTAGACCATTATTTTATCTACAGATTTCATACCATTTAATCTGTTATTTTGTACCTGTAGAAAGAATTGTGCTTGACCATAGGGTTTCTTTTGGATGTTGACTCATGGATAAAAGCCAGGGAGAGACCTCCAGCGCCCAAGAAGTGCGGTTATCCCAGCCATTGACATTCTCTTGAGAGTAATACAGCCCCTTCTGGAATGGGAAAAAATAACATGAAGCAGTCCAGGGCTTTGCAGCTGTTGTCTTATAATTGTATGGGTGGGAGTATGTTTTCGGCTGCTGCCCATTTCCTAATAACATTTAAATGGACATATGTGCTTAAGAACTGGAGGTTTTTGAATCTAACAGATTTTAAATTGACCATGTCAAAATGAAATTAGACTTTCTGTATTCCTGTTTTTCATTTAAATCTTGCTCCTTGGCCAAATACAAAGCAAAGGGAGCAGGAGTGATGGAAGCATCTGTAGAAATGTCCAGAGTGGGAGGTGAATATTTGTGAGATGTTCATGGACCTCCATCAGCATCCCTTGGAGTCCAGTGGCACCCTTACCTTTCCTCTGCATTGGTGGGTCTGTGTCTTCCTCCTAGAGGAATGTTACTACACATTCCACTCTGTTTCAGGGTCTGCTTTTCATTGTTCAGAACCTGGACTATGACAATTTGTCCAGAGATTTTCAGTTTCTTGGGCTTTGATTCATAGAAATTGCAGTGAAATGTAGATTGATAGAGTGACACCAAAGTTTCTTAACCCTCCCAGAATTCTCTTTGACCTCTTCCTTGTGTGTTCCACTCAGCCCTGTGACATCGCTTAACTGCTTCCTTTTGTTAATGAGGAAACTAAAGGGCATGGTAGCATAACTAGTTAGTGGTAGAGTTGGGGCCAGGACTCAGGTTCTGCGGTTCTGCTGACATCAGTGCAGTTATTAACATTGAAATTATTGACATTATACTATATCAGAATATTATACCATATTATTATTACCATATATAATACCATATTCTGTATTATTATATAATACCAATATCGTACCATACTTAAAATTAGGTGGAAATGTAGAAAGTGGGAAATTACTACAAAATTAAAAAAGAAAG
Organism: Petaurus breviceps papuanus; assembly: GCF_028583685.1. NCBI lineage: Eukaryota > Metazoa > Chordata > Mammalia > Diprotodontia > Petauridae > Petaurus > Petaurus breviceps. The sequence goes on along the minus strand of NW_027186296.1, from coordinate 72,947,481 downwards.
TGTGTCTCCAGAATAGGCTGGGAGATTAATTTTCTTTTATCATGGAGATAGACACAGTCATTCTCATCCCATTCTTATTTGGGGAAAAAGGAGTTACCTCTTTGGCAGGCACCAACACACTAATGTGTTTGTGCTGAATTTTCAATTGCGCTAGGGCTGAAATGTATTCATTTGGATAAAAGATCCATCTGCTTGGAACCTCCCAAAGACAAATTATTCTGGGTATTTTTCTGACAGCTCTCTCCTTATTGAGGGAGACAAAAAACCTAAACAAAAACTTTTTGCACTTTGCTTTTGTTATAACAATCCCAGGTTATGCACATTTTACAAATAGAGAGACTGAGGCTGAGAAAGTTAAAGTGAAGTACCATGTGTCATAAAGCTAGTACATGTCAGAGCCACGATTTAACCTAAGTCTTCTGACTAAGACCACAGCTCTCTTCTCTGCACCACTCTGGATTCTAGTCCAGTCTCTAAGACCAGCTGTGCAATTTTGGGCAAATCACAGAAACATTTTAGGCCTCAGTTTCCTCTTCTGTAAAAGACAGAGAGTAGACCAAATATTCTCTAAGCTTCTTCCTAATTATAGGATTTTAAGTATCATGCAGCATTTAGTCAAATTTGTGAGAATGCAATAGGAATTGAGTATGATGTGATACTTTGGGAAGGCAGGTTCATAACCTGTTGTCAAATTTTCCCCAAATATTTTAATTAAAAATTTCCATATCCTGTATATTCTAGTGTAAACATTTTCTGAAGTGGGAAAAATGAGTCATGCCATCTCAGATGCTGTTGTTTAGTAAGTCAGACTTCTTGTATGATCTCCTTATTCCCCAACTCTCTTCTCTCAAACTTACTATTTTGGTTTTCTGTTTAGGAAAATCATGCACTATAAAGTTTACTGACTCTATTCATTTAAAATTACCACTGAAATTTGCCTTATGAGGTTTCTCTCGAACTAACCCAGGCCATTTCAGGTTTAGTTCTAAATTGCATCTTTTTTTCTGTTGTTACTTTCCTTTATAACCAAAATTTAGTGTTAGAGACAGCTTCTGTCTATCTCCCCCCCTTGCTGCTTCCTTCTCTCATTCTCTCTCTCTCTCTCTCTCTCTCTCTCTCTCTCTTTTGCTTACGCTCTCTTCTTTTTTTTTTTTAAAGCAATTGGGGTTAAGTAACTTGCTCAAGGTTACACAGCCAGGTGTGTCTGGGTGGGTGCTAAGTGTCTGAGCCTGGATTCGATTCCCCAGGTCATCCCGACACTGGGGCCAGTACTCTTACTCGCTGTGCTACTGGGCCACCCCCACTCTCTTCTTTCTAAATTTTTTTTTCTATTTTCTTTCTCTCTAATCTAATTATGTAAAAAAAGCCCTCCTGTCCTTCCAAAAGCATGCATGGATGAGATTATCATGTGTGGGCAGATGTGAAATCATAAACTCCATTTGACAACTTTAGTATGCCTAGACCTAATTCTGTGACCCTGTGACTTAAATACTCAGTTACTCTCTAACACTATAATTGTAGAAAGTTTGCAAATCTGTTTTGGTAGAAGTTTTCTAAAAGAAAGAAAATAACAGATTCTAAATTTCCAATCTAGTAGTATCATTCCCCCCTCTTTTAATTAAATCCTTTATGGGTTTGAGGAGAAGAGGTGACAGCAGGAGGAGAAGAGGGAACAGAAACAAGACTAGACCTAGGATTTTATTGTTGCAGGTGAAAACTCTTTCCACCAAGGCAAGTTAGCCCCTTATCTTCAATTTAGAGAATTGCTGGAGGCCTAAAAGGCATGAGGGAACTTGCTCAGGGTCACAGAACTAGTGTATGTCAGAGTTAGGACTTGAATTCATGTTTTTCAGCCTCTCTGAGGCTGCCTTCCAACTTTTAATATTTAAAGTAAGATGTAAATGAAAAGAGCACTGGACTGGAAGCCAAGAGATGATAATAACAATGGCTAGCATTCATACAGTGTCTACTGTGTGTCAGGTACTGCACAAAGCACTTTAAAATATTAGCTCATTGAGTCTCACAGCAACCCTGGGAAGTAGGTGTTATTATTATCCCCGTTTTATAGATAAGTAAACTAAGGTTAGGTAACTTGTCCAGGGTCACACAACTTGTACATGTCTGAGGCTGGATTTGAACTCAGATCTTCCTGGCACTCTACCTAACTCCCTGGATTCTAGTCTTAAGTCTGGGACCTTGGACAAGTGTCTTCCTTGTTCCATATCTGTTTCCTCATTTCAAAGCTAGTGGCTTTTGAGCAGTCCTTCTTTTAAGGTCCCTTCTGTCTCTGGCAGTGTAGTATAATTAGTTTATGTCTGAATATTATCTACTCTTTAAGATATTTTCTTAGTCTACCTTTAATGATTGGTTCCTTTTTACTCTGAAAAGAGCAATCAGTGGGGAGGCTGATAACCCTCATGTCTTCCTTCATCAGAAAATCACCTGGCTAACTGCAGCAGAAAGCAGAGCAAAGGGAAGTCAGTGGTCAGAAGTAATGGCCATCTCTTTATGTGATCCTGAGCCCTGGTTGTATAGCTGGCTTTTGATCATTGCTCACGCCCTCCTTCAGCCGGGAGCTTATTCACATAAAATGTTACCAGAGTAAGTGAAGACTTGTCGTCCTTGGGCCTGAGATAAATGCCACCTCATGAATCAGTCAGCAGAGGGTGCTCCATTGCAAGAAACTGTGATCACCCTATCTTTAGTCTAGAGCCTATATATCCTGTATGGGAGGCAGATGCCCGCACTTGCCTGGAACCTAATCATGAAATGTATCCAAAGGAATGTTATAGATGACTCTCAGCTCACTGTTTGCCTTATTAGTTAAAGGTCAGCTGAAGCCTCACCTTTTCCAATAAGGCATTTCCCAATCTGTAGCCCCTCTTGCCCAAACCGCTAACACATTCCCTCCAAAACAAAATAAACAAAAACCTATGCTGAATCTATATATTTATGTTGTGTAGATTTTGTGTATACTGATAAAAATACATACCGTCTCTCCCAGAGAATGTCAGCTCCCAGAAGACAAGGGATGTTTCTCTTTTTGTCCAGCTCCTGGCATATAGTAGGTGCTTAATAAATACTTGTTAATGGTTGAGTATCCTTAGTGCCCAGAGGTATTTGTGATTATTTTGTCCCTACTACGTTAACGGGATGTCTCCTCAGATAATTGACAAAATGAGAATCTTTAAAGAATGGTCTCAAGGTCCACATTTAATAGCTTAGCTGTTCAGTGGTACATCCAGAGTTCTCTGTGTATAGAATATAGAGTGTTTGTAGTTTTGTAATGAGAAAATAAGTCATTTTCTTTTCTTTTTTTTGGAGGAGGGAAGGTAGGGCAATTGGGGTTAAGTGACTTGCTCAGGATCACACAACTAGTTTTGTGTGTTAAGTATCTGAGGCTGGATTTGAACTCAGGTCCTCCTGACTCCAGGGCTGGTGCTATATTCACTGCACCACCTAGCCACGCCAGTAAGTCATTTTCTATGGGGTTTTCAAGGTATAGTGTTTTGTAACACATAGCCAAAGACCTTTGATTGATTTTTTGCTTCCATTCCTGGAGAATACAACAGCTCAGCCTTGTCCTCACACCAGCCTCTTCCACCCACATATAGAGAAGGGGGAGAGTCCCCACCACCGTTCTTTATTTGAACAAGGAATATGCATAGAGAATTTCTCTTAAAAACTGACGTATCTACACACACACAGTCTTCGTGTGTAATTTTAAGCTACACTTTAGAAATGACAGAACAGGATGTGAATTAGCTTCAGTGGTCCACCCAGGAAAATGTCAGGGCATGTGCTGTTATTAGTCTCACCTTTGTCATGGTTGTGACTGTAGATAGGTCCTCTTCTATATCAACATAGGTACAGAAGTTCCAAGGAGTAGGGTAGGAGAGAGTGGAATTTCTATTTAACCATTTTTTCACCCACCATTCTACCTCCAAGGGCTATGTTAGTTTAGTCTCCAAAATCCTCCCAAGAGGATTCAGAGGTCAGGCTATTATAAATGTATGGAGAGAAAAAAAAAACCCTTCACCTATATTGTTTGCTTTACTTGAAATATTCTTCTATTCCCTATCCTACTACCCTTCCCTTTAATCTCCCCTGTCAGAATCCTACCTGCTGGGGTGGCCAGGTAGCATAGCGAGTAAGAGCACTGGCCCCAGTGTCGGGATGACCTGGAGATTGAATCTGGGCTCAGACACTTAGCATCTACCCAGAAACACCTACCTGGCCGTGTAACCTTGAGCAAGTTACTTAACCCCAATTGCTTAGGGGCAGCCAGGTGGTTCAGCGAATAAGAGCACTGGCCCCAGTGTCGGGATGACCTGGGGATTGAATTCGGGCTCAGATACTTAGCACCACACCCAGAAATAACTGGCCGTGTAACCTTGAGCAAGTTACTTAACCCCAACTGCTTATAAAAAAAAATCCTACCTGCCATCAAAGGCCCAAATCAGATGAACCTTCTTCTAAGATGATTTCCCAGATTTTCCCAGCCAGAAATCATCTCTCTTTCCTCTGCACCCTCAGTGTACTTTGTATCTCTTTTATACCGAATAGTATATTCTATCCTATACTATAGTTATTTGTATCTGTCTTATTCCCTCTTCGAATTCAGGATATATGTCTTACTCATCTTCGAATCTTCCCCACTGCCTAGATCAATTCTTTAATAAGTGTTGAGTTGTTGAAATGCAAAGATTTGTGGAAGTAGAATTATTTCTCTTTTCTCCTTGGGTGGAGTGAGGGATTTTTGTTTATAAAGAGTGCCTGCTCTAAGTGATCCTTTCTTTTACTAAGGTTTACAGTGTTGGAGTTAACCTTGAGCCTTTCCTCTCTCTTCCACTGCAAATCCAATAACTTGCCAAGTCTTTTCTCCATATTATTTCTTACCTAATCTAGTTGCTTCCCAAAGTACCACCTTCTGCATGAAGCCTTTCATGATCCCTACAACTGCTAGGGCTTCTCCCTCACCTAAATAACCTTGTATTAATATTGTTTACTTTTTGAATATATCTATATATGTACTTGGTGCTTCTGCTGATCGAATGCAGCCTCTTTGATAGCAAACACTGTTTTCCTTTTGCCTTTGTAGACTAACATAGTGCCTGGCACATAGTAGGCACTAAAAAAAAAAGCTTGTTGATTGATTGTTGGCATACAACCTCTTCCTCCTCTCAGCTAGCCTACTATTTATTCAGTTAATCAACAGAAGTTTATTTATCAAATATCCATCATGTACCACGATACTTAGTTACTGAGGCTTTAAAGACAAAAATAAAACAATCTCTGTCATTCAAAGAGCTCACATTATCATAATTTCTCAGAGACTTTTTCAGAAGCCTTATTGCTTTTAGGGGCAGCTAGGTGGTGCAGTAGATAGAGTACTGGGCTTAAACTCAGAAAGACTCCTTTTCATGAGTTCAGATCTGGCCACAGACACTTATCAGCTGTATGATCCTGTGTGGGTTACTTAACTCTGCTTGTTCCTCATCTGTAAAATGAGCTGAGGAAGGAAATGGCAAACCATTCCAGTGTCTTTGCCAAGAAAGCCCAAAATAGGGGTCACTGAATAACAATAATTACAAGCTTGTCTTCTGCCTTTTCTTTCTTTCCCAATCCACCCCACAAGCACCTACCACATTAATGTCCTAGGTCTAGAGGTTGTTAACTTTTTTGTATCCCTTATGTAGTCTAGTGAAGCCTATGGACCCTTTCCCAGAATGTTTTTAAATGCATAGAATAAAACACAAAAATACAAAGGAAATCAGTTATCTAAAAATAAAGTTATCACCCACATTTTTAAACTATGTTTATGAATTCTAAATTAAGACCTCCTTTTACAGAGACATAATTCTGATAATTTGACTGCCCTACTCCAGAATCTTCATTGTCTCTAAGATAAAACACAAATTCTTCATCTCGCCTTTGGAAGAGATATACAATTTTGCTCCTACCTAGCTTTGCAGACCTAACTATATCTCTATTTCTGTATCTATATCTAAACACATATATACATATATATTTAAAAAATATCTCCCTCCCCCAGTAAAATGTAACTGTTCATTTCAAGGGTTGTATAACATTTTTATGTTTGTTTCCTCAGCACCTAATAGTGCTTTGCACATTTTAGGTGCTTAATAAATGTTTGTTAAATTGAATTGAATTGTGCATGATGCAGAGGTGATAATAAAGTTTTGAGAGATCCCTATACCTGTTCTTACATTGATAAAGTAGATAAAATTTTATGAGCATTTTTTTTCAGTGCTTCAGGATAATTCATAAGTGTGATGAGTTTTCCATATAGATTCCTTATAGGAATATAGATAGATAGATAGATAGATAGATAGATAGATAGATAGATAGATAGATAGATAGATAGATAGATTCCTTATATTCCTCTTTCCACAGAGATTCATGCAAATTGCAACCTTCCAGGTCTTCATAGATAGTCCCATGAATTGCTTTGGTTTAAAAAAAATCACCCGTTAGCCAACCATCTATTATCTTCTTCCAACTTAACTAGCCTGTCACTCATAGAGCAGACATGCAATTCGTTACTGGGCCTTAATTTGAAGTATCATCCTCTTGTCAAGATTTGACAGAATTTTTGCTCTGCCATCGTGTAGTCCCTTATAATCCAGAGTGACTGGTGGCAATTACTTTGCCACAATGGAGGACCAGGGTAGGATTTTGGGTTGAAGAAGATATGTATAAAAATTCATGGCACAATAGAAGGAACATGAATTCTAGGATCAGACCATGTAGGTTCAGATCCTCCTCTTACACTCCCTTTGTAACCTTGAGCAAGTGGTAGCCTCCATTGGCCTCTTTCCTTACTGTAAAATGAGAGGTTTCAATCAGGTGGTATCTAAAGACCTTTCCAACTCTAGATCTATGATCCTAATGAATTAGAATATGATTATTTTTATAGGAGACTTAGAGAAATAGCCCCACCTTGTGTCATTAATCGAATCCCCAAAAGCATGTTATTAAGAAAAACATCATTACAAGGAATAGTTTGTTTCATAGGAATGGGGCCAGAGGTGTCAGAGTGGAGAGTATTCAGCCAAGTGGTGTAGGGAACAGGAGCCAGCACTACCTGGGAAGGTGAACCAAAAGACATTATATTGGGATTCAGGACATGATGGTGGCATATAGTTACAAGGTGTTAATGATGTTATTGCAAAGCAGTGTGGGTCAGGGCAGTGTTATTCAGGATATGCCTGTATAAACAAAGTGCTAAGAGAAAGTTCCATGGAAGAGGTGGCATATAAGCTGAATCCTGAAGGAAAGGTAGGATTTTAAAAGGTGGTGAAGAAGAGATAAGGTGTTCAACAGAATTATATTCAACTGACATTTATTAAGTGTAGTGTGCTAGGTGTTAATGGTACTTAGAAAAGCAATGGTCCTTGGCTTCAAGTAGTATGCATTCTATTGGAGAAAGAAAACACGTGCATAAATAAATATAATACAAGAAAAATTGAGAGGTGATTGGGGGGAAGGGGAGAGAGAGAGAATAGTAATACTAACCAAGGAAGACTTCATGGAAGAGGCACTGCCATAGTTGATCTTTGAAGAAATCATAGATCCTGAAAGATGATGATAAGGAGTGAATACATTTCTAGCATGGAGAATAACTTTTGTGAATGTTCAGGGGCATGTAATGACACATTAAATTCAGAACATGGCTGGTAGTTCAGTTTGTTGGGAATGTAGAATTTATGAAAATTTGTGAAGTATGACATAAGGCTGAAAAGTTAAGGTTGGAGGCAATATGGAGGGCTTTAAATGCCAGGGTAAGAAGTTTGTATTTTTCTCTATAGGTAGCAGGAAACCAATGAAGATTTTTGAGCAAAGAATTTATATGGCTATGAATCTTGCCTTCTCAAGATTATTTTGGTACTTTAGGGAAGCATGGATTGTAAAAGAAAGAGAATGGAATTAAGAAGACCTATTAGGAGGAGAGGTTTTAGACATAGTGGATAGAGTACCAGCCCTGGAGTTAGGAAGACTTGAGTTCAAATCCAGCCTTAGACACAGTACTGTGTCAACCTGGGCAAGTCATTTAACCATTTTTGCCACAGTTCCTCATCTGTAAAATGAGCTGGAGAAGGAAATGGCAAACCACTCCAGTATCTTTGCCAAGAAAACCCCAAATGGGATCATGGAGAGTTGGACACAGCTGAACTCAGGACTCAACTACAATTAGTAGTCTAGGTTAAACTGTGGGCTGTGACCCCATTTTGGGACTGTGAGAAATCTGGCAACAGTAAGAGGTTTCTGAATATTCAGTGACCAAAAATTAATTAAAAATCAAACACATTATGAATCCAAAGTGTTTCTGGCAGAGTTTGCTGGTGTTGCATTGGGCAGCATCACTGCAGCCTTGGTTCTGAACACAAAAGCATACACATTTTGCACTGTGCATATCCTCAGGCTATAGAACACCAAGGACAGCTTTTAAGTGGAAAAATTAGGCAAAAGGTACCAAAGGAGGGTCCTGTTTTTATGAGTAAAGAGAAAGTATGGGGACAAAAGGTGATGGACTAGAGTTGTGATCTTGTGAATGAAGAAAATGATAAGGGTTCATGATATGTAACAATAGAATTAGAATTAGTAAAATCTAGCAACTGATTGAATAAAGGTGGTGGGTATAGAGAGAATATATATAAAGAGAATCAAGAATGACTGCTTACAAGGTTACAAATAAGGTTGCCAAGAGGATCATGGATTTAAAGCTGGAAAGGATTTTAAAGGTTATCTAGTCTGACACTCTCATTTTACAAATGAGGAAATGTAGACCCAGATAAGTTCTTTGTTTATGTTCACATAACTAGTAAGTGGCAGAACTGGAATTCAAATCCAGACCATCTAACTCTAAAGTGAGTATGTTTTCCAATGTACCATGAAAAAGGGGAATTTAGAGAAGATCTGATTTTAGCAGGATAAAGATTGTGAGTGCTATTTTGGACCACTCAGTCCATCAGGAAACAGTTATTAGGCACTTACTATGTTCCAAGCACTGCCGAATATGAGACATATTGAATTTGAAATACCTATGTGTCTTCTAGAAGGTTTTGTACAAGGAAGTCATAGAGGTTGTCAATAATGAGTCTGATTCAGGGAAAAGCAAGTAGCCCACTTCCATTGGCACATAGAGGATGTGAAGAGATGTCATATGTGATGTTGCTTCAAAGATAGTCATTTTGGAGCCATATTGTAAAGAATCTTGAATTCCAGGTTAAAGGTTTAGACTTTATTCAGTAGGCAGTTAGGCACATGTGAATGTTTTTGAATGATGAAATGACATGATCCATACATAAGGAAGAAAAATTGATTAGATGCCTCAAGTTTCAAGAATGGAAGACCCAGGATGGTGATGCTATTCACAGAAATGGGATAGTTTGGAGGCACAAGTTGTTAGGGACGTATTAATTCAGGATTCAATATACTTGTGGTTTAGGTTGCGGTAGGATTCAGGGTGATAATGAATGGTGATTAGGCAGGTGGGTGAACTAGGGAAGTAACAGAGAGCCACAAAGTCCAGGTCAAAAGCTTTTGTCTCTTAAGTGCAATAGAATACGTATGAGATATAAGAGCCCAAATATGATAGGGTAAGTGTAATGGGCTTAGAAGTAAAGGAATGACTAGATTCCGGAGCTATTGGGGAAGAAGAAGAATACACAGTACTGAGCATCCAGTTAGAAAAGGAGGGGAAGGGAGATAAGGATTTGGAAGAATCAGAGATTGCTCTGGAATTTTTAGTCTGAATGAGTGGGAGGATGATGGTTCCATCAAAAGAAACACGTTTAGGGAAGGGTCAGACTTAGAGGGAAAATACAGGGAACTTAGATTTGTATGTGTTGAATTTGAGGTACTGGTGAGATAGGTGGGTTAGAAATGTCCAACAAGATTGGAAATACTCTCTAGAGAACCTGGATTAGAAACCAAACCTTGTGACACCTAGTCCATCATTATTTCCACCATAGCATACCACCTTTTGACATGCCTCACAGTTCCTTTTCCCTGAATCCCAACTGGTTCAGGGCCATGACTTATTTCCCATGGCAAGGTTCCCAGCTGTAGGCGGTAGGCCTGCTGTATTCCCCAAGCCAATTTTGTATATTTTTAGGCATTTTAAAATTATCTGTAGTAATGTCAGTTTCCATTTATGCAAATATTCAAGAGTTCATTGTGTTTTTAATTATTTTGTGAATTTAGAGGAAAATTTTGAGATTTCTTATAGGAAGCAACCTTGATATCTAGTCAAATTACCTGAATATGTCTTAAATAATTTATTTTCTTTATAGTTTACTTTAAATGAACAATGTTCAAATTCCAATCACTTATGCATCATGTGCCCAGTTCCCAATCCCCAAACACACATACACAGATTGTACTGTTTAGAATTGTAGCAAAGCAGTCCAAGGAAAACAATCCGAAAATGAAAACATGTTTTCCTTTGTTCCTGTACATGAGTAGTAGACTCCAAAGTGCTCTTGATTTCCTTCTACTTTGATTTTTTTTTAATTAGTCTGGTCTACACTGTCATAATACGGTGGCTGAAACTGGCAGACTGTTTTTAGTCAAGGCCTCACATGTTGCTGCATTTTTTTGGTTCCTGCAGAAGCCCAGGGTCTGGTATGAAGGAGAATAAGGTCAAAATTACTTTTTTTTTTATCAGTTTGTTGAGGACAAATTAGATTCTGATTCACTGAAACCACACACACACACACACACACACACACACACACAGATACTGACTTATATATCAGAATTCCAATTTATTAAAGTTTGATGGAATATCTTCCAGGTCCAAAGACTGGCTCTAATTGTTTGCCCAGGGCATTCCTTTTTGGTGGATAGTCCCACTTAGAAAACCAACAGACCAGAAGGTCCTATACTGAGTGAAAAATCATAGCATATGGTCTTTAGAGAGGAAAAAGATGAGGGAGTAATAAAACCAAATGATTTTTCAAGATAGGGGAGGTATGTATTTTTAGAAAGGAAAATTCTGTAGAAAAGTAAGGAATAAATATAAAGCATAATTTCCCAAAAGATACAGGAAGGGATAGGACACAGGTCATAAGGTTTGAGCTAGAAGGGACCTTAATAATCTTCAGCTCATTGTAGAAATGAAACTTGTAGCCCCAAAAATTAAGGTAGTAAATAACAGACCTAGTATTCAAACCCAAGCTTTTTGACCCCAAATCTACTTTATTCATTACACTGAGATAGAGATGGATTCTTAGAGAGGAGGAAAGAAGGTAAGAAGCATTTATTAAGTGCTGTCTATGTGCCAGGCACTGTGTGGCTAAGTGCTAGAGATAAAAAAAGAGGCAAAAGAGAGTCCACTTAACACAAAAATTAGCCATGTGACCTTGGGCAAGTCACTTAACCCCAATTGCCCTCCAAAGAGAAAAAAAAGATAGGTTAAGCCAAACTATTCTCATCTTTTTATTTCTTTTCCTTTTCTTTTCTTTTAAATTTACTGCTCTGGGATATCAGGGGATGCTATAGACATATTGTGCCTAGAGTACAGCAAGTCATTTGAAAAATAACATATGATATCCTTGTGAACAAGTTCATTTTATTAGAATATAGTTAGCTGTTTTGGGAACTTTTGAATAACTAGAATTTTTGAGTAATGTGTAAATAATGTGTGAGTAAAGTGTTAAATTAGAGGGGAATATCCCAAGGATCTCTCTTTGACGGATAGGGGTAATTTGGTATAATAGACAGTAGTCAGTGATAGAATCAAGAAGATGTGTGTTCATACTCTCTCTTGCCACTACCTTGCTGTTTGATGATAGACAATTGACTTAATATCTCTAAGCCTCAGTTTCCTCATCAGTAAAATGATAACAGCATTTAGAGTGCCTACCTCACTTGGTTGCTGTGAGTATAAAATGAAAAAAAAAAGCTTTGCTAAGTACTTTTTAAACTTTAAAGTCTTATGTGAATGTTAGTTATTATTCAGCTTGTTGTCATTGATTTAGGTGAAGTTATAGATGGCATGGTATTTTATGGCATGAATTTTAAAATTCAATTTTATTTTATTTGTAGTTCCAACTGTTTTCCCTTCAAATCCCCCCACCCATTGAGTAGGCAAGAAAAAACAAAACTCATTACAAATATTTATAGTAATGAAAAATAAGTTTCAACATTTGCTGTGTCAGGGAGATGGAGAGAGAGAAAGACAGAGAAAGAGGGAGAGAGAATGACAGAGAAGAAAATACATTTTCATCTGTGCTCTGAATCTATTGGCTCTTTACTCTCTATCTGTAGGTAAATAGCATGTTTCATCATGAGTCCTTTGGAATTGTGATGGGTTATTATATTGATAAAAGTTACTAAGTCTTTCAGAGTTGATTATCTTTATAATATTGCTATTACCTATTTTCTTATATCCTTCCAGCATTTGTCATTTTCCTTTTCTGTCATTGTAGCCAATCTAAAGGGTGTGTGGTGGTACTTTCACAGTAGTTTTAATTTCTGTTTCTCTATTAGTGATTTGGAACTTTTTTTTTAATATAGCTATTGACAGATTTAATTTTTCTCTGAAAAGTGACTACTCGTATCTTTTTTTTTTTTGCTTTTTGGAGGGGGCAAGGCAGGGCAATTGGGGTTAAGTGACTTGTCCAAGGTCACACAGCTAATAAGTGTGTCAAGCAAGTCTCTGAGGGCAGATTTGAACTCAGGTCCTCCTGACTCCAGGGCCAGTGCTCTATTCACTGTGCCACTTAGCCACCCCCTATTCATATCTTTTGACTATTTATCAGTTGAGGAATGACTCTTTTTATAAATTTGGCCCAGTTCCCTATATATCTTAGAAATGAGACCTTTATCAGAGAAAGTTGCTGCAAAATTTTTCCTTTCCTTTTCTTCTAATTTTAGCTGCATTGGTTTTGCTTATGCATTTTGTTGTTGTGGGATTGACTGAATGTAGGGAAGGTAGAGAATGAAAGAATTCAAATAGTAGAGGATAACTCCAATATAGAGAAACTGAGTATTTAGAAGATAGCGATACCTTCAATAGAAATTGAAAAGTTAGGAATAGAGATTGGTTAAGGAGACAAAATAGTGTTTTGTTTTGGACATTAATTTTGAGATACCTTTTGAACATCTAGGTGAAGATAAGCTAGCAGACAGTTGGTAATTTGGGACTAGAAGTCAGGAGAAAGATGAGGGCAGGTTATGTACATTTGGGAGTTATCTGCTCATAGCTAACAAGTGAACACAAAGGAAGTGATAAAATCACCAAGAAAAAATACAGAAATAAAAGAATCTAGGGTTCCAGCAAAAGGCATAAAATAAAAACTAAGACCATAGGCCCATAGATTTAGAGTTCAGCAAGTCCATTCAAGTTATATCATTTAACACTCTCATTTACCTATGAACAAATTGAGGTTCATAGAGGTTAAATGACACACAAAGTCACATAGATAGTGAGAAAGCCAGTGTTCAAACCTTGTTCCTCTCACTCCAAATTTCAACATTCTTTCCACTGTGCCACACTGTCTGTCCCCCAACAGAAATCTATACATGAGTTAGTCTGGACATAGATAGAAGAATTTGAGATGCTTAGAGAAAAAATAGTCTGTGACACTTCATGTATTGCCATGTATATAATATTGGGATTTCAGGAATTTGAGTAGTACATCACATACATGTATCAATTGCATCTTTAAATTTAATTTCAAATGTATGAAATACTCATTATGCAGAGTACCAGGCCATATACTTGGGAAGTCACCAAAATGGGAGATGTGACTGTTGTTCATATGGCAAGGACTAAATGTGATAATTACTTTGTCTTTACTAGTATTCATTAAGCAACATGGTATTATTAGCTTAAAGAATGGAATTCCATACACCCTGAAATTAGTAACATTATTCAGCACCTTAGACAGATGCTTTCAGAAAAACATTCTTCTGTTACCCCCAGTTTCCATATATGGCATAATCATTCCCCATACTTTACTTAATTGTTATTTAACTTTGATTTTCCATATTCTTAATTGATTTAGGAAAGTAGAAAGTCCTAAAACAACAACTACTTATTCTGGATGTTGTAATATTGTAATGAAATGCTTTTAGTTGATTCCCCCTGTTGTACCCCAGATGGCTTATAGGAATTAATTTCTTTTATAAAAGCCCCAAAACTTAGATTTAAAGGTTTTATTTCCATCTCATATATTTTTGATGATTCAGTTCTGAAAGATATTACTATATTAATTTACTAAAACAGACCATAGAATAACTAATATAAATTAGGTAATGTTAAAAATAAACATTTATTGTACAGTAATAATTCCGATTACCAAATTATCTTGATACAAAACTCCTTCATAAAGTTTCTGACCACAGAGTGTGTCATCAAAACAAGTAATTTTCATTTAATACCATGGTGGTGGTTTGTAATTTCTTACAAATTAACCTTTTAAGAACAAAAACATTTGAGAATTTACCCTGCTTCTATTCCTAGTGAATAGTTTAGTATTGGAATTTAGCCATTTAAACATTTAGAAGAATAAGGAAAACAATGCTTGAATATTGATGCAAAAATATATTACTATAATATATTTAATCATTATGACTTTTTCATGGAAATGGCATCACACTATAAATTTTTTCATAGTTCAGAGTTATAAATATGTGTCCTGACCAAAGAAAGCTGATAATAAAAAAAGAAAAGGATAACATAATAAACAAAATATTTCAGAAACCTGACCATGTCTACTACAGCTTTGTCTTCCCTCTCACTGTGATGTTGCTGTTGGCAGGCAATAGGATGTGATCGACAGCTTGGGAGCAATGCCAAAGAAGACAACTGTGGCGTCTGTGCGGGAGATGGATCAACATGCAGACTTGTGAGGGGACAGTCTAAATCACATGTTTCTCCTGAAAAAAGTAGGTTTCAAAATTAATCTCATGTTCCATTATAACAGTATGTTCTTTGCAATGTCGTTAATATATCCCTAGCCTGTTCTTAGCCATTTTTGTTTAGCATGTTCATAGAATACCACTAGGTTCAGTTCCTATTAAGATGCTTCATAAAATATTTAGACTAGATGGAACTACTTGAATTCAAGAAGGCTATCCTTCTCTGGGACATAAAGAGGAAAGAGTGAAAAAATTGCATACCATTGTTGGTGATAAGCTTATTTTGCCTCGAGAAACTTAGGGATCTGCGTCTTATTTGAAGGGAATTCCTTCTTTGTGTTCTAATTTTGTTGCAAATTTTTATAGCCACATCTTTTAGAAACTAGCTTGCACAAATCAGTTGAATGCCCTTTAAATTATATGAATAATTTGGCAAGTGATTTGTTTTATTTGAAATTACTATGGCTTGCCCTCATAGCTCTCAAAACAGCAAACTTCCCTAGAAAGAGCAAACTAGTAAGTGTTTGGGGTTTATCCCATGTCCAGCTGTGGCATCCACCAAGCTGCCTCTGTCTGACATCTGTAAAAGAGGCAGAGACTGCCTCACAGAATCATTCAGGTTCTGCTGGATTTGGGATGAATATAGAAAGATCTCTGTGGTTTAGTAGTGCTTATAATGCCCTAGCAATAGGAGATGACAGTAGAGGTAAAACATGTGGGTTCCAGTCTGTGTCATTCTTGCTGCTTGCCTAACCTAACAGGCAACACATTTTGAGAAAGACTCCCCAAGGACATGTGTTAGGTCTAATCTGGTAGCCAGAGTATTTTGTACTGATCTCATACCATACGTTCTGTCACATGCATGATTTGAATATGAACATGGCTTGCACAAAGTATGTCTCCCTTGTGGATTACATACACATTTCTTAACATTTTTTAAAAAGCTAGGGTTAAAAAAAAATTGTGATAACGTAAATTGATTTTGAGAACGGTGGGCCAAAAAGAGCCCTGCTGTTTTATAGTGATTTTCTTTGTACATTGTCATCTTCTATGTATCCAAGGTATACAGTAGTCATATTTAATTAAACTTTAAGGCATAGTTTCATGAAATTGAATAATTATTTAGGATATAGCCAGAAACTAGAAGGGTATTGTTTGTATAGGCCAATATGCATACACAGAAACAATGGATTTGTTTCTTTCAAAATTCAGTTCAGGGGGCAGCTAGGTGGTGCAGTGAGTAAAGCACTGGCCCCAGAGTCAGGAGGACCTGAGTTCGGTTCCAGCCTCAGATACTTAACACCCACACAAAAAAAAACTAGCTGTGTAACCTTGGGCAAGTTACTTAACCCCAATTGCCCTCCAAAAAGCAAAAAAAAAAATTTCAATTCAGGTGCCATCTTGAAAGTAACCTTTCCCTATCCCTCTAGCTACTAGTGTCCCCTCCACTACTCCTCAAAAAAAAAAAAAAACCCAAAAAACCCTTATATTTGTTTTGTACATATTTTGAATGAGAAACTGCAAGGCATAGTGAAAACCTGCTTTCAAGTCCTGACTGTGATGTAAGGCGGTGGGGTCTTGTGGACTGAGAGGCAGCCTTAGAGCCAAGCAGTTGTCTGACATATACTGCCTAAGTGACCCTGGATAAATCATTTAACTTCTCAGTGCTCTAGTTTAGAGGTGTCAAACATGTCGGTAGCAGGCTTCCTGCATCCCACAGCATTCCTTAATGTGGCCCAAATCACATTAAAATGTTATTGGAAAATATTTAACAAAATAAATAAAAATACAAGAGAGGTCAAATAATGTTAACAGATGGTTTTCTAAGGCATTATATGGTCAGTAGGAATATGGATTTACTTGACCTCCTTTCTATGTGAGTTTAACAAAAGTGCTTTAGGCAAGTCTCTAAGACTTCAAGTTTCACAGAAGGTGCCAACCTACACTGGAAGGAATTTGTTCATCAGAGTTCTCTGTATTAATGAAATCCCAAGTCCAGTCCCCATTTCTCTATTTTAAATATACTTATGTATGTGGTATCTTTCCCAATAGCATGTAAGATCCTCCCAAGGATAAGGTTTCATCTTTGTCTTTTTACTGCCAGAGTCAGTATCTGATTAAATAATGGATTTTAATAAATGAATAGTGATTGATTGTTTCTAGAGTTGTACAGATTATTTGGTGCCTTCCTCACAACACATTTGGAAGATTAATTTGAATAGTTTTCCATGCTAGGAAGAGCCGGCCCAGACCTTAGTAATCATTATGTCCAACCTTCTTGTTTGATAGAAGAAACTGAATGCTATAAAGATGAAGAGATTTGCCATGCTAATACAGTAAAGGAGGATGGCAAGTGTCTGTATCCAGATAAGAGAGCATTCTTCTTTGGGGGCAAGTAGGCAAGTAGGTTATCAGTAGGATCATAGCATTAGCAAGGACCTCAGAGGCCATATAGACCAACCCCAATATTTTACAGAGAAGGAAATTAGAGGACACACAAATTTTAAGTATCAGAGTCAAAATTTTAACCCAGGATTATTGGAACGCTCTTCTCCTCCCACTCCCAACCTTTACTGTTGACTTCCTTGGCTTTCTTTAAGTCCTAACTAAAATCTCATCTTCTACAAGTATCTTTCCTTAGCCCCTATTAATTCTAATTGCCTTTCTTCTTTTAATTATTTCCTATTTATTCTGCCCAGTCCTCCCTCACTTAAATCCAATTCTGTTGCAAGTCATGGCATCACTTTCCTGATGCCATGGTCCTCTTTTGGAACAAAGGACAAACAACAGCAACAACAAAAATAACATTTATTCTATATAAAGCTCCTTGAGGGCAGGTACTATCTTCTGCCTCTTTTTGTACTCCCAGCATTTAGCACAGTGCCTAGCATACATAATAAGTGTTTATTGATTGATTTATAAAGAAGGTAGCAATAGGGGTGGCCAGGTAGAACAGCGAGTAAGAGCACAGGCTCCAGTGTCAAGATGACCTGGGGATCAAATCTGGGCTCAGACACTTAGCACCCACCCAGAAACACCTGGCCGTGTAACCTTGAGCAAGTTACTTAACCCCAATCGCTTAGGGGTGGCCAGGTGGCTCAGCAAGTAAGAGCACTGGCCCCAGTGTTTGGATGACCTGGGGATCAAATCCGGGCTCAGATACTTAGCACCACACCCAGAAATAACTGGCCATGTAACCTTGAGCAAGCTACTTAACCCTGATTGCTTTAAAAAAAAAAAAAGAAGGTAGCTATAACCACTGACTACTTTTTAATCCCTACAGTATATGGGGAGGGATCTACACATATATGGAGGGTATCTATGAAAATATAAGAAAGGAAGTCTGCACAAACAGTATTTTACTACAAGCTACCTCTTCATAAAGTTCAGTGCTTAAAAAATGAGCAGTTCTTGGCACATAATAATTGCTTAATAAATGCTCATTGACTGATTAATAGGCACAGAGGATACAGGTTCCTACTATATTTATTGTTTATTAATTATAAGAAAATAATGTTACTGGTAGCCAAATGTAGTCATAGAAGACCTTCTCCAACAAGATATCTCCCAAGAATATTTTAAGATTGTACAGGATTCCTTGAAAGATTGCTGTAAATATTACTTTGTTCAACAGTTATCTGATTGTTAATATCAAGTCATAATACATGGGAATTTATGTTTGTCAAAGAATGCTTATCATCATTCCATGATCATGAAGAATGTCTATGCCAGGATCCAGATGAACAAGGAATTCTTGTTCTGTCCTCCAAATGCTTATTTTCTTGGTTATCAAACCCTGGTTGATCATCACAGTTCCTAAATGAGGCCAGTAATCTCTCTGATTTATTTGACCTAATTGTCCACACGAGTAAAAACAAATATATAAAGAATATGTTTTACAGGCTATGATGTCCAGTTGCTGGGAAACCCATTAGGTTAGTCCCTAAGTTTGTATTCCTTGGAAAGATGGTACTGATGAACAATGAATTAGGCCAATAATTTAGCAGGGGAAAAGAACAGGCTGGAATTTACTTGGGAAATGGTACTTTCAGCCACCCCAAAGCAATTCCTTAAAACAAAAATTAATCTTTTTATGAAACAATGAAATAATCTCTCAGTCACCATAATTGGAGGTATCCCAAGAGACAAGGGAGAGAACATTGATGGCTATAAATAAATTGATGCATATTGCCAATGATGACTTGCACACAAAGAAATGATATAAAAGGAACCAAGGAGATGTGATTGAAAAAGGAGGTAAGGTAGTTGCATAGAAAGTTTGAGAGATAAAAAGGACAGACAGCCCAATTGTTGCATTGGTCCTCATGTGATTTTAAAAGACCTGGTAAAGGCCTCTAGCAGGTTGGGTAGACGTGTATAGGAGTTGCACAGGGTAAGAAAATGACTTTGCACCATAAGAGGGAGAACCCACACCAAAGGAATAATAGATCCATTGATACAATTAATTATTCAGATATGCAAAATATTTATCATTTCATCAGCATGAAGAGCTCCTAATGAAGGAACTCTGTCTACTAAAACAAATTGCAGCTTTTCTGTGACATAGTAGATATGTTCTAGGGAGTTCCCTGAGTCACATAGAGACTAAGTGACGTGTTAGTGTCACACATCTAGGTAAAGGTCTGAGGCAGCATTTGAACCCAAATCTTTCTTACCTTAAACTCCAAACACTATCCATGGTGCCTCTTTATACTGCCAAATAAAATTTATTTAGCTGATCCCATATCATTTGACATAAAGGCTTTTCTAATTTTTTACTCTTATAAATAAAACTCCTATTAATGTT
This sequence comes from Petaurus breviceps papuanus, assembly GCF_028583685.1. Taxonomy (NCBI): domain Eukaryota; kingdom Metazoa; phylum Chordata; class Mammalia; order Diprotodontia; family Petauridae; genus Petaurus; species Petaurus breviceps. The sequence goes on along the minus strand of NW_027186296.1, from coordinate 72,927,779 downwards.
TATTTCTCCCCTTCTCATAAATTCTTTGGATGCAGTTCTAGTAGTAGGATAACTGGGTCAATAAATATGAGTTTTGTAATTCTTATTGGTTATTACTCAACTATTCCCCCCAAAGATTGCACCAGATCATAGTTCTGACCATGCAATAGAATTTACTTGTTGCCCTACAACCCTGCCATTACTCATTTTTATTGTTTTTAATTAACTTAGGAATGGGCCTATCTCATACATTTTACTAGTAAAAATCCTGCACATTCCTTAAGGCCCACCTCAAATACCTCTTCCATAAACCTTCCTTGATTGTACTATACCTAGCCAGAAGAGATCTCTTCCTCCGATAAATTCCCATTTCTCCTTTTTGGAGCTGCTCTCATATACCTTGACTCCCTGTGTTGTATGTTTATGTAAACATGCTGTATATATCTTTATACAAATATTGTTATTCTTTCTACCAGACTATCATCTACTTAATGGCAGGGGACATACAACTTTGTATATCTATCAACACCTCAAGCAGCAACTTTTCACATATTAGGAATTCAATAAATGTTTGTTAAATTGAATTAAGACCACGTGAACTCCTCACTGTGGTGGGCCTTCGGCAGCTGTCCCTTTTGGCTAGTGAATAAAGGGGCTCTGTGTGGAAACCCTAATGAATCTGCTGTCTTCATTAGCACTGAAGTTCATGCCTACAGCATTGATCCTGTTGGAGACGTTGACTGTGTTAGGTTTGGCCCTAATTTTTGGCCTGTAGTCTCAGGAGATTTCCAATCTGAAGTAAAAGTTGAGGGTTTCAGTCATCTGAGCTCTCTGCATTTTTCACAGTAGCAGGCTAACCTCCAAAGACTTGGTAAGATCCATGAAGTTAATTTTCCTTCAGTAGGGTCTATGGGGCTTAATGTAAAATAGCTAAGATGAAGTTTTTTGCTTTGCTAGACCTGTGATTTTCTCTATGTGAGGATCTTTCTAGTGTGGAAATTTCTTCCAGTGCAGATCTGATTTTGTAACTTGTAGCCTTAAGAGAGTTGTTTGGGGGCACTTAGCAGTTAAATAACTGGTCTGTGATCACACAGATGAAACTCGAATATCAAATTTCTTAGCCCAAAAGCCTGGCCACCCTCTACTGTCCCACATTACTTCTCAAGCTGGGAACATAAGCTAGCACATACCTAGCCCCATCCACTGTTGCCACTTTGCTTGGTAGATATAGTCTTTAAAAAAAAACAAAACTAAATATAGATCTGTGTTTCAAGAGAGAAAATCTGTTTATCTGTTTAGGAGCTATTTGCTTCATTGTTCTATTGAAAATCTCGGGGCAGCTAGGTGGCACTGGCTCTGGAGTCAGGAGGACCTGAGTTCAAATCTGGCCTCAGACACTTGACATACTTGACATAGCTGTGTGTCACTTAACCCCAATTGCCTTGCCTTCCCCCCCCTCCAAAAAAAATCAACAAAAAACCAATTCATAGAAATGCACCTAGTATGTACTCATATTTCATTGTAGGTCTACAATTCTCAGAAATTAATGGCACTCTTTTATGTGATAGTATATATACTTGTATAGACAAGATGTGTGATTTAACTTTTCATATGGCTGTATTATAAAGGTAGTGTGATGTGACAGTTATATGTGGAGGTTGGAATCAAGGAGATCTGAGATCAAATCCTACTACTTTCCAGCTTTATGACCCTTGGCAAGTCACTTAACCCCTGTGTGTCTCAGGAGACTCCTTAGGATTTAATAGATAAACCTATATGGGTAGAGGAAGTTCCCACACTGATGGAGACTCCCACAAGGAGTTTCTGACAGTGATGAAGTTACAAGATCTCTTCCTATCCACATGTTTGTACAGTTACAGGTTGAGAGAAATAACACTTCTCTCAGGTAGGATGTAAGCTCCTGTAGAGCATGTATTATTATTTTTTTTATTTTTGTATTCCCAACACCTTGCCTGGTACCTTACATGAAGAAGGTGGTTAATTTTTTTCTTTGTTTATTTGCTTCTTGAAGACTAGTCTTAGATATACCACAAACTAGGTGTATGATCTTGTCCTTATCTCAGTTTCCTTGTAAGATAATGAGAAGGTTAGACTGTATGATCTTCCTGCTGTAAAATGGTACTGCTTTCAGAAAAGGAGAAGATGCCATTTTTCTTTGGCTAGTTTGAACTGTAACAGCACACAGAACAATACTTAATCTTCCTTCCTCAAGTGTGTGTGTGTGTGTGTGTGTGTGTGTGTGTATAATAGAGCAATCCCAATAGAATATGGCTTTAGACCCATGTGAGAGAGGAAGGGGATTTGTTTGAGCCATTTACTGCAAAGAAATACACAGCCCTGTACCTCTGTCTTTCTGTTTTTTCTCCATCTCTCTCTGTTTCTGTCTGTCTGTGTCTCTATCTCTCTCCATCTCTGTGTCTGTCTGTCTCTCTTCAAGACTTCCCATGAGGGTGGGAAGGCATTCCTCTCATTAGCAGCTGTGGTGGCTGTTCACTTGTAGAAGCTAGCCTGTGCTGCCTAAGGTAGACTTGAGAATGGACCTTATGCTACCTCTCCTCATCATATTTCTTTTCCTCAGCTTAGGAGAACAAATAATCGGAAGTTTCTGGCCTTAGAGGCAGCCTTGTGAGTTTCAGAAGTTTGGATCTCCTGGCTCCTTTGATCAGTGCGAGCTTCAGTGTAGAAGGTGCTCTGTGTAACTAGTTAAATCTCATTTTTAAGAGCCCTATGTGCCAGGTCCTGTACCAAGTACTGGGTTTACAAAGACATATACACACATAAACACAAGTCCCTGTTCTCAGGGAGTTAAGAGTCTAATGGAAGAGATACCATGCCAACAACTATATACAAAATAAATTGCTAGTAATCTCAGAGAGAGGCACTAAGATTGAGGACTAGAAAATGCTTCTTGCAGAAGGTAGCATTTTAGCTGAGATCTGGTGGAAGCCAGGAGATGGAGATGAGGAGGGAAAGCACTCCAGGCATGAAGAAGGGCAACCATCTGAAGCACTTGGTGTCAGGAGATGGAGTAATGTGTTCCTGGAGCAGCAAGGAAGCCTGTGTCAGCAGATCACAGTGTATATGGAAGGGAGTAAGGTATAAGAAGATTGGAAAGGTGGGAATGGGCCAGATTATGAAGTATCATTCAGTTACATCAGCTCTTCTCAGAGGAGATGATGAGTACCATGAGGAGGCTGAACCCAACTATGTTCAGGCTTTCCAAAATACTACTAGTGTGGGGCTGAGGTCAGAGGTGAAACAGCTGCTTCTCAGTCCCACAAAATGTTTCATGTTTTGATATTTTAAGTATCAACCTCCCAGGACAGTATAATAGGAATTATGGTTACTGTTTCATATTTTTAGTCTTTGACAATGTTCATTTATGAGCCTTTTGAGTATTAGGCATTTCTTTTGTGTGGATGAATTGCTGTCTGATACAGGATTTACATCGTACATTGAGTATCTTCCTATTCCCTTTTGGGCAAACCCTAGTCATGAGCCAAACTAAAACTTTCTTTAAGTGTATTTTCTCAAATGATTAGAGAGTAAAGAGCAAGAGAGTACAGGAAGTGGGAAAGGGGAAAAGAGCCTGGTCTTTCTTTTTAATTCAGGTACACCTAGGACGAAACCCCAGAAATGGGGCCCCTTAGTGAAAGGAGTCCTCGTTACCTTCTCTCCCTCCTTCTCCCATGTCAGGAGGTCTGTTGCTACATATACAGAAGGGTATCTTTTTATTCTAGTAGGTGACACAGCTTATAAACGGTCCATATAAATTAAGATGTTTATAAATAAACACAAGTTCATTCATTCAATGAATAATTAAATGAATGAACAAGTATTTATTAAGGGGTTTATATGTGACAAGCACTGTGCTAAGCACTAGGAATACAATTCCAAAAGTGAGTTTCTGCCCAAAAGAAACTTGTTGTCATTGTTTTTCATCATTTATTCTTGAAGAGGATACCACACATACCATACCATACCCTACCCTACCCTACCCTACCATAAAGAAGAACTGGAGAGACAATGCATATATGCAACACATTTATTAAATGTTTTCTGTATTCAGTAAATGTTTTTTCATACATGGTGTAGAATTGTGCCAGGCACTGGGGGAAATTTAACACAGTTTAGCCAAGAGCATAGTCCCATCCTTTACAGAGTTTACCGACTGGTAGAGGCATAAGACATAAACCTAGCTCGAAATACATTAGAGAGTTACAAGCCAAATCGAAGTCCTTTTGAATCTGAAGGAAAAGGTCTTTGCTGACAGGGATTCAGGGTGACTTCATGAGGATTGGATCTGGGGAAGCTTCATGGAAGAAGTCTTTCCCTTAGGCTTGAAAGGATAGGTCAGTAGTTGAAGAGGGAGAGAGAGGAGTATAGGCATATTTAGGACAACATGAACGAAGGCTGGAAAGCCTAAGAATGTAGGATTATTTCAAAGAGTGGTCCATTTTTACAGCGGTGTAGAGATGTGATAAGAAATATTATGGTAAGGCTGCCATTGTAGAATGGTGCCAAATTCTGGAAGTCCTTGAATGGCAGACAAAGGAATTAGCACTTTAATCGGTAGGAATAGGTACTCCATATGCGATTTTTGATTAGGGAAAGGACATGACTTGATCTATGATTAAAGCGTTCTTAATGGGTAAGCCATCCCCTCAGAGTTTATTTTGGAGGAAGTTCCATAAGGGATGAAAAAGTTGGACCCAGAATCTGGGAATGAGTCAGAGAAATGTGAGTAACAAGGACAAACCAACACTTAAGAAAGTTTAGCCTAGGAGTAGGAAGAAAGTGTACAGTGCAGAAGGCTAGTTTGGGAAGACTTTTTGGTAAAGAGAGAGAGTGGAGGGGAGGTCAAATAACAATCATCATCATAATAATAACTGACGTTTATATAGTGCTTTAAAGTTTTCATAGGACTTTTGGGAAATTGCACGGAATTACATTTATTCCTGAACCCTGAAGCTTGTGCTTAGAGAATATGCCAGAAGGCACCTCGTTTCATCAAGGGCCAAGAAAGAACTCTAGTTGGACCCAAGGTAGAAGGAAGGAGGAATTGGGAAGAGAAAAGAGACTTCTTGGAGAGAGAAGTGGGGTGAAGAAGGGCCTGTACCATATCGCTATACTGCATACCTGTGAGTCACCTACTCTGTAGACTCCAAATAGCCAACTGAGTGTGATGGAACTCGATTTACTTCTGAAGGATAGAAACAGAAGAAAATAAAGGTTTGAAGCAAGGGTGTGCTGGGGTCAGCTTTAACTAAAACCTACTGTGAGATTTTCAATATGAGCAATTTACCCCTCAGAAATCTGTGAGTACTATAAATCAGGGACTGATTGATTGTTTTGATTTTCTAGACTTAGGAAAATAATGGACAAAATGTTAATAATGCATATTACTTTTAAAACTGTGCCTTGTGTACATTTTGGGGTGGAGGAGAGTCAGTTCTGAGGCATTGACTAGCATACTCCTTGTTCCAGCATCTAGAACTTCTTCAGGAAGGAATGTCCATAATGTTGAGTAATGTCTGCAGAAGGGACTTTTGGCAAGAGGAGAGAGTGTCCTGTTTAGGGTGCTCCTGGCATTTCATTAGATCTTAGATGCATGTACCTGAGTTAAGGCTAAAAATAACATGGATCTCCTACTTCTATGAATATAGAGTGTTCTCATTCCTTAATTTTTAGTATGGTTTGTTCACGTCTCTGTTTTTCTTGCTCTGAATCTGGCAAGACAAAATCCATTTTTGGCTAAGATTTTCCACATACCATATGGAAGCACTTCTATTTAATCATGCTCTGTGTGAATGAAATGTGGAAATGAAGCCATGTCTCCCTTTTTGATTGTGTATCAGTAGTGCCTGCAGAATAAGTACAGTTTTTTGGTAAGGGTTGCCAAGTGATTGTTCATATCTTAACTTGGATTCATACCGAGTCAGTGTTGAAAAGAGACGATATTGGCACATCCTTGCTCAGGAGAAGGTACACAAGGTTGTGAACAGGATATCATTTCCATCATATGCTGAGGCAGATTCAAGGTGCAAGAGTACAGATCCAAGACCTTTACTATGAGAAAAATGAGGCAGTAATTCAGCTTGAATATGCAAGTTTCTACTCAGAAGAGGAGGCAGAGAGAGAGAGGCAGAATTAATAAGAGCTTTCCATGGGTGATTTGAAGCAAAAGCAAAAGATGCAAAAGGCTTATATGTACTTCTGAGACTAAAAATAGTAACAGATGAATCCTATTCTTGCAACACAGACAAAATAGCTAATTGAAGAATTGAGCATATAGATTTCATTTAATTCCCACTCTTCTACTCATGGTCGTGTTCACCTAGAGAAAATGGTGTTGGGGTATAGTGGAACCATGGATGACTTCCTTAATCCAAAAAAAATGTGTCCCTACTGTTATGGCTTCTTCCTAGAAAGCTGCTTTGGTACCACTGTCAGAAACATTATATTGGGATGGGTAGACTGTCTGCCTCAGAATAGAACTTCTTATCTCCTAAGTGGATCATCATTTAGAGGATTGGGACTAGAGTCAGGCATACCTAAGTTCAAATCCATCATCAAGCACTTATTAGCTGTGTTGTTCTACACAAGTCACTTAACCTCTGTCTTCCTCAGTTTCCTCATCTGTAAAATAAAAATAATAGTAGCACTTACTATACAGGGTTCTTGTGAGGATTAAATGAGATAATATTTCTAAAACAGTTAGTACAGTGCCTGGCCCATTATAGGCACTTAGTAAATGCTTGTTCCCTCCCTCCTATAGATACATACAACTGGCTTCTCCTTTTTAATAGTAAGTATGAAGAAATCATTTTTTTAAAACTGATAACTGTATAAGAAACATAATCCAGTCAGACATAGTAATCTTGCTGAAATTGTCTTTCTAACATGAATGACCCAATATTCATCTCTTTTTGTATTCCCACATTGAATGAAAAAGGGGAGTGTGGCGCATCAGAGTGTATCAAGACCAGCTGTCTGGTTCATTTTTAAGGTATCTCACCATTTATTTAGCTGAGCCCAGTAAAGAGGGCAGCATGATGTAAAGACAAGGAGTCAGGAAACCAGAGAGTTGAGCCCCAATTCCAACTCTGATATTGTTAACTACCTATGTGACCATGGGCAGGTCACTATATTTTCTCTGTGTCTTGGTTTTTGTGGTCTCCAGAATCCATACTAGTTCTAGCATTGTATAAATACATTTGTAGTGAATTCTCTTGGGCTTTTCCTTTTCTCCTTTTAAAAATTGGTGTAGAATTGAGCTAAGCTCCAAGAAAGACCTTCTTGAAGGGGTCTCAGTTGAATTCTTAATAGAGCAATCAGACAGTTAAATATTGATACTTTCTTTTTTGTGTGCTAGAGCTCTCAGAACAGCCAAAGAGGCTGTTCAGCACAGGCCAATTGCCAGAAAAAGAGGTTCATTTTGGGACAAGTATAGGGTCTTCTGTTATTTATTAGAAAGGATAGTAGAAAGCCCTGACATGATGCTGTCATGCCCAGTGAAATGCATTCTTAACTCTTGGAGTCATAATAACAGCTCACATTTGTTTAGTGTTTTAAGGGTTGTGAAAGACTTTCCCCATAACAATCCTGTCAGATAATGAGTGCAAGCATAATATCGCTGCCTTACAGACCAAGAAACTGAGGCTAAGAAAAGTTAAATGACTAGCCCATGATCATACAGATAAGGTCCAGGTCCAGCACTCCATTCTCTATGCCATTGAATTCTACCCAATTTAGATATTGCCTCTTCCAATCTGTGTTGATGGATTCATTCTCCTTCTAGCAGCTCCACATTGTCTTGAGCAAATTTTTCCCTTGGAGTGCCCCTTTCCTTCCTGTGTTCTTCTGTGCTAAGTAAAGGCAGAATCTACCTACCAGTCTTATTTCCCTCCCAAACAGAACTTTAAATGAAACAGCATTAAAGGGGCGTAGTTATCAATTATCAACAATGTCCTTAATGGGAAATGCCCTCCTGGCTAGCCAAAATTTAAGCTATAAAAGCTGAGGCGTAGAGTTGAGAGACTATAATTTTCATGGTAATATTGGCACTCCACAGCTTGCTGCTTCCTTCATCCCTGTACATCTGGGGGTTTCTTACCTGATGGCTAGGCTTAAGAGGAGCTGCCAGAGACTTTTCCTTTCAGGCCTGGGGAGAAGTACCACAGAACATGTTGCATTGGGTTCTCAAAGCCTCATCACATCCTTTTATCTCCCTGCCTGTCCTGTTAGCACTTCTCAAACTCAGTAGCTCTGGCCAGTCCTGGGCTATACTCCTAGAGTCACATCAAGTCATGTCAAACCAAGTCAACCAGCATTTATTAGGTATTAACTATGTACCAATTACTCTGCTAAGCATCAGGGATAAAAATACAAACAGAAAGTCTCTGCCTTCAAGAAGCTTACTTTCTAATAAGAGAAGGCAATCCACAAAAGGGAACTGGAAAGGGAAGTAAAATAGAAGGTACTGGGCACAGGGGCATTGAAGAGAAAGCCCAGGAGGACAGAATTGCAGCCTAAGGAGGAATTAATATGTGGTTGCCCTGGGCATGATCCTAAAAATGGAGATTCTGGGAAGAAACAGCCGACCAGAGGCAAAGACTGCAGGGGCAGAGGGTACTTCATTGTGTCAAGTCCAGGGGTGGAATGAGCTTCCAGGGTCAAGAAGTTTCTGGGGCATTATAGAGACATTCCAAGAGTTACTATACTAGGGTCTTTCCACAAATAGGAGCTCACCACCATCTTGAAATTGGTCTTAGCAGAGAGTCAATCAACTTAAGACAAGCATTTGTTATAAGGTATTCATGACATCCTCTATGATGTCAAAGAAACTTTGACTGGGGCAGCTTTATGTGGGATCAAGATGCCCAGGGCCATGTTTGATGGTGGCACATCTCATTAGGCATCCTGAAAAAGAAATCAACAAAACTTGAATACTAGTGGCTTAAAGGGTTTGCTTACTTGTTCCCACATTTGCTTATTCCTTCTTGATGATAGTACTGATAACATTCTTATGGGCATTATCTTCTTCGGTCTATTGTACACTTGCTTTTAACTGGGCACTGGGCATCAAAGAAGGGTAAGAAAGGGGCCCTTCCCTTGGGGACTTCAGGCTTCATGGGGAAGGGATGGCCTATACAGAGATAGCAGAGACTAAGTGTCAGATGAGCTTTGGGGGCAGTAAATGTTCCAAGGGGAGTTTGAGAGCTTCTTTCTCAGTTAAAAAGTTCTGGGCCTCACCCTCTGGGCTCCTGGCCAGACTCTGATCAACAGGAAGGACTCATCTCCTCTGCTTCCACTCTCCAGCTTTCTCAGTCATTAAGGGAAGAAAGAAAAAAAAACGAAAGAAAAAAGAGGACCCAGCCAGATGCAGTGTCCTGTCCTTTCTGGGAGTGTCAAACCTCTTGTCTAGTTTTTGCCAAACACAGGAGGTTTTTCTACCTTTTTGCTTTTTTGCTTCTTTTCTCTGAAAAGGAAAGAAATGTTCCAGATACCTCCCATCTGCTTATGTTATTCTAAAGCTGACTGGCTACTTTTTCTTTTTTAAAACATACAGTGCTGGTTTACTAAATTAACAGTCCTTCCCGGAGGTTCCTTTAGAAACTGCTTCAAAAACAAGTTTAAAGTGTCAGTATCTTTTACAACACCCCAGAAAATGAAACAGACTCCTGGAGAGAAAAGCAGCTGCTTCACTCACAGCTCCCTGTATGGTATATATCTTAGATCGTTTATTTTTTGGTGTTATGGAGATGATATTATTTATTTTCATTATAATAAAATCAGTCAAAAACTTTCTTAAATAGAAGGTACAACATTGTAATGCCAAGGTTAATTTGGGTCGTAGAGAAAACCAAAAATTTCTAAACACTCAAATTGAAGGATTATAGTAGAAAAGCTGTCTCTTATCAAATATTGGCAGTTGGTGTGTTTTTAATGTTCTAATTAAGTACAGTAGTGGTTTTTTCAGTATACAACTGGCTAGTTTGTATTTTCTCCACTTCCTATGCCTGAAAAAAGTTAGAGGAGTTCCCTGGCCTGACTGTACCAAAGATTGGCAAGGGAACAGGCTGTACTGGCAGTAGAGATTATCTCCTCACTATCTGGGGCAAGGTGGTACAGGAAAACGAAATATTGCTGCCAAGATACTGCTGATAGGTTGGGGCAGGAAATATAAGTTTATAACTTATATTATAAGTTTAAAACTTATAAGCCCTGTAAATTTAACTCTCTTGTTTGGGTTCATAGGATTTAGAAGTGAAAAGAAAGCTAAAGGTCCTTTAGTCCAAACTCAGATGAGAAAACTGAAACTCAGAGAAAGGAATTGATTTGCCCAAGGACACCCACACAGTCATTCAAAACTAGGGCTTCTGGTTTTCCACCCCAGGCTCTTTCCATTACACTACTCTCTCTGGGGTGAGTGACCTTGGACTTTTATTTTCTGGGTGAGTGGTGCCTTCTGATGATCACAAGGCCACACTCGTGATCTCTAAGCATCATTGCTTTACCATTTACCTTTATCATGTGGATTGGCTGGATTTCCAGCTGGATCCCTGATATGTTCCCTCTTATTGTTTTTTAAGCTGTAATTAAATGAATATAGTGCCTGAATGACATAGTATGAAGACTGAGTTTACCTGTACGGAATTTAATGTTGTGATCAAACAGAACTTAAAACAAAGTTAATTTGACAAGGATGTAAAAATATAGGAAATATGTCACGTAAATTACATAGTCAGTAGAAAGGACACTACAAGGGTATCCAGGCATAAAACCTGAGTTTGAGTTTAGACTCTGCCTCTTTTAAACCCTGTAGTGCTGAATAACATCATGACTCTTTTAAAATGTGTGTGTGTATTCAGTTCCATTTTATTTTCAGGTCTATATTCTTTCCATCTCAACTTTGCTCCCTATCCCTCTTTCCCATTGAGAAAGCAAGAAAAGAAAAACCTGTTGCAAATGTGTATAGCAAAGCAAAACATATTTCTACAATGGCCATGTTAAAGAAAATGGCATTACTTTTTAAAGCCTCTCTTTCCGTATCTGTAAAATGAGAGTGCTGCTATTTGTACTACTTAGCTCACAGAGTTGTTGTGAAGAAAATTCTGTTAACCTTAAAGGGCTCTATGAAAGAGTTAGTACTATTATTATTGGGCATAATCTTCAAGTGCTATGTAAATGAGTAGTACTAATGATTGTTATTATTGAACAGATATAATAAACAGATCCTATGACTGTAATTACCATTGCATTTCCACAGACAGACTGCGTATTTATGTAATCATTGTAGGAAGCACTCTGCCAAGCAAGAAGCTACCTCAAGAAAGATAACGAGCTACCTCATTCAGGGGAAAAACTGTATATAGACATTACTGAAAAATGACACTATTAAGGGCCATAGTCAAGTTTTATACAAATGAGATTGGGGAGAGAGTATAGTCTATATTTTAGTCAGTAGGGTATCTTTCTGTCTTCTATACTACTGCCTAGCTCTATACTTTAAATATGGTAGCTACTTATAAGTAGTTTTCAAATAAATAAATGAATAGCAGATGAGGTTTCTGGGGGTCTCCTGGATCATTGAAAAGTTCCCAACTAGCCAGAAGAAGCCAGGGATAGATACTATCCTGTTATGTCTATTTAAAAAAAGTTTTAAATATCAACATTTTGATTTTAGTAAGACTGATACGGTCATGATTCACATTCTGGCTTCTGGAACTCTGGGTCTCTCAAGGATCCCATAAGACACCATTTGGAAGCAGTTTTCCAGTGTGGTTTAGTGCATTGAACTTAGAGTCAGGAGAACCTAGTTTTGAACCCTGCCTCATATATTTACTAAAAGTGTAACCTGGGCAAGTCACCAAACCTTTCTGTACATTGGGTTTCAAATCATTAAAATGGGGAAAGGTTGGAGCTGATAGCCTTTAAGGCCCCTTCCAGCTCTTAATCTATGATCCTGTGATCCACAAACATAACTAGAGAGAAGAGTTTAGGGACCACAGACACTCCTGAAATTCTACCAAGGAGTTATTCATTTGGGTTAACATGAAATCACTCCTGGGAAGGTTAGGGGGTAGGAGTAGGAGCTATCAAAGAATCATGCCTAAGTAGGGTGTAGTACTTAGCTACTTTTTTTTGTCTTTATTAATTTGTTTACTTTTAGTTTACAAGATTCATTACCACAATTCCTTGAGTTTCAAATTTTCTCTCCCTGGCCCTTCCCACCCCTCCCCATGGCGGCATACAATCAAGTATAGTATATGCAAATACTTTCACATTAGGCATTAGTCAGATTATAAAGAAGGATTGTAACAGATGGAATGAAGAATGGGAAAGAGGAAACAAAACCAAACAACAAAACGAAAAAGGACGGGTAGTTTGCTTCAATCTGGGTTCAATCTCAGTTCTTTCTCTGGATGTAAACATCTCTCTCCATCATGAGTCTTTTGGGGTTGACTTATGACTCTGGATTGCTGAGAAGAGTCCAGTTTATCAAAGTTGGTCATCACACATATGTTGTGTCTGTAATTGTGTACAAATTCCTCCTGGCTCTACTCTTCTCACTCAGCATCAGTTCATATAAGCCTCTCCAGGTAAGTATGAAATCCATTTGCTTCTTATTGCACAATAATATTCCATAACATGCATATACCACAACTTGTTCAGCCATTCCCCAATTGATGGGTACCCCCTTAATTTCCAATTCTTTGCTACCACAAAAAGAGCAGCTATAAATATTTTTGTACATATGAGTCTTTTTCCCACTTCTATGATCTCTTTGGGATACAACCCTAGAAGTGGTATTGCTGGGTCAAAGGGTATGAAATTATTTATAGCCCTTTGGGCATAATTCCAGATTGCTTTCCAGGATGGTTGGGTCAGTTCACATCTCCACCAGCAATGCATTAGTGTTCCAATTTGTTCACATCCTCTCCAACCTTTGTCATTTTCCTGTTTTGTCATCTTAGCCAATCTGACTGGTGAGATGTGGTACCTCAGAGTTGTTTTGATTTGCATTTCTCTAATCAATAGTGATTTAGAGCATTTTTTCATATGCTTATAAATATCTTTAATTTCTTCCTCTGTAAACTGCCTGTTCATATCCTTTGACCATTTATCAATTGGTGAATGACTTGTATTCTTACAGATTTGACTCAATTCTCTGTATATTTTAGAAATGAGTCCTTTATCAGTGACATAGGTTGTAAAAATTCTTTCCCAATTTTCCACTTCCCTCTTAATCCTGGTTACATTGGCTTTGTTTAGTACTTAGCTACTTCTGCAGTTGACTAATGTGGGTAGTCCTTCCACTAGAAAAGGAGGTTATCCAATTAGTGTGGCAGTGGCCAAGTCCTGGCTCTGAAATTAGAGGACCTGGGTTCAAATTCTGCCTCTGGCACTATCTGTGTGGTGTTTGGATTAATCATTGGAACTCCTGGACCTCATTTTCCTCATCTGTAAAATGAAGGAGTTGAATTAGTTGGCTTCTTTTTAGCTCTTGATCTAAAATCCATTTTAAAAACTAAACTAGAACTAGAAAAAGGCTTCCTATGTATTGGATAGGTTCTCCATGAAAGAGCTTTAAAAAGAAAGGACTTGGGGGCAGCTAGGTGGCACTGGTCCTCGAGTCAGGAGGACCTGAGTTCAAATCTGACCTCAGACACTTGACACACTTACTAACCATGTGACTTTGGGCAAGTCACTTAACCCCAAATGCCCTCCAAAAAGAAAAAAAAAGGACTTGAACAAGGAACACATAGGATGTGAAACATCATAGACTGGATTAGCAGAGGGAATGTCCTCCATTGCTAAGATCTGTTGGAAGGTCAGAGTCTAAATGTTTGTTGAATGAATATATTACATAAATTAAATATAACAACTAGAAAACTTTGTGAGTTAAATAATATTTCATAAGATAGGGATTGTATCTAGTTATAGGATATGATATATTCATGCATCTTTTAAGTAATATATAAATATCTCCATAGTTTGCATGCTACCTTCTAGTTGATTCTTTACTGATATTCTAAATATAAGGATAACCCTTCATTTCTTTTTTTTGTTTTTAAAGCAATCGGGGTTAAGTAACTTGCTCAAGGTTACACAGCCAGTTATTTCTGGGTGTGGTGCTAAGTATCTGAGCCCAGATTTGATCCCCAGGTCATCCCAACACTGGAGCCGGTGCTCTTACTCACTGAGCCACCTGGCCACCCCTAAGCAGTTGGGGTTAAGTAACTTGCTCAAGGTTACATGGCCAGGTGTTTCTGGATGGGTAATAAGTGTCTGAGCCCGAATTCGATCCACATGTCATCCCGACACTGGAGCCAGTGCTCTTACTCGCTGTGCTACCTGGCTGCCCCAATAACCCTTCATTTCTGAAGACGAGTTGAACAGTACATCATCCAGTAATCATCTTTCCATAGTGTCAACTAGAAAATGCTTCAAAAATCAGCCATTCATGAAATCTGTTGAAGTTTTCATTTTAAAAAATGCCAGGGATCAAGAGATAGCATCCCTTGCCAAACCAACACCTGAAAAATGGTTAATTACATCACAGAAAATTATGACCAAGACAAATTAATGCTCTAACAAAAACATATCTAAAATTCAGTTACTAACCTTGCAAAGGAATTTTTTGTTACTCAGACAGAGAAAAAATTTCAAGATACCTTTTTATTTCATCCCTCTCCCCACAGTGACAGTTATGTTCATCCTCCCTCAGAGAAATGGAAAACCATCTTAGGTTTTGCTTGTTGTTGTTTTGTTTTTGCTTCTTCCAAACTGACAGGGGAAAAAATCCATATATTTATGGAAAAGTACTTCTGCCTTTTCTGATGTAACCAGAACCCTTGTGCTACTCATTATGGACCTTAGGAGCCAGAACCACAGAATGACAGTAAATGAAGGCAAGCTTTAACTTCCCTCTTGAAGGATTTCCCCTTCATATGGCTCTACCATATAGCAGCAGCTTAAGTCACACTGTGCCTAGGGAATTACTGGAAATACCACTGTGGTTATAGCCTTGAAGGGAGTTTAAATAAAGTAATATAAGTCTGGACTATAAAGCATGCAAACCCTACGTGTAGGAAATATAATACATAGCATGTGCTTTAGAAGTAATAGTCACTCAGCATATGTCTACTGAATGACTGAGGCACCTACTGAAAATGAGGGATTTAGGGATACAAAGAAGATACAAAGATATTGTCCATCCCTCACTTGAGGGGGCAGATCAGATTTCCCATCCCAAGAACCTTCTCCAAATCCTTCCACCACCACCCCCCCATCCCTAGGTGAATCAAGGAACAAGCATTTATTGAGTTCCTACATCATACCAGCCATTATGCTAGACGCTGAGCTTATAAGAACAAAAATGAGAAAATCCTTGATCTTAAAAAGTTTGTTTTTTCAGGGGAAACACTATATAAATTTAAGCATATTCGGAATAAGCACAAAATAAATATATGGCAGTTTAGGGAAAGACACTATTAGTTGGGGGGAAGTGTATGTAGAAAGTGGTACTTGACCTCAGGGATTCTAAAAGGTAGAGGTAAAAAGGGGAAACAGTCAGTATCAAGGCAAAAGTGTACAAAGAGAAGGTGGAGTTGGGTAAGCAAGAAGGCCAGTTTGGCTGGACTATAGATTTCAGGAAAAAAAGAGGACAATAAAGTACAAATGAACAATCTCTTGATCCTCAAATTTTTCTTTGTGTTGCCTGGACTTCTCTTCCACATTTCTTTCACCTTTCCTTGTATCCTAGCTATTTGCCTTTCCTCCATGGTGCCTTAGAGGAAGAAGATGCCTTGTTGAATTGTCTTGATGTGAAAAATGGCACCATCCCTGTCCTCAAGAAGTTTATGGTCTAATAGGTAGAAAAAACACATATGAAAATAGCTTCGGTAATATGATAGTTTATAAATCCATAGATGAGGTCAGACCAAGTGTCCTAAGAGACTGAAGGAGTGAGGGATGAAGCTTTCACTCAATGTGAAGTTTTGTAGCTGTGATGCTGCACAGCATGGTATTATGAGATGCTGTGTGCCATATGTAAGGGAATACCTTTTTGATACAAGTTAAAGAAAATAGAAACAAAAAAGTAAAATCAGGCAGTTTGTCACATTAGCAGAGCCAACTCTGTTTTGATGAATTGACTGACTTCAATTAAGACCTTTGCTATTAAACAAATTCTCTTATTAAGAACAGTCTTGTCAGCACGGCCATGATCTGCTAATCACTCATGACAGTTAATTAGTCCTGAACTTTAACTGTGCAATATCTTCAACACCAACCTTTGGGAGAGACTTTAGGAGTCAATCTACTTCAACCCTCTCGTTTTACAGTTATGGAAACTGAGGCCCAGAGAGGTTAAGTCACTTGCAGGAGGTCAAGCAGGTAGTAACATCAGAGGTGGGATTTGAACTCAGGTTCTCTGACTAGAGCCACTGATTTCTACTGAGTTCCTCTTCTAAAGGGGCACACTCACCCTCAGACTAACTTTCAATTTTTGCCACAGTCATAGCACCCTTCCCAACCTTACAAAACAAAGATCAAAATTATGGTCACTCATTTAGAAAAGTTACCAGTCCCTATATTGTACATTCATGAAATTCTTTCCTAAACAGACAAACCAAAAGCTATTACATTAAAAAAAGAAAAAGTATTTTTCCAGAACTTCTTTCATAATGTTTATTGTTGTTGGGGTGGGTGTTGGGATAGTTCATTCTTTGCTCTTCACTTATTTTTAGCCATATCTATAGTTCCAAGAACTAGAAAACAAGGAGGAAAATAAGGAGTGGGAGGAATGAGAAAAAAGAGCATGAAAATCAGCTGAGAGAAAGCCAGAATAGGAAAATGGGGCTAGGTCTGTATTAGATCAGAAGAAGAAAAATTAAGAAATATTTCCTTGTTTGGGTTAACTTTATACAGGTGGAGGTAGTTTCAGGGTGCGTGCAAGGTAGGGTTTATTGCTAGGAGAAATGGCCTGACATAAATTTCTAGATCTAAACCAAAGCATAATAATTAGTTAGTGTTGTGTGGGTGATTGATTTCCTATACATCTTACTACTTACACTGTGATCTGTGACAGGAAATGAGGTATTGGGCAAAATATGATGGAACAGCTGGACTGGTTGCATTTATGTGTGGGAGGGAATGGAGTGAAACAAACTAAGCAGATCCATGAATCAGTCCAAAGATTGCAAAATAAATTCAGATGGAATCCATAGAATATAAATATGTAAGTAATTTGTTCTTCATATTTGAGTTGTTTGGGCTTATAAAATGTAATTTCCCACTACTCAAAATGATTTCCAAGGTTGTTGTTCCTTGTGAGTGTGTGTGTGTGTGTTTGTTTCCAAAACAACTTCATTGTTTTGACTATTAAAGTGGGACTAGTTGTATAGAATGAAGACCTTTGATCTAGAAGATATGGTTTTGCTTCTTACTAGTCATGTGAACATAGGTAAGTTGACTTTACTTCTCATCTTATCTCTGTGTTTGATGCTTACGACCTTCAATGCACTGAAGTCTAACAAGGGGACACTCCAGAATATGTGTACACATGTTATCTCTTCCAATAGATCAGGAGGGGAACCTGCGGCCTTGAGGCCACATGTAGCCCTCTAGATTTTTAATTATGGCGTTCTCAAGGTCATAGTAAGTCCTGTGAGGGTAGGAAGTCTTTCATTTTTGTTTTTGTATCTTCCCAAGTGTCAATCAATGCAGGACATATAATAGGCAGTGAAAAAATACTTACTTGATTGATTAACTATTTTGAAATGCAATATAATGAAATTGAATACAACAAAAACCTACTTGAAGTTAAAATGTGGAACACAAGAATGAGTTTTTGATTGAGTTTTGTGTTTTAACATTGCTTTCACACCCTGTTCTTACTACAGCTCTCTTGTTGTTTCCTTGCTAGGGGAAGAAAATGTGATTGCTGTTCCACTAGGGAGTCGAAGCGTGAGGATTACTGTGAAAGGACCAGCACACCTCTGTAAGTATCTCGTGTATAGGATGTGCACCTTGTGTTTATTTCCCAACCAGAAGAGAATTAAATCCCTCATTTAAAAAACAAAACAAAACAAAACAACACACCCTTGTATTATTTACATCTGTGGAATATAAAGAATGCTTTTTGTAGATGTGATACTAACCAGTGGGGGACGTAGAAAGTAAACAAAGTCCTTGGAACCAATGTAAGAATTTTCCATCCACATTTGTTGTTTTGGAGTTGGAATCAGATCCTTAAAGTATCTCTGGCTGCCACCCTGTGAACCTAAACCCCGTGATGGAGCACAGGGCTCTCTTTGTTTTGAGGTGAAAAGTAGCTTTTCTACATTGCTTCACTAATCACAGGAGTATAAAGAATGCACTTAAAAAAACAATTAAAAATATGGGGCTATATATATTAAGTTTGCTAGTCTGGCTTTAATAGAGGAAACCTCACTAACAAATTGATCAGCTTCTTTCCATCACAGGATCTGTTCATTCTGGCAAGCATTACTTCTGAACTTCAGGGATCTATGATTCCATCAGTGTTGATGAACCCTTCATGAACCACAGCCTGTCTACTACAGGAGTAACTGTGGAATCCTGGACAAGTCACTTCATTTCTCTGAGCTCTAACTTCCTCATCTGAATGGGGATAATAGTACCTATTTCGGGGTTGTTGAGAGGTTCAAATGAGAGATTGTAAATAGAGTGGCTTTCAAACCTTTATAGCCACATATAAATGTCAACAAGTCAGTAGCAGTGGTGGTGATAGAAGATGGTGAAGAAGTGAGACAGAGGAAGAAGATGACAGTGATAATCCTCAGTAGATTTAATAATTTAAAAATTTCATCACTGATGACCAACCCTTCTGGCTAGAAGCCGCTGTGAATTTAGACTGGTCCTGGGAGAAGAAAAACTTATAAAGGTCATTGCTGGGTACTTACTTGCAGCCTTTTCAATTTGGTAGCAATTTCCAAATTTGTTCCTAGCTTTTGAGATTATATGGTAATGGTGATCCTGGTTGATTGAGAGGCAGAATGATACATTGGAAAGAACACTAGATGTGGGATCAAAAGACCTAGGTTCAAATTCTTCCTCGATCCCTTAAGTGACTTTGGTCAGGTCACTTAATCCAAATTCAGTAATCATTTATTAAGCACCTACTATGTGCCAGGCACTGTGCTAACTGAACCTTCTTGGTCCTGAGTTTCCTTATATGTAAAACAAAAATGTTAGATTCAATTTCTGATGTCTGCTTGACTACTCTTAGTGTTGTATAACATATAATTGTTATATAGCATATACTGTTGTATAACCCTTCTATTGGGAAGGAGGCTTTTTTTATTCTCAAAATGAACACCTCCAAAAATATATCAGGACCTGTCAGAGACCTCAGGAAATGTTGTAGTATAAACATTGTAACTATCTAGTCTCCTTCACTTTCTCTTCCTGGAAAGCAGAGCCTTATCAACCCTCAAAGGATCTTGGGCAGTTAGGACAATTTCAGCCCAAACAACCATCCTCAGAGTTTTGCTGTCCCTATTACCAAGAGAGAAAAAAAAAGCCCTACTTTGGAGTTTCACACATTTCATCCTTAGTGGTGAGGGATCAGGTTTGTTTTTAAATAAGAAGTCCTATAGTGAAGACTTTTTTTCTGGATCATCTTTTATTTGGTTTTATATTTCTAAGTAATTTCTTATCTGGAGGAAAATCCTTGGTTGCTCTCTTCTTAGTGGCTTCAAAATTCAATGGGATTTTTGGAAACTGGACTCAGCTTCTGAAATAGAATTGCCCTTTGTGAAAGGTTTCCATTTAAAGTGTTCCACTTAAAGTTCTCCCAGCTGTGAGCCCGTCCTTTATTAAAACAGTAGGGAATTGTTAGAAAACATTTGAAGGCAATAATGAGGTAGTTAATGAACTGGAAGAGAACTTAAGGAAATCCTGTATGTGGCATAATTTAAATTTGGAAAGCAAGAGAAATTTAATGATGCTGGTAGCATGAGCAATGAATGGACCAGAAATGCCTTTCACACCTTCAGTTTCATTAGACAAACTGTTATTATAAAGTCATGCAGTTGCTTTTGTTAAACAAACAAAATTCAAACTTATATTCAAATAAATATTGTCCTTCTTCCAGGGAGTCATCTTCAGAGGCAATACATGCTTATTTTGTTGATTCTACCTCATAACTGGTCAAAGCATTTCTGGAACTCCCTTTTGAGAATTGCTTTTAGAGGCTAGAGCAGGTCATTATCCTCATTGCCCTTGAAAATAGTCAAAAGTTCATTTAATGACAAATCTGTCCAATGAGGTGAGGCAATAACTATTAACTATAATCATCTACATTCATTTAAAACAGTAAAGTGATGCTCCCAGTCCTAGAAAAGCAGTATAACTACCACATATGCATTGATTATTTCAGAGGTCTTAATTACTTGGAAGACAGCGTGGTATTGTGGGTAGAGTGCTGGACCTGTGTTTAAGATTCATCTCTGACATTTACTTCAATCACAGCAGGTCACCTAACCTCATCTATAAATTGGAGACAGTGATACCCACCGTGAGTTGTTCTGAGACTGAGAGAAGATAGTATATGTAAAATGATTTGAAAATTTTAAAGGGCTCTGTAAATGTCAGCTGAAGTTATTAGGAAATGCACAGAATAACGCAAACATAATGTGTTTGAGGGTTAAAATGCAAAGTCTGCCTATAAAACAATGAGAGATTTTCTTGGGGCTGTAAACTGTCTCTGAAGTCAACAGTTCCTAAAGAGGACCAAGTAATGCCTGCAACATTGAAATAAGCATCTAGTCCCTTACAGTCATTATTTTGAAGGATAAAACTCATTTGGATATTTATTACCTCATATGTTTGTTTGCCATCTCAAGCAATCTCATTACCTTATACATAGTCAGACACATTTTGGTTATACTGCCCTGCACACAAAGCTCCAAAATGTTCCTATTTCATGGGATCTGTCATAGTCCGAGAGCTGAAAGGGAGCTCAAAAACCACTTAGTTTGATGCCTTCATTTTATGGATGAGAAGATTAAATTCCTGTTAGTGACTTGCCCAAGGTCCTATGTATGGTAAGCATAAGACACAGGACTTCCAGCTAGGTCCTTTGATCCTAGAGCCCATTCTCTTCCACAGTTCCACTGTGCTGACCACAGGTGACAGATTAAACCCATTTGCTTAGAAAGACCTTTGTTGTGGCTTATCTTACATTTCCCCTGGAAATGTTTTTGAGTATTATGTTTCTTTTCTGGGGAATAAAAATAATCTGCTATATAAAATGGTTTAGAAAAATGTCTAAACTTCTAAATAAAGGAGTTTTGTTGTTGTCGTTGAGTTGTTTTAGGCATATTCAACTCTTTGTGACCCCATTTGGGGATTTCTTGGCAAAGATAATGTGGTACTTTGCCATTTCCTTCTCCAGTTCATTTTACAGATAAGAAACTTGAGACAGGCAGAGGTTAAGTGATTTACCCAGGGTCACACAGCTAATAAGTGTCTAAGGTCAGATTTGAACTCAGGTCTTCCAGACTCTAGGGCTAAAACTCTATCCACTGTACCACCTAACTACCTCTTCCCCCAAAAGAAGTAGGGTTTGTTTTATTAAACTTATTTTTAGCATTCATCTCCACATTCCTTATTTTTTCCAACTTAATTTATAGATGTGGTTTTTTGTGAAGTTAGCAGCTGAGAGGTTTGCTTCTATGTGACTTGGCTGTTGTCCTTTTAATTAGGAGCAGTGCTTCTCATAGAGGAAAATGCCTGATTTTTGCACATGGGTCAGCACTGGCTTTGAAATCTGAGAATTGGGGGTCAAATTGTATCTCTGGTACATACTCTTTGCATGATCTTTTTTTTTTAAAGCAGTCAGGGTTAAGTAACTTGCTCAAGGTTACACGGCCAGTTATTTCTGTGTGTGGTGCTAAGTATCAGAGCCGGGACTTGATCCCCAGGTCATCCCGACACTGGGGCCGGTGCTCTTACTTGCTGAGCTACCTGGCCACCCCTCTCTTTGCATGATCTTAAGCAAGTCACTGCCTCCTTCTTTCTCTTTCTTTCTCTCCTTTTTGTTTCTTCACAAAATCTCTAAAGAAGAAAAAAATTACATTCTGCCAGTGTAGTAGAGCTAGTAAAGAATTTAGAGATCATTTTTTAAAATCCCCTCATTTTACAGAAAAGTTACCCTCTGTATTGTTGAAGGTAATGTCCACACCAGAAAGAGATATGTCTTTTATATGTTTAAGTATGATGATTTCAGAAGCAGTACATTACATTAAAAAAAGCACTAGTGGCTTGAAATCCAGATAACCTGGTTTCAAATTTTTCTATTTCCTAAGCAGCCTTAGACAAGTCACTTAATTTACCTGGGCCTCCTTTTCCTCAATAGCTGCTATATAGTGAGGGGTTGGACTAGATGATCTCGAAAATCCTTTTTGACTCTGGGTCTGTGACTCTGGCTGATTTAAAATAATGAAGTGACAATCTAGGTCTTGTAAAATGGATATAAATGTGCCAAACACATCGGCCCTGCAAGGAACCTCCAAAAACCTGTAAAATATACATATATCATGTGAAAAATCACAATAGCTATATGATAAATGTATACACAGTCTATAGTTATTCATGAAGAAATTAATAAAATTATCTAACAATTTTACTCTAATCATAGAATACAAAAGAGCCTTTGGGAAGGATTTGACTCACCCATTTCTCTTAGCAAAGTACTGTGTACAGGAAAGTTTGAAGTGATACTTTCTTTGTCTCTTTATAAATATCTCTACAGCAAGGAGAGTCCAACTTAAATTATCCCATTTATCATTTTTGAAAATGCAGCTATTTTAGCAGGTAAATATTTGGAAGCCTAACTAGGGACTTCCTTGATTTTAATCTTCTAGTTTCTCTTTTTTTTCTTTCTCCATGGGTCCCCAAATTCCTCTTTCAGCAACGCCAAAGGTAGCAAGGGTGAAAAGACATAGTGAAAGAGAAACCTGAGAAGTGTGGGCATGGGATAAATGGAGGAGTAATCACTCATTTGCCTACTCAATGGTGTGGAAATTTATAGGCCGATTTTATGTGGATCTCTGCTTCTTGATACCAGCTGGAGAGGCTTTCTTCAGTTTGCCCCTTTTGTCATCTTCCTAAATCACTAGCTGGCCCCGGTAATGTAAGGCCTTGACTCTAGAACTAGCTAATAAGTGAACATGGGGGTGAGATTGGAAACATAGACATTATTTGAAATATCAAGCCTGGGGAATTCAAGTGTGCCAGGATATGGTAAAGTAGAGTCTCTTGAGTATAGCAATTATCTCTAGGTCTTCAATTTAGATTTATTATAAAAAGCAATCTCATTATTAATTACAAGGGGCTAGGGACCTGCAAAATTGTTACCATTAAAGCATATAGTCATAGGAAATCTCATCTCAGCATCTGAATTGCTTGAATTTCAAATGAAATGGTTTTATTGAGCTGAATTGACTGAGTAATTTGCATTCATGACCTCAATCTGAGAGAATCTGAACAAATGATTTCATTCTTTAACTCAGCTCATTCGTGAATACAATTGGAAATCAAAATTCTACTGCCCTCTTCCTCATATAGAAAGAATGAGAGTTTGTGATTTCATGGATGGAAATCTTTGGGGTTCTTTGGCATAGGCATACTTCCTGTCTATCCCCAACCCAATGAGCATAAAGCAGTCCTGTGTCACTGATGAAGAGCATCAGTGTGTATGTCTGTCTGTCTCTGCTTATATAAATTGAGAATGTGCCTTAGTGCTCGTAATTTCAGTCGGTTTCTATCAGCACACATTTATTAAATGCCTACTATATGCCTTCCAGGAACTATGGTTGGCATTGGGGATACAGAACAAAAAGAAATAGTCTTTGCCCTTAACGAATTAATGAAGCCAAACAATCAAGACAAAACAAAAACTGGACTTAGGTTACAAATTTCAGAGTGCTTTTCCCCCTACTCTTTAAAGCCCCCCCCCGCCTTCATATACCCTCACCTTGCCATCCCAGGTAGTGACGTAGGGTGTTTGTGTGTGTGTGTGTGTGAGAGAGAGAGACAGAGACAGAGACAGAGACAGAGAGAAGAAGGGAGAGAGAGAAAATTTAGTGAACTCAGCAAAGTATGCAATCTGAATGTTGTCTATTGCCTATTTGAGCAGATTTTGACTGAGTCGACAACTCAGACACTGTGTAATTATAGTTAGATGCCAATTTTTTTTTTCTGAAGGCTGTTTTCCCCTATAACCTTCTTCCTATTATGGACATTCTTCTTGATTAGCCTTTTCCTGTTTTCTTTCCCCTTGAACCTAGTCTCTGTATTAACTTTTCTCTGATTACATTTTCAAGGAGTAGGATTATATTACAGAAAGCAGACAGTCTTCATATTTCATATTGCCTTCTATTTTTTTCATTTGTTTGTATCTGTTTAATAGTATATGATTTCTCATAAAGTAACTAGCTTCCATTTGCTCCAATCTAATGCTGAAGAAATTATTCTCTTCAGTGAGTTTTTGAGATTCTTTTTTCATCTGGCAAATTTGGCTTTTTAAGGCATTCTTCTCCTCATTGGCTTTTTGAACCTCTTTTGCCATTTGAGTTAGTCTATTTTTTTAAGGTGTCATTTTCTTCAGTCAGGTTGTTGACTCTCTTTTCCTGATTTTCTTGCATCATTCTCATTTCTCTTCCCAATTTTTCCTCCACTTCTCTTATTTGATTTTCAGAATCCTTCTTAAGCTCCTCTATGGCCTGTAACCAATTCATATTTTTTCTTGGAAGCTTTTGGTACAGGAGTTCTGACTTCATTGTCTTCCTCCTGTTCCATGCCTTGATCCTTTTTGTACCCAAAATAGGAATCTGAAGTTGGATTGCTGTGCTTGCTTTGCTTCCTTTGCTTGCTCATGTTTCCACTCAATTACTTGACTTTTAAGCTTTTTGCCATAGTAGAACCCTGCTTCCAGAGAGGAGAACTTTGTCCCAAATGCCTGGGGTTTTCTCAGTTGCTGGAGCAGTTGAGGACAGTTGACTGTCTTCTCTGAAGCCTCCACAGTCTCTGACACCTGGTCAGGTACCCCAGGATCTCCACCCTAGACAGCAATCCAGATCCAAGCAGGTTAAAGCAAGAGTGATTTCCCCTCAGAATGGTTGCTTGGTCCCCCTACAATCTACAGGCCAGGAGCTTTGAAGCAACTATGTGGTGGTGACCACTGGGCCTCAGCCACTTCTCCCTCTGGGGGCAGAGGCTAGACTGCACTCCCGGACTCCCTGTTCCCAAAGTCTACACTGACCTCTCACTTCGTCTTTGTCGTTGATGGCTTGATAATTCTGGAAACTGCCACAGCTGCTGGTGATCTATCCTCTGTCCCTCCAGCCACAGCTGGTCAGGCTGCCCTGAGACTAAAACTGTGGGCTCAGGTGGGGCTGGGTGCTGCTCCCAGCACTCTGTGATGGACCCTTCCTGCTGGGCTGCCCTCAGCGGGGGATTTGCTTCTCTCTGTCACTTTGTGGGTTCTGTAGCCCTAAAGTTTGTTTAGAGTCATTTTTTATAGGTATTTGAGGTGGTTATGGGGGGAGCGCAGGGAATTTTCCTGCTTCTACCGCAGACAGTCTTCATATTAAGGCATTGCTCTGACATTGATAGCCCTGTGACTCTTGGCAAGTTTTTAACCTCTAAGGCTCCCTAGGCAACTCAGTGAGATGGTAATATACAAAGTACTCCATGCAGATAGTTTCTTTATCCAGACTTCCCCATTTATCTGAAATCACAGGTCTAGAAAAAAAAAACCTAAACATTTGAATGCCAGTTGTCTTTGTACCACTTAAAGATAAAAACATATTTTAATGTTTTGTGGTTATTAATTGCCTCCCCTCGACTCCCATCTCATTTGATCCTCATAACAACCTTGTGAAGCAGGTGTTACAAGTATGATTGTTCCCACTTTAGAGATAAGAAAACTGAGATTCAGAGCCAGGTTGTGAACCCATGTCCTCTATCACTAACTTTAGAACTCATTCAACTTCAGTACCATTGCCTTTCAAAGAACCTCATGGCAAGTAGAAAAAAAGTACATTGTCTTATACTTTCCAAATATCTGATATGGTCAGGACTTTGTATTTCAGACTTTGGTTTCAAGGTCATTGCCTCAAAGCAGCTGGTTTTTGTGTGCTTGAAAGTAGCCAGAATACTTCATACTCCTCTAATAAATTTTCCAAATCAGTAGCTCACTTCTATCCTTGACTTTTCCCAGAAACATTCTTTGCCTTTCTCTCAGTGATAACCAGCGATGCCTGCAAAAGGTTACAGTCTTCTATGGATTTAGCACCAAACTCTCTGGAATTCCTGTGGCAGCCACAGTAGCAGAGAGAAAATCCAACAAAAGAAAGCTGTATATGAATGTAAAACCTTTAAGACTGTATTCCTAACTTTTCATTTTTAAGTATCCTAGCAAATAGATAAAGACATTAGACTTGGGTTTTTTTTGTTTTTTGGGGGTTTTTTTAGTCAGGATCTCTAAGAAATAGCAAAATTACATTCAATCAGTCATAGAAAGTCAGAGTGAGAAGGGAGTTCATTTATTCTAAACTGCTCATTTTATAGATAATGAAATGGAAGCTTTAAGAGGTTATATGACTTGTCCAAGGTCATGCAGCAAGTTAGTGGCAAGGGTTAGAACTAGAACTCAGATATCTTGGTTCCCTTTCTGTGTTCTTTCTCCTACTCCACACTACCTCTCTCAATCTTAGTCCATGTCTACAAAGTGAAGTGAAATTAAAAATAATGGCAATCATCTGGATGAGAAAAAGCAAAAGTCATCTTTCTCCATAATTTCAGGCTTTTTCAGGCAAAAAGTTTATTTTGTACTGATGGACCCAGGCAATTAACTATTTATCTGAGTGTAAAGGGGGTGTGCAGTCATGTTCAATTCTTTGTGATCCCATCTGGGGTTTTCTTGGCAGAGATGCTAGAATGGTTTGCCATTTCCTTCCCCAGTAGATGAAGGCAAACAGAGTTTAAGTGACTTGCCCAGGGTCACACAGCTAGTAAGTATCTGGGGCCAAATGTGAACTCAAGTCTTCCTGAATCTAGGCCCACCTCTCTATCTACTCTACTGTCTGACCGCCCCAAAGTTTAATAATCAGGTCTACAGAGGTAAAATGTAGCAGGACACACTTTTAGATTTAATCTCTTTATTAACACTTTCTCCAATAGTTTCTTAAGTTTAGACAATCATCAAAAATAGAAAAAGCAAGCTCTGATGGCTGTTTCTAAGGCTAAAATGCTCACACTGAAAATTTTAACAATCTCTTGAATCACTTTGAGTTGGCTCTGGCACATCCCTGATGGCATTCATGACCCAGATTTGACCAGGTAGAAGATAAGGTTACTTAACTGAAAGGCTGCCCCATATATTATGCTCTGCCTTTTTGTCTCATCTTCCCCCCTCCCAGATGCTCTCTAAAAGTAGCTGTTGAAAATCTCCTGCATTCATGCTCTCTGCACAAGTATTGTTGAAGGAAAAAAGTTGGTATATTCGATATGATATGATATATTATAACATAACATAATATAACATTATGTTACATTGATTACATTACATAGCAATGGATTGTACTACAGGAAATTGACAAGTACTTGTTCCCTTGGGATATATCTCCACACTTTTCTCCTTTCTGTAGTAGATCTCTCTGCATTTATCTAGACCAAGGGTTCTTTACCTTTTTCATATTATAGACCCCTTTGGTGGATCCTTTTTTAGAAAATGCTTGTTACCTACATTATAATTTAGTGAAAGGCTAAATTTCAGTTGGGGTTAGTGAAAATAATAACAGCTAGCATTTATAAAGCACTTTAAAGTTTTCAAAGTGCTTTACAAATATTATCTCATTTTATCCTCATATCAACCCTGAGAGGAAGGTGTTATTATTGTCCCAGTTTTACAGATAAGGAAACTCAGGCAAACATATTTTATATACCTACTAAGCATTTTAGGCATAATTTGAACTCATGGCTACCTGACTCCAAGGTCAGTGCTCTGCCACGTGGCAGTTTCCTCCCCCTGACCCCCACTCCATTCAAGAATTCATGGTCTACCCACACAAAAAAACTAGCTGTGTAACCTTGGGCAAGTTACTTAACCCCAATTGCCCTCCAAAAAGCAAAAAAAAAAAAAAAGAGTTAATGGTCTGCCTGAATTCTCTCATTCAGTGGACCACAGGATAAGAATCCCTGCTCATAAAGCAAGTTCTAGATGGAGTATCTAGAGCATTTTCCCAGTCAGTCTGCAGCATGACCATTACATTATAAGTTTGTTACATTTATTATAATTGTTATATTATTTATGGCCATGCTAATCATATATATATGTGATATATATGTACACACTTATATACACATATATATATACATACACATACCATCCACACATTACACTGAGTAACACATTATACTGACCTCTTCTGGTGCTTATTGACAAATTAGGTAACAGATATCTCTAAAACAATGAACCAGTAAGTAGACTTCAAAGAGTCTACAACAAAATCCCCCCAAAAGAGCAGAATTTACTTATTTTTGTGCATGGCACAGCTCAGGGTTTATGAATGTCATTTTTTCAGGATAATAAAATAATTGCACACAAACTTATTAATTACTGTCACTATGCATAAGAAGCCATTTTAAAACATTTTAAAAATCATTTATTTCATTGTTTTCTTTTTAGTTATTGAATCAAAAACCCTTCAAGGAAGCAAAGGAGAGCACAGTTTTGCTGCCCCTGGAGTCTTTGTTATAGAAAACACTACAGTTGAATTTCTGAGGGGGTCTGATAGAGAAACTTTTAAGATTCCAGGACCTCTGGGAGCAGATTTCATCTTCAAGGTAGGATGAGCCTATTTGTGAATATCTCGATATAATTAAAGCACAGTACTGTGTATTTTGGAATATCAAGCAACAAATAAATCTATTCAAGTTGATATTACATGTCTTTGTATATGATCAATCTGCTTTATAATCAGTCTGCTTTTGTTATTTGTCAGTTTATTCCTATTAATATACAGTAAACCCTATGTATTTGTTTAGTCCTAAAAGCCCTTGTGGACTATGGGCAATTTTCACTTATAGGGAATGATTTTTATCAAACTCTGCCTTTCAATATCATATTCAATTGAATCACTCTTCTTATTGTAGTTTAGCATTGACTCATTCATTTAAGAAACCCTTAGTATCTAATGTGATAGCTGGGCTACTAGAGGAGATAAAAAGTTTAGAGGAGAGTCAGTCTCTCTCCTGGAGTTTATCTTTCAGTAGGGAGATAAGACACAAACACAAGGAACTCCAAGATACAGTATTATATAATAAGTGAATTGGAAATATAAAAGACAAAAAGAGGTCAGTGTGAAAAGGAGGGTTCAGAAAAGGCTTTAAGGATGAAGTACTATCTGAATTAGATGTTAAAGAATCGGTAGAAAGTCAGCGGGCAGGGAGTGGCTAGGTGGTACAGTGAATAGAGCACCGGGCCTGGAGTCGTGAGGACCTGAGTTCAAATCCGGCCTCAAACACTTAACATAAAAACTAGCCATGTGACCTTGGGCAAGTCATTTAACCACAACTGACCTCCAAAAAACAGAAAAAGAAAGTCAGCAGGCAAAGAGTAGAAGACTTTTTTTTTCTTTTTTTGCTTTTTGGAGGGCAGTTGGGGTTAAGTGACTTGCCCAAGGTCACATGGCTAGTTTGTGTGTGTTAAGTGTCTGAGGCTGGATTTGAACTCAGGTCCTCCTGACTCCAGGGCCAGTGCTCTATTCACTGTGCCACCTAGCCACCTGAGTAGAAGACTTTTAAAAATACAGTTATCCCTTCCACATCACAACTTTTCCTTTAGCAGGTTTGATTTATCATGGGTTGGCATAAGAAATGGAAATTTGGGGGAAATTTTGTAGAAGTCACAGATGACATGCAAATGCCATCAGATGATGTGGAAAAAGTTTAGAAACTCAGAAAAGCATAAAATATATGTGTAGCATTGTATAATATCAGCTGAAATTTTACAATAAGGTACTATAAACATAAGAGAAAAATAAAGAAATTCAGACTTCCCTGGTACAAAGGGCCAAAATATTTTACACAGATTTTCTAGATTATGGGAACACTGTATCCTTTATCCCCATGATGTAGAAGGGATAACTGTAGATAGATAGATAGATAGAGAGAGAGAGAGAGAGAGAGAGAGAGAGATAGATAGATAGATAAAGATAGATAGATATAGATATAGATATCTCTGTAAGGTATAATATGGATATTTCTGTAAAGATATAAATATAATTTAGCTAGATTTTAGTGAAGCATTTTATAAAGTATCTGTTTGTTGTGAAAAAGATAGATGTATATACTAGGCAGTAGTGTTATTAATCAGAATCCAGACTGGTTAAGTGTCTAGTTCCAACTTGAAAAGAAGTCTTCAGTGGAGTGTCCTAGAAATCCGTCCTTGGTCCTGTTGTATTTAACATTTCCATCAATGCTGTGGACGTGGTGGACATGACATGGTTGTCAGATCTTTTGATGATGCAACGATGGTAGAGCTAGGTAACACACTCAATAGGAGAGTCAAGATCATTTGGTCTTGACACATTAAAACATCTGATCTAATAAAATAAATTTCAGAAGGAATTCATGCAAAGTTTTAGTCTTAAAAAAACAAATAACTTTAGAAGTACATGATATTAGGAGGCATGTTTAGATAGCAGTTTGCCTAAAAAGGGGTTTGAGGAGTTTTAGTGGACTACAAATTGAATTTGTATATAATATGGCAGCCAGGAAGGTTAATTCAATCTTGGGCTGTATTAAAAGACACATAGTTTTCAGGAATAATTTATGATAATCCTGTCATACCCTGGCTATATCTTGAATATTATGTTCACTTTCTGGTATCACTGTTTAAGAAGGGCATTTATAAGTCAGAGCATACTCAGAGATCGGAGATCAGGTTAGTGAAGGGGCTTGAATCCATGTCATATGAAGGTTGGTTGAAGGAGCTGAGTATGTTTAACCTTCAGAAGAAAAGACTCAGGAAGGACATGACTAGTTGTGCTCAACCATTTGAATGGCTCTCCTGGGGAAGAAGGACTAGACTTTTTTTTTTCTCTTTGGCCTCAGAAGTTAGAACCAGGGGTAGTGGGTTAAAGTTGCAACAGGCAAATTTAGGCTTGATGTAAGAATAGAATGTCTTGACAAATATGCTTTTCACAAATGCAATGTATTATCTTGAAGTTAATGAGTTTCTCTTCATTGATGGTTTTCAGACAATCCAGATGGCTACTTCTTGATCTTATGACAGAGGTGTTTTTCAGGTGTGGGTTGAGATAGATGGTGACAGAGGTCTCTTCCAACTTTAAAATTCTGGGATTCTTATTCTGTGTTTTTTAAGAAGATATCCCAGGTACAATATAGGGAAGAGCAAAAATAAAGGCATAGAGGCATGAGATTGTAAGAAATGTTAAGGGGGTGGGGTTTATGGGATAGAGTCGGTTTAGTAATATAGGTTGGCTAGCATGTAAAATACATGGAAGGGAGTAGTATGCGATGAGGTTAGAAAGATAGAGTGAAATAGGGTAGAGAAATCCTTAAATACTAGGAAGAGGAATTTGAACTTTACTTTGGAAGCTGTGGAGCCAGTGCTGATTTTTAAGCTGAGGAGATACAAGATCTAAGAAAAGATTTTTCTGGCTTCACTATGAGAAACATATTAAAGGGGAAATGAGTGAAGGCAAAGAATATCTAATGGGAGACTATTTCAATAGTGTAGTTAAAGTAGTGATCAAGGCCTTATTTGAATGTTGGTATAAAGGTGGATACATGCTGCTGAAGTAGAATTGATGAGACCTTACAATTGATTGGCTACACAAGGTGAGGGGAAAAAGAAGATTCAGAGATAACTCCCAAGGTTTTAAACATCAGAAACTGGGTGAATCATAGTGACTCAATGTAAATATAAAAGTCATAAGGGAAAAATGTAATGAGTTTGATTTTGGATATGTTGAATTTGAGAGATATGACAATTGCGAGGTGGCAATGTCTAATAGGCATTTGGAGATATAAGCCTAGGAGTCTCAACTGTGGTCAGGATTGGAAATAAAGATTTGGGAATTAGTTAAAGAAGAGGTAATGGTAGTCAAAGATGTTGAAGTCAGTAAGGTAGTCTTGTGACTAAAAATAGGAGAGGGCCAGTCATTCCCCAATACATAAGTGGCCAAAGTATATGAACAAACAATACTCAAAAGAAGAATTGCAAACTATTAACAACCTTGTGAAAGGATGCTATAATTTAGTAATAATAAGAAAAATATAAATCAAAACAACCCCGAGGTTCTACCTCCTCATACCTTGCAAATTGTCAAAGATGACAAAGGATGGGAATAGTCGGTGTTAAAGGATTCATGAGAAGATTAGGCACACAGTGATGCATTGTTGGTAGAGCTTTGAATCAACACTATTTTGGAATGCAAACTGGAATTACACAAATAAAGTAGCTATAATGTTCATACACGTCAGTGTAAAGATTCCATTACTAGGCTTATACTCTAAGTATGCCATTGATAAAAAAAAACACCCCATTTACACCAAAATATTTATAGCAGCACCTTTTATGATGGCAAAGAATTGGATATAAAGTATATGCCCACCAATTGGGAAATGACTAAACAAATTGTGATACATGAATATAATGGAATATTACTGTGCTGTAAGAAATGAGAGCTATAATGAATACAGAGAAACATCAAAACATCTGCATGAACTGATGCAGAATGAGGTAAACAGAGCCAAGAAAAAATATATGCAATGATTACAACAATGTAAATCAAAAACACAACCACAGAAAAATGAATAATGCAAAATTTGAACAAATAAGCCTGGTTCACAAGAAGAGACATGAGGAGACATTCCTACCCCACCCATTTGCAAAGGCAGGAGGTCACAAGTGTTGTACATTGCATTCTTGAGTTGACACCACTGACCTAAATAAACTGGGGTTGTAGGAAATAAAATAATTCACATTTGTATGGTGTTCTAAGGTTTGCAGTATTTTCTTCCCTACAACCCTGTGAGGTAGATAATAGAAATATAATTGCTCCCTTTTGAAAAATAGACAAGCTGAGACTCTGCAAAGTTAAATGACTCCTGGTCATATAACTGTTAAATATCTAAAGTGAGATTCACATAAGATCTAATTCTCTATCTATGACACAGTGCTGCCTCTAGATTTCAGAGAATTGATGAACTCATTCTGATTCTTGAGAAATGGAGTTCATGTGCTTGCCTGTGCTCAATTGTGGCTAAAGTTTAGGTACTCCTTGCCTCCATTCATCATTTCTGATTAGTCTGGTATATTGCACAGACACATCCAAATGAAAAATGCATTTATCATCATACAAACTGTTCAGCCTCACATCTTATTCATTTTCCCTTTTCCTTGTTCATTAACCAGCAGAAGTGGTCTAAAGATGAAGTACTAACACACGGTCCAGAGGAAGTGGGAAGGGAGACCTGCCTTGTCCTCATTGTATTAATTTGTGTTACGAAATGCCAGAAAGGACCCAGGCACAATGCCTAGTATATATTTCTTCCTTTCATCTGGGGAGCTTGACAAATGAACTGTTGTGAACTATGTCTCACTTGCTGAGGGAGCAAGGGACCTTACTAGAGTACTGTAGATACTCAAATTAAACATCCTGAGAATAGAAAATTTATCTTTTTCAGAATACCCTACTTAGCAATAGAATAGAGATGAATGAGAAGGGGTCAGTGGAACCTCAGATCAGCTTGTTACTATAGAGCCAGTGCTCAAGTCTATTCTTAGTATAAATAACATCCTTTACTAAGAAAGGACAATAACTATGCAAATATTTGAATTTAAAGATGTACATTTGTGGGGCAGCTAGGTGGCACAGGGAATAAAGCACCGGCCCTGGAGTCAGGAGGACCTGAGTTCAAATCTGGACTCAGACACTTAACATTTACTTGTCATGTGACCTTGGGCAAGTCACTTAATCCCAATTGCCTTGCCTTCCCCCTCCAAAAAGCAAAAAAAAATGTATATTTGTGTGTGAGAGGGGGTATTTATATCTAAATTATTATTAGAAAACAAATTTTCTGAGCTATCTCTTAGATACTGCCTCATCAATTTCACAGATAAGTTAGGCAGATTTTTTTTCCCCCTCTTGAGCAGAAGGGCTATATTTTATTTGATCTTTTCCTAATTGCACCAAGATGAAATTAGGGTAGTCTTTCTTCAATTGGATCATTCATGGAAATTATCATTTCTCTTGCCCTCTGCTCCCAAGTTTTCCTGGATGGTTCATTTGTTTCTCCTGTGATGCTTCACAAAGCTCTGCTGGGATCAGCACTTAGTGGAGGAGTGGGGAGAGTTTACCTCTGTAGTCTCTGTTCCAATAGTGCATGCATGCTGCTACCAGATAGCCAAGAAGAGGCCAGCAGCTTGAGCAATAACATGTCAGTGAGGCAGTGGACAAGGATTATTAAAGAAGGACCAGGCTTCTCTTGATGCAAAGATTTACTTAGTCCTTCTAGTTATTTCTAAATTTCGATTCTTCTAGCATTTTAAACATGTCCAGGCACTGTGCTCAGTAATAGGGATTCAAAGAAATACAAAGACACAGTCCCTGTCCTCAAGTGACTTCTGTTCTAATAGGGAAATAACATACAAATACCTACACACACACACATGCACACGCACATCTGTGTGAATGTATGTGTGTGCCTGTGTGTATGTGTGTGCATGTGTGTATGTGTGTGTGTAAAATCTCAGAAGGAAGGCACTAGGGGTAGCAGGGTGAAAGTTGAGCAGGAAGGGCCTCCTTCAGAAGGTAGTATTTGAACTGTTTTGAAGGAAGCCAGGAAAAGAAACCAGCAGATGTAGCTGAGGAGAGAGCATTATAGGCATGTGCAGTCTGGAGGCAGATCAAAGAATACATGAAGGGGAGTAAATCTTATGACACAGAAAGAAGGGAAAGGTCCAGATAGTGCAGGGTTTTAAAAGCTTAGGAGAGGATTTTATATTTGACCCTAGAGGTAAAAGGGAGTGACTGCAGTTTATTGAATGTGTATAAGGGAAGAGAGGGAGGTTTGAATGTGTGTAGGGGAGCAGAGGGAGGTGACATGGTTAGACCTGTGCTTAGGAAAATCACTTTGACAGCCGAGTGGAGGATTAATTGGAGTTGGAAGAAACTTGAGGCAGGGAGTCCAACCAGAAGGCTATTGCAATACTTTAGGAAAGAGGTAATGAGAACCTGGACTAGGGTTGTGATTGTGCCAGTGGAGAGAAGAGGATGCATATGAAAGACTTGTAGGAAAGACAAAATGTAGCAAATGACTGCATATTTGGGGTGAGTGAATGAAGAACCCTGGAGGACACCAAGGTTCTGAATCTAGCTGACTGGGAGGATGGAAGTACCCTGGACAGAAATAGAGATGTTGAAGAAGTGAGGTTTTGGAGGGAAAGATGAGTTTTGTGAGATGCTTATAGGTCATCTAGTTCAAGATATCCAAAAGACATTTGGCTACCTGGAGCTAGAGCTTAGGAGAGAGATTAGGCCTGGGTATGTAGATCTGGGAATCGTGCATAGAAATGATAATTGAACTCAGAGAGTATGATGAAAGCACCAAGTCAGTATATAAAAAGAATGAGGACCCAGGACAGAGCCTTGGGAGATACCCATGGTTAGTGAGCATGCCCTGGATAAAGAGCAGTTGGGAGGAGAATTGGGAAAGAACATCTTAAAACTACTTCTACAACTTCAGTAGTTGGTATAAACATCAACTTAGTGTGGTATATTTTAAAGCCTAAATCTGATAATCTTTCCTTCTTTGAAGTCCATGCAATCTAACTTAAAATAACATGGCATTAAACTCAATATATTTTACCTACATAGTTAGCAAGTCTCATTGCTTTCCCCTCCATATTCATTCACAGTTTCCTGTCTCCCATGCCCCCCAAGAAAACTCTTCATCTTTTCTCTCCTAGACTGCTGTAAGTGAGTATTGACTGGTCTCGTCTATCATCTATGAACTTCATTCCTGATACTGCTGAGTATTCTCCCAAATGACATTGCTCAATCACTTCAGTCTTTTACCCTAAAACTTTTGTTGATCCCTTTACCAAAGAAAAAATAAATTGCTGGTCACGGTATCTAAGACCCTCCACTATCTGCCTCTGACTTACCTTTTCAGTCTTGTCTCATACTCATACCCCTTAAAGTTCTCCATATTTTGACTAAATTGGACTACTCTGACTCTTATCCTTAACTTCCCAACTACCATGTCCTGCCTAACCCTGTGTCTGGAATGGAATCCCCTCCAACCTCCCATTCCATCTACTGAAGTGCTTCCCTTCCTTCAAGACCTAACTCTGAATGTGTTAAATCTTGGTTCTGTCTTATGGGTACTCAGGAAAACCCTGCTGTTGTATTTTATCAGTTGTTTTTTTAAAAATTCTGGGGAAATTATTTTGATAATTTATAGTGTCCAGATTCTTTTGTTTTCCTAAATTCTCTGAAATATCCCAATATAGCTGCATTGCAATCTGTCCTCCAAGTCTGTCACTTGGGTATTGTCTTCCAATAGTTTGGTTAATTGATTTTTTTGAGGCTGCATTATTACCAACTTCTCTGGTGTCATGTGTAATTTTGCTTTCCACTATAATAGTAAGTCTGTTTTTTTTTCACTTGAATGGATTTTTTTAAGCATTTGGGGTTAAGTAACTTGCTCGAGGTTACATGTCCAATTATTTCTGAGTGTGGTGATAAGTATCTGAGCCCGGATTCAATCCCAGGTCATACCGACTCTGGGGCCGGTGCTCTTACTCACTGAGCCACCTGGCCATCCCATGAATGGATTTTTTTTAAAAAAAAGGTTTTTCTATGTATCAGCCATCTTCATTATTTTCAATTCTGTTTTATATCCTTTAATTCTTGACTAATTTTATTTCATTCTTTAAGCTGATCTTTTATTTGGCTTTGTGATTTTTGTAATATTTCCAGTGCTTAGCTAATGACTGTCCCAGCTTTTAGGTATTTGATAGCTCTGAGCATCTTTCCTATCTGCTGTGGGGACTTCTGGGGGTTTCTGGTACATCTGGTACTTCAGCTTATTTATTTGTAGTACTGTGTTTTTAAAATCATGTCAACATGGGGCGGCCAGGTGGCTCAGCAAGTAAGAGCACTGGCTCCAGTGTCGGGATGACCTGGGGATCAACTCTGGGCTCAGATACTCAGCACCACACCCAGAAATAACTGGCCGTGTAACCTTGAGCAAGTTACTCAACTCTAATTGCTTTAAAAAAAATTTTTTAAATCATGTCAAAATTCTTTGCTTTGATCCTTTTGGGAGAGGTGTAAGAGTTTTACTTTCTTTTGTGTATGTTTTGTTTTCTACTGTTTCTCTTCAATGTTTCTGTTAGTTCTTGATTGTTGTTGCTGCTGCTGTTTATTAGGGATGCTTCCATGCAGCAAGTCTCCAAGGACTGACTATCGAGCTACCTCTTCTATGAAGCCTCTCCTAACCAACCACTCTTTTGCCCAACTGAAAATGAGACCTCTCATCAAATTTCTCATCCCACCTCATGCTTCTCACACTCTCCACTCTCCTGTGTGTCACTGTTATCTGCAAATGTCACTCCATCTTCCCCCTCCATTAAGTTGTAAGTTCCTTAGACTCATCCTATGTCATAACAAACTGTCTTGCCTAACAGGGCCTTGCACAGTGGCTACACAGTATATATATGTGTGTGTGTGTGTGTGTGTGTGTGTGTGTGTGTGTGTGTGTGTGTGTGTGTGTATGTATGTATGTATATGTATATGGAATTAAATAAAATAGGACATTTTGAATAGCTAGTTATAACATTGTTTTTTCCAAATTTAATACATTATTTTTTCTAATTAACAAGCATTTGTTTTCTCTCACTTCCATTTCTTCCCCATTGAATAAAAAAAGAATAGAACACCTTTATAACAAATCTGTATAATCAAACAAAACAAATTCCTACATTCACCTTGTCCAGAAATGTATTTTTCATTTGTCACTTTAGGCCCATCACTTCCCTGAAAGGAAATTGTCTAGAGGGTTTCATCTTTGGAATTCTAAGGCACTGGTGTATTGATCAGAGTTACAAAGTCTTTAAAAGCTGTTTTTCTTCATAATGCTGTTGTCACATTCTGGTTCTACTCACTTCATAAGTTCCTAGAAGTTCCCAGTTTCCTCTGAAACTGTGCTTTTCATTTTCATTTCATGCATTTCATCATATTTCACTATATTCCTAGTTTGTTTAGCCATTTCCCAAAGGTATCAACCCCTTTTAGTTTCTAGAAACCACAAAATGAGCTATACAACTATATTTTCCCCAGTTCTTTATTGTCCATAGTCTTAGACTCCTTTTATTTTAATATCTATGCCCTAATTTAAAAGAAAGCTTTCTCTTCCCTTTCCACATATCGTAATACTTTACATCAAACTTAAATTTTGTCAGATCTTCCACTTTGGGGTCTGTTTCTATTCCTGTATCGAGTTCCCTTCTCCTTAGGAAATCATTTGCTGCTGATTTAGGCATATTTATGATTCTCTCATCCAGGAGAATTCTCTAACTAATTCCCTGGTTACTTCCAGATAGTAAATCTTATCTTTCTCTAGTCTTTCCTAAGTATAGTTCTAGTAGAAAAACTCCCAAGTTTTTTCAACCAAAGGTATCTTTTTCAGTACTTTAGAATGTGGTGTTACATCACTTCTCAGAAACTTAAAACCCTGTGTCTAACTTCCCCTAACCACAGGGTGCTTTTATTTCTCTATCTTTCCTTTTGTTTTTGTTTTCTAGAAAGAAAAGCTACTTAACCCTTCTCATCAGAGTTCTGACTTTTTTAAAGATCTCTGATGCCAAGTTGAACTGTCTGCAACTACTTGGTTTTAAACACCCACCCATGAAATCTAGGAAAAGGTATACAAGGTATAATAAAGCATATTGAAGGTTATCATGGTGACACTGATTGGAAGGAATATAATTCACCATATCAGAGAAAAAGTATGCACTTTCTGAAAGACCAAGGGAAAGAAAATATATCCAAAATAGAACTCTTAGAAAACCTAAACTCCTTGATGAGCAGTCTTATCTGCAAGACACATATAAATCCCCAATCTCTTACAGATGAATTCAGAAAAGTTTTCTCCCTGCTGTCGTTTCTTGGTACTCTCATCAGATGTTTCCTTGTGTTGATCCCATGCAATTCCTTGTGTTACTCTTAGGAGTCACCAGACAGAGTTCACTTTCACATTTCCTCCTTCAGTTCCTTGGCATTCTGAGCAGGTACTTATCACCAGGAATCCTGGTTTCTTTACAAGCAATACGAGAATGCACACCACCTTTGAAGAAGTATGGGACTGTGAGTATGGAAGGTTGTGTAAATAATGTAGGACTTAGTTTTTGTGTTCACTGATTTTATTCATTGATTTTTTCCTCCCTCCTCTGTCTTTTTTTAAATTTTAAAATGTTTTTGAAGGGCAGTTGGAGTTAAGTGACTTGCCCAAGGTCACACAACTAGTTTTTGTGTTAAGTGTCTGAGGCTAGATTTGAACTCAGGTCCTTCTGTCTCCATGGTCGGTGCTCTATTCACTGTGCCACCTAGCTACCCTCCTCTTTCTTTTTTATTCTTTGCTTCCCTTAATGAGAGAAGAGGAGAAGTATATTAGAAAAAGAAGTGATGTTAAAAGAAAAGACATCAATTTTTATTCAGGATTTCTTCTCTGGTTCCTCCTAAATTCTTAGCAGGGGTGCAAATAAAGCTCTTTCTTCTAACTTTCTCTGTCATTAGACACAGTCTTCATTGCCACAGGAGAAAACACTGAGTTTACCTTATTGGAAGGCATAGTTCTAGGGATGCATCTTCCTTTCACTAGAACTGTTTCCCTTTGCCACCAGCCCAATTGTCCTTGAGCTACACAAAGCCTTCTTTAGGGTTTAGAGGGTCATACAGCATCTTAAGTTAAAGATATTCCAATGTATTGAAGGGGAGTAAATTGGAATGTCTTACACTTAAGATGCTGTATAATTCTGAACCTCTCTCATCAACCTAAATAGAAGAAGCATTCAGTTTTTCATTATCCTGTCCTCTTATATAGCCCTCTTTGTTGTTCAGTCATTTTAGTTGACTTTCATAACCCCATTTAGGGTTTTCTTGGCAAAGATTCTGGAGTGGTTTGCAATTTCCTTCTCCAGATCATTTTACAGATGAAGAAATTGAGGCAAATAAGGTTAAGTGAATTGCCCAGAGTAACACAGCTAGTAAGTGTCTGAGGCAAGATTTTAATTCAGAAAGATAAGTTTTCTGATTTCAAGCCCTGTGCTCTATCCATTGTGTAACCTAGCTGCCCTTATATAGTCCCTATAGAAAAATAATCAGGCAGGACTAGCTGTTCCTAAACTATTCACTTAACTCTGCATTCAAATAGTAACTGTAGCATGACAAACACAGAAACAAACTAAAGGCTAAAAATGAATAATTATAATGACTAGAAAATTGGGTAGACTGTTTAAATATTGAACTATTCTAGTTAGGGTGTCCCAAAAGTTTTAGTGCAGTTTTAAGCTTTAATATCCTGTCATATCAAACTTAACCTGTCCAAAATCGAATTACCTTTGCCTGAACCTACCTCTCTTCCTAATTTCCCTTTTTCTTTCAGGGACACTACTGTACTTTCAGTCATCCAAGTTAGCTTTTTATAAGTCATTCCTGACTCTTCCCTTTTTCTTTTCTCTAATATTCAGCCAAATGTTACAGTTCTTATCCATTCCATCTCCATAGTTTCTCTTGCATACATTCCTTTCTCTGCACTCATATTCAGGTGCTAGTTTATATTCTCATCATCTCTTAGTAGCTTACCTTCAGTCTCTTCCTTCTCTGTCCCAAGTTTCTGCCTGTGTACGTAAGAGATGCTTTCTTTCCTATCTTTTCCTATTCTGTTTGTTAGCATGTCTTGTTATCTGTAAATATTTAATCTGTTTGAGAGGCTTCCCATTAGGGGTAGGATTTACAGTTGGTTGTTTTGGCTTCAGTTTTCCTTTCCTCAGAATTGGATTGAAAAATCATGTGAAGAGTTTGGATTTACATCTTGACACCTTTTTCTGGAGAATTGGCCCAATTTGTGTTTGATTTGTAAACCCAGCTGTCAAGCAATCATCTTTCTCACTCCCATTCTCAGAACTCTTCAGTGGTTCCCTATTTACTCAGGAGTAAGATAAAAATTGTCTCTTGTTCAGTCATTTTCAGTCATGTCGCATTATTTGTGAGTTCACTTAGGGTTTTCTTGGCAAAGATACTGAAGCGATTTACCTTTTCCTTCTCTAGCTCATTTCAGAGATGAGGAAACTGAGGCAAACAGGGTGACATAACTTAGCCAGTGTCACACAGCTACTCTTCCTGACTTGAGGCCTGGAGCTCTACACTGTACCACCCAGTTGCTGAGACAAATTGCCTTGTAGCCCTTCCAATCTAGCTCCAGCCTGACTCATTTTATAGTAGCCCTCTTATCACATACTAATTTCTAGCCACAGTTGCCCATTAGCAGCTCCTAGAATTTAACTTACTGGGTTTTATCTCTTGTCTCTCTTTGTACAGAATGGATCCCTAGTACCTGGAATTTACTTCTTCCTTGCCTATACCCCTTAGATGCTTAGCTCCCTAGACTTTCTTAGTTTCTATCACCTATGGAAAGCCTCTCATAATGACTTACTTGTTAGTGTTCTCTTCCTGTTGATATTGTTTGTTTCTGTATGTCCTTTGTATCATTGTAACTTGTATGTTTTTTTCTGATTGGGCCTGTGATTTCATTGGTATAGGGAGGTCTTAGGAAGGAAGCTCCATCAGAACAGCACCTACGCTTCATCTCATGGTCTTAGAGAGTTACCTAATGCACTGAGAGAGAGAAAGGTCAGAGATATGGCTTGAAATTAACTTTTCCTATTTCTGAGTCTAGATTTCTATCTGCTACAACCACTTTCTTCTTTAGTAATTTTTTAGTCCCATCTAACTCTCCATAACTCCATTTGGGGTTTTCTTGGCAGAGATACTGGAGTGGTTTGCCATTGCCATTTCCTTCTCCAGCTCCTTTTACAGATGAGGAAGCTGAGG
The DNA here is from genome assembly GCF_028583685.1 of Petaurus breviceps papuanus. Taxonomy (NCBI): domain Eukaryota; kingdom Metazoa; phylum Chordata; class Mammalia; order Diprotodontia; family Petauridae; genus Petaurus; species Petaurus breviceps. Next base: position 72,885,570 of record NW_027186296.1, on the reverse strand, counting down.
CAAACAGGGAGAAGAAGTAGCTTGCCCAGAGTCACACAGCTTATAAGTGCCAGATTTGAATTCAAGAAAAGGAGTCTTTCTGATTCCAGGTCTGGCACTCTATCTCTACCACCTAGCTGACCTACTACTATAACCATAGAAGTTTCTTAATAATGAATGTCTGTTGAATTGAATTTGGGATTTTTTAATATCCCAGAGCCACAGGGTCAGAGAATATTAGAGCTGAAAGTAACCAGATCATCTCATTCAACTATCTCATTTTACAGATCAAAGCATAGAAGCTAAGGGAGAGACCAAGTCCTTGTCCAAGGTTACATGAGCTTGTTAGTTGCAAAGTGAAGGCTACAAGCAAGGTCTCAGTCCTAGTCAAAGGATCTTGTCATAACACAATGCCACATATCCATTGTCAAAGGCATAGCAAGTTTAAGAAGCTTGACTATATCTATACAAATTTTATGCTAGACCCTGAAAGTGACTTCTTCCTCTTATCCTCTCCAGTAAAATACTGATATCACCTTCTTTGGTTCTAGCTTGTAAAAATTGGTTTGTGTAATTTGAGTTTGGGGAATGGGGGAAGCTAAAACTGCCAGTTATTTAAGTTGTCAGGTTATTTGGATTCTGGATAAATAGTAGTTTAGCATAGGATTATTGAAACAATTTAAAAGTAATTATAAGACTTTTTGTTGTTGGGTCATTTTTAATTTGTGTCCTATTCTTTGTGACCCCCCCTCTGGGGTTTTCTTGGAAGAGATACTGGAATGGTCTGCCATTTCCTTCTCCAGCTTGTTTTACAGATGAGGAAACTGAGACAGATAGGGTGAAGTGACTTGCCCAGTCACTGTCTGAGTCAGGAAGACTGATCTTCATGAGTTCAAATCTGGCCTCAGAAACTTACTAACTGTGTGACCATGGGCAAGTCACTTCACCCTGTTTACCTCAGTTTCCTCATCTGTAAAATGAGCTAGAGAAGGAAATGGTAGACCACTCCAGTGTCTCTGCCAGGAAAACCACAGATAGGGTCACAAAGAGTCAGAAATGACTGAACAATAAAAACAATGTTCTTTTACCTTAATATATCATAATTTCTTCAACCTTTCTACAATTGTTGGCCATGTTGGTTGTTCCCTATTGTTTGCTATTATAAATGGTACTATCATAATATTTTACATAGATTTTTGAATGTGGAATCAAAGATCCCTTTATTTCTTTTTTTTTTTATGCTTTGCAGTTGAACAATAGCATGGTTTGGTGATTAAAGAACAGGCATTGGAATCAGGAAGAGCTAAGTTCAAGTGCTGCCTCTGATAGAGAGTAACTTTGTGACTCTAGACAAGTCTTTTAACTTCCCTGTACCTTTAGACAGTAACTGTCTAAGGCCAAAAGTTCTAAAATAGTTGTTGATATACATTGGTAGAAAGTGTTTTCTCACTGAGAGTTACCTATAACCAATATAGTTCTATATATGGACCAATGTTTTGGGAATGGAATGCTGGAAATGGAGTCCTTGGGCTGCAAGGAATTTTTAGGGGGGGGTAACATTATATATTACTCTTGAAAATTCCTCTACAAATGTCTGTGCCAGTCTGCAGGTTCACCAGTAATGTGTTAAAGTGAATGTGTCCCCATACTCCTGCCAACATTAGATTTTATCTTTTGTTTCCTGTTTTGATTTGGATTTCCAGTTCTTAAGGAGTTTGAGCATCATTTCATGTGGTTATTAACAGCTTCTATTTCTTCCTTAGGAAATTATTCATGTCCTGTGACTCAAGTAGGGAGTGTGTATTTTTAGTCCTATGTGTCATTTATATATTCATTGTTGATTTTTGGAAATCTTGCTAGAATGTCTTGCTAGACTGTAAATTTTTCCTTCATTAATTTTACTGTAGTATAATTAGGAACAAATATTGAAGATCGATATAGCCTCATAAATGTATTAGTATAATGTTATGGCCTTATCACTTTTAATATTTTCTGGTTTGACTTCAGCTTTGGCTGTCTGATGACATTAGAAAGCTTTCTGTGTTGAGAGAATTGGTAGCAGCAGTAGCAGTAGCAACAGCAAAAGTAGTCATAGCAGTAGTAATAATAAATGCTTACTACCATATGGAGTCATAAAGTTTATAAAATGTTCTTTTCACAGTTACACTATGAGGCAAGTGTTGCAGGCACAACCATTCTGACCATTGATGTGATTATCAAAATGATTGTTCTGGTGGCACATAAACCATTCAATTTTTTACACAAAGTTCAGTAGCATAGTCAATTTTAGATCATTCTTTAATATTGAATCTATTTCAATCCTTTTGGATTAAAAGTGTTTCCCATAAGAAGTACTCTTGAATTGTGTATTTCAATCCACTCCATCACTCTTTAATTTTGTTGGGAAGTTTATCCCATTTATATTTAATATTATAATTACTAGGTTTATGTTTTTGGAACATTCTCTCAGAAAGGAATTTAGCTTTTTTATTTTCATTATTCATATAAACAATTGAATCCTATAAACAAAGTTTCTTTGTCTTACATTAATGAATCTGTCAGTTATTTTTGGCTTCATCATTACTTAAGAGAGGAGTGTTACCTACTGTTTTTTCCCCCAATTTGTTTTCCCCTCCTCTCTTTCACTGAAACGCCCTTATAAAAATAGTGATTTAGCAAAAAGTTCTCACACCATGTTAATAACTGTTTCCCTTAGTTCTTTTTAGCATGTACTTTTCTCTTGGGATCCTTAGTTGTTGCAGACTTCCTCAGAGGGATTGTGTGAAGCTAACAATTGAAAGTCAGTTTCTCAAAAATAGATCTCTTAAATTCATTTTTGTAACCTTGGAGTTTTAACTTTGATGTTTCTAAACTCAAAAAACCCAGAGTTCTTAATTGTCAGGGTCTTCTCAATTATTTCTATTTATAAAATTCTCATTGTTTTCACTGAGATTTTTTTTTTGCCCTTGGCACAGGGAAGGGTGAATAGTAACACATTTAAAATTTTTATCTGCTAACTTCCCTGGGATGTCAGTAATTTTGTGAATGATGCAATATATTCTCCCCTCTAGGACTCTAATGTGAGTATGAGTGTTTTCTAATATTTTGACCAATACAGTGATTTTTTTGAGTCTAAATTTCTGACTTTGCTGCATCGTATATAATTATAATATCCACTATTCTACATCTGTTGTTTCTTGCATTCATGATTTAAAAAAAAATTTATTGTGTTTTCCATGTTGATAATTTTCATTAATTTGGCCTGGATTTTAAAAAAAATTCTTAATTAATCTCTTCATCTGCTTTCCTACTTTGTTTATGCTTTTTATTTGGTCTTATGATTTCCTTAACATCTTCAATTTTTGCTTGTTTTCTTTGAATGTGCTATTTTTTTATCTTTTGGTGTCTTTTGGCATACATTGTAAAGTTTCTTTTTCTACTTTTATTGTTAGCATAGAGTAAACTAGTTGATTTTAGTTGATTCTTTTCTTCTAAGGTTTATTTTTAATGTATCCAAACTTTAGTTTTTATTTTGGTTCACTGATATTTTTGTATTTTTTAGCTATTCTGCTTCTCTTTGGTATTTTGTGACTATGAAGATACATTATTATGTAGAGAATCATCTGAAAAATCCCATCTGTTCCCTTCTCAATTTTCATTAAGGATGTACTTGATATAGGCCATATATAGGTCATTTTCATAAAGATTTTATGAAGTTGATAGAAATCATGTCATTGCTAGTTTCTTATATCTTCTTTTGTCTTCTTAGGGGGATAATATGTTAACTGTGATCATAAAAATTATTTTGGAATCTCTTCTTTTAAATATTTTTAACATTGATACCTTATTGTCCTTGCATTTTTATCATCTAAATAAAAATTTTATCATCTTCTCTCCATGGTTGGTTCTGTCTTCTTTTCTGACTTCATTTCCCAGAGTTTTATTCCATGTATTCATATAATGTATTAAACACTAACTTAGGTGTTTGATACCAAATTTAGTACTTTTACTGTCATCAGTGATGTTGGTAGTTCACTATATATATCCTAGAAGCTAGATTAATTTCATTTGAAATATATTTGTTCTCCTCCTTCCACTTCCATTTATAAGTACTTTGGGAATGGTCTGAAATAGTTGGATCTCACATTCTCCTCTCCTGCTTTTCTACTTCATCATATAGATCATTACGATTGTGATGTCGGAGTTCCAAGTCAGTGGATAGTGATGGAGAAAAGTGTTGGAGTTGTTATCGTTCTTGTCATTGGCATTGTAATCATTTTCTTCTCCTCCTTCTTCTCTTTCTCCTTTCTCTGTTTCTTCTTCCTCTTCCTTTTTCTATGTCCTGTCCTCTTCCTCTTTCTTCCTTGTATTGTACTGTCATAGATTTCAAGAACTCAGGGTCACAAGTAGTCTACTCTGTGCTAACAGAGTGGGACTGTGTGTAAGACAGTAACATTTATTAAAAATTTATTCAGAAAAGCAACATGGCATAGTAAACAAAGGACTGGTCTAGGAGCCAAGACGACTTAGATGCAAGTTCTATTTCTGACATATATATATGACTTTATAACCCTCATTTAACCTCTGTACTCTAGGCAACTCCTCAGGACTAAAAGTTATAAAACATATACCCTCCCAGCACTGATAGAACTTCCTCACTGAGAGCACCCTACCCAAAAGAATCAAACTTGCAGCTTGGCCACGTGACAAGCAGAATTCAAAACAGATTAAAATGTAATTGAGAAATGTTTAACAAAAGAAATAAAAGTACAGTATAATCGAGATAATTTTAATTTGTGGTTTTCTAAGTGAATGTGAGGGCCCACAGGGATCCTTTCCTTTTGAGTTTGAAACTACTACCCTGTTGCACTGAAATCACAATCCAGCTCCTATTCTTATCATTTATTCACTTGATTATTGTGAATTTACTAATTGGATTTGATTTTGGATGAATTTTAATTTTTGTTACAAATGGAGCTTTAAGCTGTTGAACTTTATGGAATCCATTATTCCTTAGCCTTTGCCAGTTAATGAAAAGCAGGCACAAATCTGAGAACAGAGACACCATCAGCTTAAGAGCAAAACAAAATCATCAAGTTTCCTGCACTTCACAGTGTCAAGCAAATACAGAAAAAGTCACTTTATAAAAGGAATTAAAGAGAAAAAAAGAATGTGGGAGGAATAAAACTCATGCATAAAACTCCCAACTTTTGCCATATAAATTAGATGAATTTTGTTTTCTGTCAGCAGTTTCTGCTTCTTCTGATGCTTTGTTTTTGCCATCTTTATGAGGATTATGGAAACTGAAAACTTGAGATGAGCTTCTCTACCCTTTTGTGCATGTGTTCATTTACAGATTTGGTAAATTTCTCCGTATACACATTTTGCAGAATACAGTACAGTAGATGGGAGAACTAAAAGCAGGTGAGAAGTAACAGGAGTCCAAAGTTTTGCTGTACACAAATCCTTTCTCAGTGTCACATTTGCGATTTGATTGATAGAATACCAGCCTGCTTTCCTGGATCAAGTAGCTAATGAGTTTCTTTTTCTGCCACTTTTTGAAAGTGCTTTCCAACACCAGTACTCAGAATGCAATTTATTTTGTAATATGGAGAGCACAGTGGCAGTACTCTCCACCTCCATTTCTAGTGTCTGTGCTTTCTGGCTCATATGAAGAAAGTGCCAAAGGAATGGGTAGTTGATGTTTGCAGAAGACATTCTTATCAAGTATTTTGTTTTTTCTTGTATATTTGAGGATCTTCAACTAACACTGCTTCTTAAATAGCTTTGTTTTTCAGTAAATGATGTGAGAGAATATCAATAGTTCACCCCTCACTGTTTTATTACTATTACTATCTCAATGCCACTCCTTCACCCCCTTTTTTTTTGCTTTTTTTTTTGGAGGGGGGGAAGGCAGGGCAGTTGGGGTTAAGTGACTTGCCCAAGGTCACACAGCTAATAAGTGTTAAGTGTCTGAGGCCGGATTTGAACTCAGGTCCTCCTGACTCTAGGGCCCCATGCTCTATTCTCTATGCCACCTAGCCACCCCCTCCTTCACACTTTTTGTTGTTGAGCTGTCCAACTTTTCATGACCCCTGATTTGACATTTCCTTTACCAACTCATTTTACAGATGAGGAAGTTGAGGAGAAATAGGTTAAATGATTTATTCAGTGTCACACCTCTGTAAGTGTCTGAGGCCAGATTTGAAATCAGGAAAATAAGTCTTCCTGACCAAGTCCAGCACTTTATCCACTGTGCCAACTTAATTGCCCCAAACTCCTTCACAGTGGGCATTTTTTATTCATTTTAAATGTTCTACAACTTTTTTCATCTTTTGGAAAGCATCCCACTTTCATGGGATGGCCAACATTTTACTATCCAGTGATAATTCATTCATTCTATCCCAGTTTTTCCCCAGGTTTATTGTGGTATTTGAATTGTTAGTCTACAGAGCAAATGCTTTCCTACTTCCATTTTCCTGTAGGGCGTTGTGTCTTATAAGTTATCCCTCTAAAAATTATCTTCTCTTTACTGTGTTTTAGAGTCTTACAATTCATCTCTCTAAAATGTGTCTCTTTTACCCTTATTGTAGTACTTCAACTAAAAAAAATTACTTGGAATTATTGTTACCACAGAGTTTATGCATCTGAAAGTACTTGCAAAATATACTGCTGTATTGATTCTTTCTTTTCTTAAACATTTAACTTCATTATATCTTTGCATTCTTGAATACAAAAGAAATACTTGTACAAAGATTGTCTGTTAGCCAACCAGTTTGATGGTTTCTGTAATTTAAGCACTCTTTGCCAGCATGCATTTTCAGTTATTGACAGATGCCACCCAGTGAAGACATTTTGTCTGGAAAGAAAATCGGTATGAGGTTCTATATGTAAAAATAATAATAATGATAAAATGAATAACAACTAGTGTTTATATAGTGCTTTAAGATTTGGAAAGAACTTTACAAATATTAACTCATTTTATCATTACAAAAACTCTGGGAGGTAGGTGCTATTATTTTCTCCTCCTTACAGATAAAGAAACTTACAGATAAGGCAAACAGAAGTCTCCATCATTGCTTGCAATGTTTGGAAACTACAGGGTGTTGGTTGGGCAACCCCTTGTACTAATGATGAAGAAGGCACGGAAAGGACATTTATCTGCAACAGTGTATTTGTTCACCCTAATAACATTTGGAATTTTATGCTTCATTGGGCAGTATTTGCAAATCAAAAAACTTTTATTAACCCCTCAGAATCATTTGCATTGGAAAATTACTTCCACATGGTAGAATTTAATATTAACATTTTGCTGATTGGAAAAAATGTAGTTTAGTGATCAACTTGCACAGAAATACTAACTTAGAGCATATGAAACCTCTCCTCAAATTAACTCTAACTTTCCTTTCTCAAGCCTCATTTGACTACTTGGCTAGATAGTTTTGCTGTAGAGCAGAGCACCGTATTGGTAGGAATTCAGTTGTGACTTCATGAGTCATGAAAACTCCGTAGAGAAGCTAAAATAAAGTCTAATGTTCTGAATTTAGAATAAAATAATATCTTAAATTTCAACTGAAAGGCACAGTTTCCCTTATTTTCATCATGTTACAGGGCCTAGAAGAGCTGTTTTCAAATTTCTATCTAGCTACAAAACCTTTTTACTTTGATTACTATCAGCCCCAAGCCTTCGATTCCCAGATTTAAAAGGGCCCTTAGAGATCATCTAACCCAACTTTCTCATCTGTAGATAAAGAAATTTAAACCTAGTGATGTTAGAAGTTTTTTCCAAGGTCACAGACAGAGCCAGAATTCAAACACAGGTACTTTGACTTCACATTCAGTGTTCCTTTCATTGTACTAGGTTGCCTTTTGAGTAAATACAATCTTCAGCTACTAGTTTCTTATCTCCACAAGGATAAATGACTGCCTCTGCTAATTTTCACTTTACTGTAAGACTAGGATCAGCCAAGAAGTAGGAAGGTGTGAGATTGATAGAGACCACCAGAGAAGAGGAGGGCTAGTGATTATACCACCTAGATAATCCCTCATGTATATCAGTTGTCCCCACTTTCCATTTGCATTGGACTTTGAGCAGAAACTTATTTACATTTTTATAGTTTATTGTCAGCTTTCTTGCTGAAATATATGGCTAAAATGTTCATCTGCCTTTTTTAAAAATTAAATTGTATGTTTATTTTTAGTTTATGTCATTCATTTCCACAAGATTTTGAGTTATAAATTTTCTCCCCCTCTTTCCCCTACCCATCACCCCAAAACAGCAATCCCACTGTATACCCTGTCCCCCAATCTGCTCTCTCCTATATCCTCCCCCATCCCCCCTACGACTTTCCAGTAGGGCAAGATGGATCTCTATACCCCACTGCCTGTATGTCTTATTTCCCAGTTGCATGTAAACATATATATATATATATATATGTATATATATATATATATATATATATGTTTTAAACATTTGATTTTAAAACTTTGAATTCCAGATTCTTTCCCTTCCTGCCTTATCACTTACCCTTACTGGAAAGATAGGCAATTCAATATAGGTTGTACGTGTGTAGCTATGCAAAACATTTCCACGGTGGATATATTGTGAAAGACTGACTATATTTCCCTCCATCCTATCCTGCCCCCCACTTGTTCTTTTCGCTACTTTGACCCTGTCCCTTTTCAAAAGTGTGTGCTTCTAACTTCCCTCTCCCCCAACCTGCCCTCTTCTCCATCATACCCCCTCTCATCCCCTTCAACCCTACTCTCCTATAGGGTAAGAAGCACTATTTAGTGACTATGTCATTCCCTCCCTAAGCCAAATTCAATGAGAATAAGGTTGACCCCTTCCCTTTTGCCTTCCTGTTCTTCCCCTCCATTGTAACTGTTTTCACTTACCTCTTCTCTATGAGATAATTTTACCTTATTCTGTCTCTCCCCATCTCCTCTCATTATATTCCTCTCTCATCTCTCAATTTCACCTTTTAAGTATCATCCCTTCCTATTCAACTGGTCCTGTGCTCTCTGTCTCTCTCTCTCTCTATATATATATATACACCTGTACACATATATACACACACTCACATATGTATTCATATGCCCATATACCCTGCTATATAGACATATATATATGTATACATATATATATACACACATATTTATATTCCATTCAACTATTCTGAGAAAAGTTTCATAAGTTACAATTATCATTTTTCCATGTAGGAATGTAAATAGTTTAACTTTGATAAGTTACTTATGATTTCTTTTCCTGGTTTACCTTCATACTTCTCTTGCTTCTTGTATCTGAATGTCAGATTTTCTGTTCAACTTTGCTTTTTTCATCAAGAATGTTTGAAAGTCTTCTATTCCATTGAATGATCATATTTTCCCCTGAAACATGATACTCAGTTTTGCTGGGTAGGTGATTCTTGGTTTTAATCCCAGCTCCTTTGACCTCCAGAATATCATATTCCAAGCCCTTTGATCCCTTAGTGTAGAAGCTTCCAGGTCTTGTGGTATCCTGATTGTGTTTCCACAATATTCAAATTGTTTCTCCCTGGCTGCTTGTACCATTTTCTCCTTGATCTGGGAACTCTAGAACCTGGTTATAATATTTCTAGGAGTTTTCTTTTTCAGGAGGTGATTGGTGGATTCTTTCAACTTCTATTTTGCCCTCTGGTTCTAAAACATCAGGGCAATTTTCCTTGAGAATTTCTTGAAGGATGATTTATAGGTTCTTTTTTTGATCATGGCTTTCAGGTAGTCCAATAATTTTTAAATTCTCTCTCCTGGATCTATTTTCCAGGTCAGTGTTTTTTCCAATGAGATATTTCACATTGCCTTCTATTTTTTTCATTTGTTTGAATCTGTTTAATAGTATCTTAATTTCTCATAAAGTCACTAGCTTCCATTTGCTCTAATCCAATTCTGAAGGAATTATTCCCTTCAGTGAGCTTTTGAGCTTCTTTTTCCATCAGGCAAATTCGGCTTTTTAAGGCATTCTTCTCCTCATTGCCTTTTTGAGCCTCTTTTGCCATTTGAGTTAGTCTATTTTTTAAGGTGTTATTTTCTTCAGTCAGGTTTTTGACTCTCTTTTCCTGATTTTCTTGCATCATTCTCATTTCTCTTCCCAGTTTTTCCTCCACTTCTCTTATTTGGTTTTCAAAATCCTTCTTAAGCTCTTCTATGGCCTGTAACCAGTTTGTATTTTTTTAAAAGCAATTAGGGTTAAGTAACTTGCTTGAAGTTACATGGCCAGTTATTTTGTGTGGGTACCAAGTATCTGAGGCCGGAACTGATCCTGGGTCTCCCGACACCGGGGCCGGCGCTCTTACTCACTGCGCCACCTGGCTACCCCTTGTATTTTTCTTGCAAGCTTTTGGTGCAGGAATTCAGACTTTGTTGTCTTCCTCCTGTTCCAAGCTTTAATCCTTTTTGTTTCCAAAAAAGAAATCCAAAGTTGGATTGTTGTGCTTGCTTTGCTTCCTTTGCTTTCTCATGTTTTCACTCAATTACTTGACTTTTGAGCTTTTTGCCACAGTAGAACCCTGCTTCTGGAGAGGAGAGCTTTGTCCCAAATTGCTGGGGTTTTGCGCACCCTGGGATCTCAACCCTAGACAGCAGTCCAGATCCAAGCAGGTTATAGCAAGAGTGATTACCCCTCAGAATGGTTGCTTGGTCCCCCTACAATTTGTAGGCCAGGAGCTCTGAAGCAGCTGGAGGGCTACAGCTGCTGTGCCTCAGCTGCTTCTCTTTCTGGGGGCAGAGCCTGCACCACACTCCCGGACTCCCTGTTCTCAAAGTCTACACCAACCTCTCACTTTGTCTTTGGCATTTATGGGTTGATAATTCTGGAAACCGCCATAGCTGCTGGTCGTCTAGTCTCCCAACATCCCTCTAGCCATGGCTGGTCAGGGCCGCCCTGAGGTTAAAACCTCAGGCTTTCGCTGGGCTGGGCTCACCTCCCAGTGCTGCAATGAAGCCTTCCTGTATGGCTGCCGGGCTGTCTTCAGCAGGAGATTTGCTTCTCTCTGTCACTTTGTGGGTTCTATAGCCCTAAAGTTTGTTTAGAGTCATATTTTATCGATATTTGAGGTGGTTATGGGGGGAGTGCAGGGAGTTTTCCTGCTTCTATGCATCCATCTTGGCTCCGCCCACTGTTCATCTGCCTTTGATGAGCAGTTCACAAAGTCTGACTCAGAAGCACTCAGGGAAGCAAATGTTAACAGTCAACTAACTATTGGTCACAGCAGTTTTACTTGCTTAGAACGTTCAAAGCAGTCATGAAAATGGCAGAGAGTTGAGTATGGAAAGCAAGTGAGAAAGAGCTTCAACTAAAGAAAAGGAAGAGCAGTTATCTGGCAAGGTAGAAGAGAAACCTAGCCTTGGAGGATATTGAAGAAGACAATGAAGAGGACAATGGATAAAGGGAGCTAAGGGAGAGGACATTGCTCCTACAGGGAAGGGGAGCAGGCCCTCATGAGGAAAAAGTAAATGCTTATGTTCCAAGGAAGATGGTGTGAATCCATAAGGGGTATCATAAAAGATCATTCAATAAGGGTCTAAAAGAGAAGAGAGCAGTGATAGCTGGTGATTGCCTAATGAAGAGCTGTTTTTAGTCTACCCATCACTGACAATGTCTCCCATCTTCCTGGGGGCAGATATCCAGGATGTGATGAAGAATGTCCAGTGTCTTATCAAAGGTGGTGACTATTAGCCATTTCTGCTCATGTGGGGACATATGATCCTGTCAGAAGGAACCCAGATGTTATTGATTCAGATTGTAAGGTCCAGAGCAATAGCCAAGTTTCTGGTGATATAAAAAAGATGCAAGGTGAAGGATAAAATCTAAGTTAGAGCAGACTTTATTCAAGACAGAATTGAGGGAGGAGTGGGTCCAGAAAATTAAATGGAATAGGATGGTGGAGGATATGGACTATTGACTGGAGAGATTAAGGTGGATTGGGTGGAGTCCCTGAATCTTACTGAGCTAGGAAAAAATAGGACAGGGAGATGATTTTTGGCTCAGCTTGTGTTGACTCTGAATCAGAAGAATAGGAGGGGCAGGTAATACATTAGCTCAGCATGAAAACAGCCATCATGGTAGGACCCCTTAACCTCCTGCAGTTACTCAACTCAAAGTCAATGAGGATCCTCACTGTCTCTGATTCCCTGAAATCCAGAATTTTTTATATTTGGCTTATGTACTATAAAGCAGAGATATCAGTCACCAGCTTGTGGGGTTTCAGTACAGTAGAATCAGATTAAAATATAATTGGTAAACATTTGACAAAATAAATAAAAATACAATAGAACATAGATGGTGTTAACATGGAATTTTCTGAGTCAATATGCAAGCTTCAAGGATCTTTATGTGTAACGCCATGCACAAGCAGAATGCAGAATTCTGCTCAAAAATTCAAAAGAAAGCAGAATTCTTTCCAGAAAAATGCTACTGTGAACAGCTTTTAAGGTTCTGATTACACAGTATAGTGAACACTCTATTCCATAATAAATAAAAGCAGAGCATTCACAGAGAATCAAGGTACAGCACTCACAATATTACAGCTTATCACAGAAAATCACAATATAGTATTTACAACAGCTTATCATTAAAATGGCCACATAGTTTTCACCAAAGTGGTCACAATAGTTTTCAACAAAGTACAGTCATTTAGTAACTCAAACATTCAATCATCCTTAAGGAGGCTTACCTCCTTAAGGGTCACAAAATATAATGGTCAAAGTTCTCCACTCATGGGGCACACTAAGTTACAAATCAGTCACTATTCAGTCATCAGTCACTATTCAATCATCAGTCACTACTCAGTCATCAGTCATTACTCAGTAACCTCTTAAGGGTTAGTGGAAAATACATAGGTCATCTACCCCTAGCTCACAGTAAATCATAATATTCTCAGTTAGTATACAGTATCCAAGTAAAGCCTTCTTTCAGCTTGACTTGAGGCTGACTCTCACTTTCCATGGCTCCTCTTCCATGGTCCCAGCTCCAACTGTCACCTAGATTCAAAGGCAGGCAGCTCCCAGTTCCTTGTCCAGCTCCTTGTTCAGTTCTTTGTCCCTTTCCTGTTCCATATTGAAACTCACAGTGTCCAGTCCACCTCAAGTCCTTCACAGTTCCTGTTTCTGGGAAGACAAAGCTTAACAGAGCCACAATAATATTCACACACCTTACTGGCACCATCATCAATTCACTATCTGCCTGTGAAATTAACTCAGACCCACCAACAAGGTTTGAGAACTCAACAGAAATCATCAACATAGAAATCAACACAGACCCACAAACAAGGTTCATGAAGTCAGCACAAATCATCAGTAAAGTCCCAGGACCTCCAAAACCCTCCTCCAGGACTTCTGTAAACATACAATCAGAAAATCCTCTTTCAGGGCTTTCAGTAAGGTCCCAGGGCTCCTGTACAAAGTGTCATAAGCAGACATCAACACAGACAGAGCAGACAGAGTGCCAGGATACCACAAGTTTTCTCCTTCTTGACTCTGCCACCACAGGAATCCTTTTCTCAGTTCTTGCTGTCTCTAGCCCTGGGGCTCTCCTTATATAATCATTAGCTCCTTCCCAGGAGTTCAGAAGTTCTAGAGTTCAAAACAGACTGAAACAAGGTGCTAATTCAATGACTGAAACAAGGTGTGAACTACTTCTGTGCTTGCCATTATACTATGTAAGGTTTAGTGGCCACCTTTCTATATCAGTTTGAAATCACTTCTTTAAAGCACTCAGTTTTATTTATATTTCAGGAAATTTCCTACAGATCATATCCATCTCAATTGCTTTTTTTCTTCATAGGAAAAACCCATATTGAGTCATCTGTTATTACCTTTAATTTTTTTAATTCTTTTAAATTTCATGTCTGAAGATTACTCCTTTCAACTACCATATAGAACATTCCTTCAGGGAAGAAAACCGATCAAATCAGTAAGCATTTATTAAACATCAGCTAAGCCTAGGAGTTTGTAAGTGAGGAGAAAGAGAATGAGAGGCATGGGGAATAGTCTGTGCAAACACTCAGAACTGGGCAACTTATATATGAGGAACAGCAAGTTTGGCTAAAAGCAAGAGTTCTTAACCTGGGAGCTGTGGAGTGTTTTTTTTTAATTACATATTTGATGACTGCATTTAAAGTATAATCAGGGGTCCTTTGTAAAAGGTTCCATCCCCCTCTACCCCCCCCCCCCACATACACCAATGCAATTAGCCTGGAAAGATAGATTGTCACCTAATTGTGAAGAGTTTTAAGTAAACACAGGAGTTTGTCTTTTTATTCCAGAAGTAATAGGGAATCAGTGAATCTTGAGTTGCAGTGATATTGCCAGACATGCTTTAGGTTATCAATTTGATAGCTGTTTGGAGGATTGATTAGAGGGAAAATACCAGATAGAGGGACTCTAGTTAGGTGGCTAAAGGGAATGGTAAGAATATGGACTAGTTTCTTTGTGGTATGAACAAAGAAAAGGGGGAAGACAAGGGAGATATAAAAGTAGACTAGAAAAAATTGGCAATTGATTGAAGATGAGAGTACATCAAGGGTCTTAAGTTCTGTTTTGGATATATTGACTTTTAGATGTCTATGGGATCTCTAGGTGGGGCGATGAGAAGTGTGGGACTGGAATTCCACAGAGAGAAGAGAACTGAAGAATCATGTGAACAGTGATTAGAATTTAATTCATAGGAGCTGATAAATTCACTGAGAGAAAATGTATAGAGAAGAAGAGGGCCCAGGACAGAACACTAGAAGTAATCTGTAGAAAGGGGGTGGGACATGCGTGATAATACTTTAAAGGAAACTAAAGATTGGTTCAGTAACTGAAAAGAAAAGCACAATAAGAGTGTCATGAAAATTCAGAGACGAGATGATGTCTAGAATGATGGGGTGCCAAGGTCAAAAGTGAGATGGAGAAAAAAAGAGATATAGGATAACAACTAGAGGTAATGGTAGATTCAACTGAAGGATTTTTAATGGATGTGGAATATTGGTCTTGTTTGAAGGCAGGAGAGAAGGAACCTATGGATAAAGAGAGATGGAAAATTGGTGGGAGAAGAGGGGTAATCAAACAAGGAGGTTTCTTAGAAGCAGCAGGATGGCATAGGATCAAAAGTATGTGTAAAGGGTTTGGTGTTGACTTCATCCTTCAAGATTAGAGCAAAATGGGGGTGGAGCCAAAATGGCTGAGTAAAAGATTAGAGCAAAATTCTCTCCCCTTGATTCTAGGAGTGATTTGAAGTCTGAAATTGGGGAAGAGATGGAGCTTGCTATAAGGGACCTCAAAATTTTTAGTGAAATATAAGACGTGGTGCTCTGTTAAGAGGGAAGTGTTGAAAATGGGAGTACGAGTGACTTTAGAAGAGAAAAGAAGGTTTGGAACTTCCATTCTGGGGGAATGTAGTACAGAAACAGTGAATAATAAAGGAACCAGGTAATTATTTGTAATCTCGGATCCCATCTCCAATCCCTCCTCTGAATTGAGATTACATTTGGGGGCAATAGTGCTACTGCCACAGACCAGAGGAAGAAAGAGGAGAGGGATGTAGGACATGTGATCAGGTGTA
The DNA here is from genome assembly GCF_028583685.1 of Petaurus breviceps papuanus. Lineage (NCBI taxonomy): Eukaryota > Metazoa > Chordata > Mammalia > Diprotodontia > Petauridae > Petaurus > Petaurus breviceps. Next base: position 72,870,008 of record NW_027186296.1, on the reverse strand, counting down.
GAGGATGCAGTGCTGCCCACCTCACAGCAATCAACAGAGAAGCTTCCTCAATTGAACTATGACTCTGATAAATATAAGCAGTTATTTCTTAGAGAAATGTTTGGGTAATGATTAATATTTCCAAATTTTAAAAATGTAAGATTTGGAGAACATTTAGGAATTTTTCAGGGAAAATATTTTTCTTTGTTTTTTGTCTAAAGTATGGAGGGAATATGAATTCTGGGCATGGGGTTGGAATATTAAGGGAGAGGAGGTAGAATATACATAAATAATCCAGTTGCAGCCCCATATGCTGAATAATATGGGATTTAAAAAAGAGAGACTGAATAAAGACTGGCCAAAAATAGAGACTGGCAAATGCTCACAATTGGCGCCACCCCCATGCACACTTATCAAGCTTGTTACCACATTCAGATTTGAATAACTATTTATATATATATATGTCATATCTTCCCTCCTGGATTATAAACTCCTTGAGGGTGGGGACCATGTCTGTTTCATCTCACCAACACTCAGCCCTTCATACATAATAGATGGTTTAATGTGTTTAATTAAATGTATATGTTCCTGTAAACACTTAATGTCCCTTATGCTTGAATATAGCAGATAGTAAATAATAATTTGCAGTGAAATGGAATAGAAATGATTCATCTTGACATTGAAATGTAAGGTCAGCAGTTATCCTCTTAATTTGTTCAATGAATGAATATGGTTGATCTGGATACTTTGTTACCACAACTGATGTTTCTTCTAAATTACCCAGAAAATTTAACCTAAAGCAGAGAATTAGGACTGAATTATCCAGAAATTATAGTTTGTAAAAAAATATTATCTCTCAGATGGTAGTTAATTAATATGGTTGAGGAATTGTCTACATTTGTATAGCACTTTTATTTTCCCATTAGAATCACTCCTGATGACCTGGAAATTCTGTAAATGTCACATGAAAGTCATATTGTCTTAAGTATTCCTGAGCTGATAATACCTTGAAAATGACAATTCATGATTAATGATTGCTCATTGCGTTGTTTGTTTCTGTGTACTATAATTTCTTATCTATGAGCATATGGTTCCCTTATAGTGTTGACACATGTCACATATATAGAAAGATTGGGAGAGTATTGATATAAGCATGCAAATGTGTTGTAACGAACATTTCTTTAGACCAGGTACACCACCTCCAGAGACAGCGTGGTCCAGTTCTTCTTCTACCAACCTATCAGTCATCAGTGGAGACAAACTGACTTCTTTCCCTGCACTGTAACATGCGGAGGAGGTGAGCAGAGGCTGTTAATGAGAACATTCACCTGTGAATTAGAAATGGCCAGTTTGCATGTCTGAAATGAGGAATTAAAAATTAATGCAATGAAATGAACACAAATATGATAAATACAAATTTAATAAAAATCAATATAATTAGAAATTAATACAACTTACCTGAGGTACCTTTAAAGCAATATGAGCTACCCTCATGGTGATTGATTCTTTTGAGCTTTCAAACAACTGTGTGAGGTAGGTGATATACATTTCTATTTGAGAAGATGAAGGCTCACAGAGGTCGGGTGATCCATGAAAAGTCACGGAACTAGTAGTTAGCAGTGGTATTAGCTGCCCAGGCCTTCTGACTCTAAGACCAGGATGCCAAAATTCCTAATTTGTAATTGTATCATTTCTTCCTCAGTAAAGTAAATGGCTGTAGTGCTCATTACTCTGCACTACGGATTTTTTTTTTAACTTCTGAAAGAAATTAAAGCTTAGATTCACAAAGAACATTTCTTATTGAGAGCTTGGGATCCTTGTGATTATTTTTTACTCTATGACATCTTAGTAAGGCACGTTCATATCTCCACATTCCCCATAGAAAAGCAGAGAAAATAAGAGGCCTTCTCTAGGCTAAGAAGTTAATGAATGAGTTAGGCAAAGTTCCAGATGTCCTAAAACCCTCCCCACCTTCCCCCAGGGTTTTCTCAGATAGGCCATGTTGCCTCCTTGGACAAATCCTTCTGATTAAAAAATAGTAGGCAACATTGATAAAATACTACATAGTTATAGAATGCTTTAGATAATTTATCTCATTTGATCTTCATGAGTAATTTGATCCCCATTTTTACATATGAGGAAAGTGAGCCTGACAAAATTTTAGTGACTTGTCCGTGCTTATATGGATTGTGTTGGAGGTCATATTCAAACCCAGGTCTTGTCAAGGCCAGTGCTCTTTCTACCAGACCATGCTGCCTCCATGTTTGTGCTTATTAAAAGGTAGCTTTCATTTATCTGCCTTTTGAAGAGATTTAAACTTCATCTTTAAAGCATTTCCATCACTCTCCACTCCCCCTACCCTCTTCTTCATATTTCTCTGTCTGGCATTTTAAATTAAATTACTATAATTTCCAGCTAAGCCCTCCAAATTCTTGCTTTGGGGCCTGTCTAATAAGCTCTTGGATCTCCTTTTAGATTTTATTCCATTAAGACTGCCCATGGTGTAATAGTCACCACCCATATTATGTGGAGAATATATTCACCATCCCCTTTTCTCGGAGGTGCCTTAAAATAAATTTTCCAAGGCTCTTGAGTTAACCTTATGTGCTGTAAAGTGATGGTCCATGCTATACCTTATAAGTTTTTTTCAACCAACTAGTGAGTTTATACTCTTCAGGTTCAGTGAAATGTATTTCTCTTGAACCAAAAAGACCTGTCTTCATAAGCAAAGGATTAAAGAAGAGTGAAACAATCAATAACTGGGACAGTTCAAATAAAAGAATATTCATTTTAAAATGCAATTTAAAAGCAAGAGAAATAGCATGAATCTAATTTCAAAAGGGGGACCATGACTTCATTCTTAGAATATTTCTTTAGGGAAGCATTTTTATTTGAATTGTCTAGATGACTACTTCTGCCTTTCCTTAAGACTGTTTTAGATCTGTCTTACAGGTAGATTTAGGCATCAGTCTTTTTTTTTCCCTTGGTAGGGTGGTGAGGAGGGAGGGAAGAAGCTCCTTGATGCAGGCTTATTTAGCAATCCTTGATCGAAGAAAGGGAAGTGGTATCTGTGCAGATAGACAGCTAGAGGGAATGTGGAATATCTTTGAGTCCAGCCTCTTACTCCAGAAGAATCCTGCCCTCCTCAATTTTGATCTTCCTCTGCTTACTGGATATAAGATGGATGTGTGCATGGGGGGAGGGTGGGGAGGGGGGAAACAAAGGGAGATCGAGATTCCAGCTCACTTTGTCTACCTTAATTTAAAATCCATTAGCTCCCCTCTGCCCTACACACACACATGTAGTCCATCCATGCTTGGTCAAGGTCAGTTGCTGAGTGTTTATCTACTGATGGCATGCTGAATCTTCATTTCTTCAAATCAAATCAGAGAGGGGACTTAGTGACAGCAGTGGGGCATGAAGCTAGCACCTGGCTTATACCTTTCTCGTGGAAGTACTTATGTCCACTAAGCTTATTTGTGATATCAATGAACTTTGAAGTTAGATCCTGGAGCAGCTATGTGGTACCATGGATAGATGGGTCTGGATTCAGGAAGATCTGAGTTTGAATCTGGCTCAGACACTTATTAGCTGCTTGACCCTGGGCAAATCTCTTAATCTCTGCTTGCTTCAGTTTCCTTACCTATAGAATGAGGATCATAGCACTTACCTCCCAGAGTCATTGTGAGGGTCAAATGAGGTAATAATTATAAAATACTTAGTGTAGTGCCTGGCACATGGTAAAGCTCTATATAAATTTAAGCTGCTATTATTTTTATTATCAAATGATACTTTAAGTATGAGACTATAATAACAAGTATTGAATGTAGAGCTTTGAAGTTAGGAAAGTGCTGTATATAGGTGATCTCATTTGATACAATAACCCTGGGAGGTAGTTTTTTTTTTATTATTTTTAAAATTATTTTTATCTCCATTTTGTAGATGAGGAAACTGAGGCTGAGGGAGGTCACCCAGGATCATATAGCTAGTGAGCATCTAAGATAGAATTGAACTCAGGTCTTCCTGATTCCAGACCCACCACCTAGAGGCCTCTCAGTATTCTTTCAGTTGCCAAAAGCTGACTACTATAGGCGTTTTATTAGAAAACAACCCTCTCCCACACAGGTATAGTGTCTAACATTTCATTGTTGGCCTTAAATTACCTTAGGTTAAGACTTGGCCCTTGTCAAGTATCTCCTTTCAAAGTGCAGACACCCTGGGGAGGTGTAACTAATATAGTTGTACCTGAGCTCCTTCTCCTGGATCCCCCAGACTGGAACTGTGAGTTTACTGGTGTAGAGAAATTTCAGTGAAGAAACTCTCACTATCAAGGCAGATCAAAGCCTGTTCTATAGTTTAAAAGTAGCTTGGGGGTACAAAGGGATGAGAGGCTTGTCCAGGATCTGTTCCAGGGCTTCATTTACTACTCCACAATGCATTTTTGCAGTTAGTAGGTCCTTTTTGTCAACTATTTGCAATGTGGCTTGCTAGCTTTGGACTAATTCAGGAAACCTGGGTTCTGGACTTGACCCTGCAACAGACTCAACTACATGAGATACTAGGCAAATGACTTTCTCTTTGGGCCTCAATTCCCTCAGTTAAAAGGGGTGGGCCAAATGATGCTAAGGACCATTGCAGTTTTAAAATTCTGGTTCTATGGTGTATGACTTTTAGTTGGAATCAGAAGCATCCAGGTTTGAATCTTGCCTTATTAGCTGGGTGACCCTGGGCAAGTCATTTAACCCATCAGTCTCAGTTTCCTCATCTGTAAAATGGAGAGAATAGTACTTGTCTCACAGGGTTATTGTGAGAATCAAATGAGATCTTGCAAAAACGCCTTATAAAGGCAATATAAATTCAGTTGTTTTTGTTGATGTTATTCTAGCCTACATAGGAAACATCCTCCTCCATTTTTTCTCTCTTCTTGAGTCTGAGAATCACTTGCTGATATGGCAGCACAGCACTGGATTTGGAATCCAAGGTCCTGGGTTTGAATCGCATCTCTGCTGCTAGCCTGTGGGAGGCTTGGCAAGGCCTGTTACCTCATATCTAGAATGAGGAGGTTGGATAAGATGACTTCTAATTAGTTATAAATACATGCTCAACCAATCAATAAACATTGATTGAGGCCCTACTGTGTGCTAGGCTCTGAGGATACAAGTATAATGACTTATGGTGTGAATACTTGTTTGTGGGGCAAAAAATTACCTTTAGTTTTTTTTGTTTGTTTTAAGCTATAGACTCTCAAGCATGCTGTGAGGGGAAGTCCTTAAAATATAGACCTCTGTCTGCACTGGTGTAGACAGCATGCTGCTTGGAGGCTGGATCAGATGAATCCACAGGTTCCCTGCTAGTTATGTGATTCAGAAATTCTTTGGGCCAAATCTCTTCCCTGAAATTAATACTCAGAACTTTATGCTTTCTCGTAAATGCTGATACATACATAGTTAGCAGATGCGTAACTGACCTAATCCCCTCAGGTCCGGGCTTCTGGCATTCTCTTCTGCGCCCAGGACAAGTTACCAGATGTACTTGGGTGTGACTCACTGGCCTGCCATAAAGGGATTGTTTGCATAAATTAATCGTACCTATAGATTTGCATGTGAAAGCTTTGCATATAACAGAACTTCAGCATAAACCTTCCAAGTGTACCATGATCGGTTGAAGTTAAGCAAAGGGGATGATCACATCCTTTGAAGACAAAGGAATCACTTGACTTTAGAGCTGGACTAGACTTTAGGTATCAACAAGTATAGTCTCTTACTTTTATAGTTGAGGGAATTAAGGCCTAGAAAGATGAGATAATTTATCCAAGGTCATATAACTAAGGGGCAGGGGTTAGTATTTGAACCTAGGAACGATCTGGTTACAGATGTATCATGCTACACTGCCTTACTGTGGAATGTGTGTATGTATATTTATTATTCTTTTTTAGCAGGAAAACTTTTCTTCCCATTCATTGCATGCATATGCCCTAAGACCCTGTTAGGTCAATCAGTCAATCAAGAAGCATTTTTATTTTTGCCTTTTTTTGAAAGGCAATTGGGGTTAAATGACTTGCCCAAGGTCACACGGCTAGTTTTTCTGTTAAGTGTCTGAGGCCGAATTTGAACTCAGGACCTCCTGACTCCAGGGCCGGTGCTCTATTCACTGTGCCACCTAGCCACCCAAGAAGCATTTTTAAAGCACTTAATTATTATATGGCAGGACCTATGCCAGGTAAGATACAATAAACCAACAGTAACTTTCATGTTTGAGAGCTGCACTTAGAAGTAGGATTTGGCTAATTATTATCAGTTTGATTCCAAAGATAACAGTTCCTAAATTTACTTGTAAGTAATAAAAAGTCAGCAAACATTACTGAAATCTCAGAAAGGCACATGAGCATCCCCTAGGCCTCTTGATGCAGAAGAAGAATGCAGAAGGCAGATTGCTAAAAGTTGAGATTGTTATGTTAGTAGAATGGAATAGTGGGCTACTCTCTGTACAGCTAAGGGAACATTCATTTTTCCTTTTTTGATAGAAGGGTTGTTATCTTTAATCCCTGCCATATTTGTATGGTAGCAAGATTTTAATGCTATAATATAACAGCTTATATCTATATATTGCTTTGTATTTCATCATAATAGTTATCACATTCATATAGTGCTTAAAGTTTTATAAAAACCTCTTATTGTATTGTGAGTTCCTTGAGAGTAGATATTGTCTTTTATCCCCTCCCCCATGCCCAGCATAGAGTAGGTGCTTATTAAATGCTTGATTGACTGACCTTGTCTCATTTGATCCTTATAACAGTCCAGTCAGATAGGTACTCTTACTAACCCTGTTTCATAAGAAAGAAGACTGAGGGTCAGTGAGATAGTGACTTGACTACTGTCAGAAGCTAATAATAAAATAGCAATCTAGAATACAAAACAGGAATATCTGACCCCAGGTCCAGCACGCAAGCTACTATGTTATACTGCCTCTGACTGCTGTCTTCACAACAGTCTGTTAAAGTGTCTAGCTTAAGTGGGATTGTCCCCATTTTATAGATGAAGAAGCTCTGGTTTTGGAAGACTGCATTAGCGGCCCCTCTCTGTACAGCTAGTAGATGCTAGACCTGGGTCTTAGAGCAGGTCTTCTGACTCCCAAATACAGTGTTCTTTCCATTATTCTTCAATTCTTGCTTTAGCTTTATATTTACCTCCAAATGGGAAGGCCAACAAATAGATTATATATATATATATATATATATATATACATATATATATACATATAAATGTAAACATAAATACATTAGCTATTTAACTCCTAAAGCTCTTTACAATTAAAGAGAAAGAGAAAAGAGAATTTCTTTCCTCCAGCATCCATGTCAAATCATAAACATATGCATGCTCACTTTCTCATTTTCTTATTTGTATTTCCCTTTAGAACAAAGGTACTTTTGTTCCTGAAAGTCCATAAACTCATATACTGCTTTGTTGTTTGATTTTTTTTAAATCAAGTGTAATTGTTCTTGTTCTCTAGTTTACATGATTTATATAAATGACATTTTTTCTGGGTTCCTTGGATGATTGAGAAAGTTAGCTTATTTGCCTCTGAGGTGCCAGAACCATTTAACTCAATTTTATTATTGCCATCCAAAAATCAATGTGGGGATGCTCTTGATGAGCCAAGGAAATGGGCAGAGGTTGCCATCGATATCTGATATTTTAGTCCTTTCAGTAGATACTGGCACTAGTACTACAGTCATATTTTATTGACTCCATTTGGATTTTCATTCTTGTGGTTTCTACCTTGTTTTTTATAATGCATACCAGTGCATCCTTCTCCACTCAGCTTACATCCAAGCCATTGCTCATGAATCCCTTTCCTCTCTTTGCCAAGAAAGCAGCCCATTGGTTTATAAAATCAAATTCACTCTCAGTAATCAATCCTTTAAATAGAATTTTAGACCAATTAGATATGTTTGGGTTTGGGGCCTTTTTGGAAGAAAAGGGGCTGAATAACTGATGATGTTCATGAAAAATTACTTTGAAAAAATGTTTAGCAACATAGCACTTGTGTAGTTGGAGGCAAACTGAGCCAAACTTTCCCAGAAATGAAAGTACAACTTTTCTTCTTTTTCTTTATTTTATCTCCTCATCTGTTTGGGTTATACCTTCCAGGTGTTTGCTTTTCTCAAAGATTGTATAATGAGTTGGTTTGCCTATTGTTTCCTCTTTTTAGGATACTGAATCTCCAATAGTTTACTGCCAATCTATTTATATTCCCAGTTGGTCACTCCATTATAATTTTTCAGTTACAGACTTGTGAGATAAAATGATGAGAATGAAAGGCAGCATGGCCATAATGGATAGAATATTCTACTTGAAAGACACTGGGTTCAAATCTACCTCCAATACTCAAAGACTGAAAATGTAGAGAATTCACTTAACCTCTCAACCTCCATATCCCCATCTGTTTAAAAACAAATGAATAAGATGCTAACACTGCTGGTAGCTTCCTCTTAGAGTTGGTTTGGGGCTTAAATGAGATTATCTTTGTTTGGGTTTTTTTTGTTTGTTTTTTTAAAGCAATTGGGGTTAAGTAACTTGCTCAAGGTTACACTCCAGTTATTTCTGGGTGTGGTGCTAAGTATCTGAGCCTGGATTGGATCCCAGGTCATCCTGACTCTGCTCCCTCCCCCCCCCCCTTAATGAGATTATCTTTGTAAAGCACTTTGCAAACCTTAAATTGCCATAGAAAAATATAAACTATTTTAATTGTTATTTACAGAGTCTGGGTAGAAGAATGGCACTGGGAAGGGGAGTATAAAGGAACTTTTTTGACAACTAAAACCACCCCCAGCAAAGATGACTTCTGAGATCCCTTTTAGCTCCACATCTACAAAAATGATACCATTTTAATATATTTTTTCCTTCTTAGGATATCAACTCAACTCTGCTGAATGTGTGGATGTTCGCCTGAAGCGGGTCGTTCCTGACCATTATTGTCACTACTACCCCGAGAACACAAAACCAAAGCCAAAACTGAAGGAATGTAGCATGGATCCTTGCCCTTCAAGGTTTGTGTGTATTGCTTGCATTGTTACTTGTTGAAGAACAAATAAACCAGTGTTAGCTGATACCAATTATTCATTTACCCTTGAACCAGCTTCCTTCTTGATTCTTGCCTTTGGAAGAGGAAATGCTGATAGTTGGCATTGTTTCATTTGCAGTCTAGGTCTATCTCCTTAGCCTTCAGTAAGGGAACTTAGCAAACTGTCTACATGGCAGGTCAGCATAACCTCCTCATTTCCTAATCATGGTCTGCATCTACTTTTGATGTAACTATTAAAACTCATGAACACACTAAACCTGGCCAGATGCCTCTGTTCTGTGAGGTGCCATATATGGTATCAAGGATTTCTTCCTCCCAAGTTTCCAACTTAATTTATCCTTCTGCCATTCACAGACTATGAAAGTGGGTCACTTATTAGCATGTCATGGCTTGAAAAGTAATCATATTAAATGTGGTATGAATTGTAAATTTGTGCAAAGAACTACCAAGTGTTAATGCTGGAGTGTAGAGAAGCCCTGCAGAAACTATAATGTTGCACAATTTAGAACCAGCTTACTTTTGGACTGCTTGAAGTGGTTTCCTGGCAACATTACAGTATCTTAAAATAACATCACAATATCAAGTCCCAGAACCTCACATAAATATGCCAGCTGGCGGAGAGAGAGTTATAGGCAAGTGGAAAAGGAAACATTCTCGGTGGATTTCATTTCCTATAGCTAAACTGTCCATTTCCTTTAATCCCAGTTGGACATCACCATTAACCGTGACCTTTACCGAGCACAAATACCTGAACTAAAGACCCAATTAATAGGAAAGTGTGCTATAATGCTTGTGCATTTTACTAGAGTAACCAATGGTAGCAGGCACATGATGTGACTAAAATTTTGTCTAGAAGAGAACCCATTTCCCCTGCCAGAGGCCAAACACACCACCTTTTGGTCATGGAGGATAATTTGTATTTTTCACCATCTAACTAGTAAGGGGTTCTGTGAAATACATTCTCATATTAGAAATGAGGTTAGATGGTGGTTTGTGTCAGGGATGTTTCTGAAATGGAGAAAAAAGCAAGAGAAAACCACAGAAGATTAAAGAGATGAAGTTGGCAGAACACTTGGGAAATAGGAGCATGTCACATTGAGCTGTCATTGGAAAAAGGGGGCTTCTCTTGGGAGGTTCATGATACCTGAAAATGTCATGATGTCAAATATATCAGTTGTCTAAAAGATAAAATAACATTTTGCTAATTTTATTATTCATAGTGATGGATTTAAAGAGATAATGCCCTATGATCACTTTCAGCCTCTTCCTCGGTGAGTTCTGATTACTATTAATTTTATTTTTTGCTTATTTTCATTAAACATGACTAGCTTGTTGGACACTGAACAAAACATGGCCAGTATCTAATATAGGTGGTTTGTTAGGATCAGGTTTGCCACTCATTCAAATGTTCTCTTGTAGCTTAAACATATCTTCACTAATAATCAGACACTGATACTGATTCAATTCATTGGACATTTATAAAAACACACTTTCTTTGTGCAGATTACTGTGTGAGATGCCAGAAGATATTCAAAGATTAAGACATGAACTCAGCCCTTATTAAACTTACAGACTAATGGGGGATGTGACACATATGAATCTAATTTCAAATAGAATACTAAAAGTCTATATGTGCTAAGTACAAATAAAATACGAAGTAAGGTTTGAGAAAGAAATAATCGTGTTCTAGTATTAAGGGAAGCCAAGACATTAACTCAAAAATCCTCATGTCCTCAGCTCATCTTATGTTTTAGCATTCCTAACACCAGGCTTCACTTTTGAATTCAATCTTTCTTCTTGTTGTTCAGTCATTTTTGAGTCATGCCTGACTAAGCAGTGTTCTGCACTGCTTTCATCTTTTGCACATCTTTTTAAAATTTGAGTTGGTAGAAGAGTTCCTTGTGCATTCACATTGTTCCCTTTTCAGTAGCTCCTACTTTCATTTTTTTCTTGGAATTGTTTCTTTTTTGTGTCTTCAGAATTATATTTTTGAGAGCTCCCATCTTTTATAGGCCAACTTCTCCATTAGAATTTTTAAGCATAGGATCTAATTTATCTTTTCTCCCAAGTCTTGGAAATCTGCTCTCCCAAAACCTAGGGTACATTATCAGATTATACCTGGCTTTTCTTTCCTTCTTAAGGCCATGAAGTAGCACAGTGGATAAAGCATGGGATGTGGAATCAGGAAGATCTGAGTTCAGATGCAGCATCATCTGTAGCACCATCATTGACCCTGGCCAAGCCACTTAATTTCTGTCTGCCTCAGTTTCCTCAACTATAAAATGGCGATAATAATAGCACCTACTTCTCAGTGTGATTGTGAGGATCAGATGAAGTAATATTTGTAAAAATCCTCAGCAGAGGCTGACACATAATAAGTGCTTATTAGACAGTTAGGTGGTACGGTGGATAGAGTACCAGGCTGAAAGTCAGGGAGACTCATCTTCCTGAGTTCAAATCTGGCCTCACATACTTACTAGCTGTGTGACCCTGGGCAAGTCACTTAACCCTGTTTGTCTCTTGAAATTCCTCCTCTGTAAAATGAGTTGGAGAAAGAAATGGAAAATCACTTCCGCATCTTTGCCACAAAAACCCCAAAAGGGGTCATGAGGAGTCTGACACAATTGAAAAACGACTGAACAACAGCAACAACAAAATACTTATTCTCTTTCCCTTTCCATCCCCTTAGTTATAAATTCTAGGACAGAAATTCCATTCGCATAAAGTTCCCATTATTTTTATGCCAGCAACCAGTTCTTCCTTCAGGATGAGAATCTGACAGAGGATAGTAATTCCCTCCTACCTTCTTCACCTTTTTTTTCATTTTGTTTTGTTTTTTGCTTTTGTTTTGGAAGGGTAAAATAGGGCAATTGGGGTTAAGTGACTTGCCCAAGGTCACATGACTAGTTTTGTGTGTGTGTGTGTGTGTGTGTGTGTGTGTGTTAAGTGTTTGAGGCTAGATTTGAACTCAGGTCCTCCTGACTCCAGGGCTGGTGCTCTATTTATTACACCACCTAGCTGCCCCTCTTCTTCACCTTTTAAAGGTTAAAATTTGCATTTGTGTAAGACTAGGTACTCCACTTTGGCAGAAGAACTGTGTGGCCTGAGTCCAGATACTTGCATTATCTTGTCACTTATATCTCTGTGTCAGGTTGTGGTCTGTTTCCTGAACTATTATTTTACCTGAATAGTTGATGAAGGTTTGCAAAGTGCTTTACACGAGTTATCTCACTGGATCCTCACAATATAACCCTGTTAGGTAGGTGCTAGTATTAACTCCTGAGACTGAGAAGTGAAGTGACTTTCCCAGAGTCACTCTATCCACTGTGCTACCTAGTTGCCTATACTGTTGTGACAATGTTACTTCTCTTTTCCTTTGCATATCTTTTCTCTCAAGCTCAATCTAGCATACTTATCCCTTGGGCTCTTGAATTTCCTCACATACCTTCTTCTATTCTTTCATCCCCTCCTTCAAAGGCATGGCCATGGAGTAGGGAGGGAAGCTAAGAAACTACCTTTTTCTGGCCAGGCAATTACTCGTTTTTTTCCAAGATTCTGATGGCTTAAATTTTGCCCTGGGAGAGCCTACCCAGAGTGCCCCAGATCTTAAGTTTGAAGAAGCAATGTAGTCAGGTAACCTTTCAACATTCCAGTCATCTCCTGATTGTCCCTCAATCATTCCCTCTTAGGTTCAACTCTCCATGGCTTACAGTATCTTCATACCACCTAGCAAGGAGAGATAGAGCACTCTGGGTAATTTTTCTTAGACCAAGTTCAAAGCCACCAGAGCTCAAGGAATCTTAAGAACACTACCCATTCAGTAGGACCTTGCCTTGTGGGTAGGTGGGCCCAAAAGACAGGTCACAGTTTTAATACATGATGCTTTTCTGCCTCTCTGCCTCTTCCCTTTAACCTATTTTGTTCTTTTCCAAGAAAGTATGCTCTCCCAGAGCCAGATTTCCATTATAGATGAAATCCTAACACATCTCAGGGATTGTTTGAAATTGAATTTGTGATCTCCTTTTGAGACTGAAACTATACAACTAAGAGTCATGAGGTGATTGCTTTGTGATAGAGGAATCAATGTGCGTTCCCCTTAGAGCACTAGATGGATCTTCATGAAATTGGGGGGGGGGGGGCCTCAGGCTCATATCTCAGTTGTGCCACTAATCATGGACAAGTCACTACCTTCTGGGCCTCACTTTACTCATCCATACAATAAAAGGGCTGGGCTTAGTGCTTGCTAAGGTCCCTTCTACAGTTGAAGAGCTAGCCTATAATAGACCTCTGCTTACAACATAGTTTCTGTTTCAAAGCAAAATAAATAAAGTAAATGAGAACTGGGTGTATGTATTGGTGTAAATATGAAAGAATAATTTCTTGAGTCTCCTGAGAATGACTAGGACACTACTTCAAATATAGTAGTTGTTCCATAAAGACTTTTCAGTTTTTTTCATTTTCATTAGTAGTGATGTCATTTTCATGAATATTGTTGCTAGTGTGTTGTTAATGCTATTGTACTTATTGGCAATGATGGGAGGGTGGGTTTATAGATGCAAACAGGCATCTAAGTGGTACAGTGGATAGAGCTCTGGTCCTGAAGTCAGGAGGACCTGAATTCAAATCTGGTCTCAGACATTTACTAGTTTTATGACCCTGGACAAGTCACTTAACCCTGTTGACCTCAGTTTCCTCATCTGTAAAAATGAACTGGAGAAGGAAATGGCAAATCACTCCAGTATCTTTGCCAAGAAAATCTCAAATGAAGTCATAAAGAGTTGGACATGACTGAAATGATTGAACAAAAACAACAGCACAACAAATAGATTCAGTAAAGGGGGATGGAGGGAGAAATATTTTCCTGGACTAATTGAGCAAGAGTTTCAAGAAAAAGGGAAAGGAAGAAATGTTTAAGAAGTAGATATACCTACACATGCGAATATGTAGATATAGATATATAAGATGTGTGTTTGTTTGTATTTATGTATATATATTATATACACATGAATTTATGAAAAGCAACATATAATAGTAGATAGACAGAAACCCTTAGGGAGAGGAAAAGTCCTGCCTCTGGCACATTCTGACTCTTTGACCCTGGTCAAGTCATTTAGCTTCTTAGTGTCCCAGGAAACTCAGTGAAGTTTTCTATGCCTTGAGCTATAAAATTCATTAAATCTTCTATTTTTCCTACAAAAATGTTGAATAAAGAACGTATAGAAAAACTTGATGCACTTTTTTGTGGGTAGATAATTCTTGTACCTAGAATTTTAATTTAACTATGGACGTGCTTGGAGTTATAAGAATGTTTTAGGCAGCACTTACAGGAAATGCACCTGGGGTCTTAAGAATATTCTATTACTTAAAAAACAGAATATGTTTTCAAACAAGTTGTATCAGTCTCGTGATCATTCTAAGTTGGCTTAAGAGGCTTCAGCAAGCTGATTTATGTATCTTTCCATTTCATCATGTGCTTGAGAATAAGTGAAGGGCCCACTTGGAATATGTTTCTCTGATCCTTAATACTAGTCTTGATGGCTTCATGTATGAAACTACACCCTTGAGATGTTTAAAAAAAAAAAAGTAACGTCTTCTTTTTACATTGTTTTTGCTCCCGAGCTGGGAACATAATCCTTGGACAGCATGCTCCGTGTCTTGTGGTGGAGGGATCCAGAGGCGGAGCTTTGTTTGTGTAGAGGAGTCCATGCATGGAGAAATATTGCAAGTAGAAGAATGGAAATGCATGTATGCCCCCAAGCCCAAGGTGATGCAAACTTGCAACCTCTTTGATTGTCCTAAGTGGATTGCCATGGAGTGGTCTCAGGTAAGATTGTATGGGATTTCTTTTCCTCCCAATATCCAGGGTTTTTTGGCTCCATAATAAGAGGAATAGGAAAGTAGCATCAAGCCATGGCCCACTGCTTACAAAGTCTTGAAGAGTCAAAAAATTAAAAAAAGAAACACACTGAAATCCAAAATACTGTTGAGTGCTAAATGTGGGTGGTACAGACGCTAAGTGTTATGTAGGATTTAGGAATGACCAGAGTTTAAGCATGAAGAAACAAGGACTGTGCCTTGGCACCTGGGGAAGATTTAAATAGGTGAGGATTATTGGCAGGAGATATAGAATAAACAGAAGTATGATTGTGGGAACAAGTCTGACATTTTGGGGATAAAGAGCATAAATTGGTGAGAGGAGAAGTATGGACTATGAACTAATAAACAATAAAACTGGACAGGTAAGATGGAACCAGACTGTAGATATTTTAATATTCATCAGGAAGGTGACATATTTTCCATTATTGGAGCAAAGATATAGAAGTAATATTCCTATCAGATAAATCCAATACCACTGTACAAGATGCATTATTTTTTTTTAGCAATTGGGGTTAAGTAACTTGCTCAAGGTTACACGGCCAGGTGTTTCTGGGTGGGTGCTAAGTGTCTGAGCCTGGGATTCGATCTCCAGGTCTTCTCAACACTGGAGCCAGTGCTCTTACTCGCTGTGCTACCTGGCCGCCCCAACAAGATGCATTATTGCAGTATTTCAGGTGTGAGGTCTTCAAAGCCCAAACAATGGTGTAGGAAGTGGGAATAAACAGAAAAGAATGAATCTAATATAGATAGTGCAGTCACAGGATGCTTTATTTAGAGTCAGGGGATTTGGGTTCAAATTCCAATTCTTCCATTTTCTGTTTTGTAACTTTGAACACATCTCTCTCTGAGAGACAGCCTCACTCTCCTTTTGTATGAAATGAGAAGTTTGGATCCTAAATGACCTCATGAGTCAACAAAATAGCTTAATTAATTAAATCCCTCTTCAAAATTAATTTAATATATTCACTGGCAGAATCTTTGGAGAGTCCATGGAAAGTTGAAGCTCTACTAGGATTAACAGAAATTGAAGAACGTTATTTTTTTTTTTAAAGTCCCTTAGGCTTTAGTCTTACTTTCACAATTCTTAAATAATTTTGTATTTAATTTTTGACAGTATAATACATAATGGAATGTAAGTCCTATATCTCATTTTGTCATATTAGGTATTTGTATAGTGAATTGCTATATTAATTTACTAAAGATTTTAGTGTCTTCTTGAATGAGATAATGCATATCATATATATAAGTGGTTAAGTCTGATCCAGGCAGACTTTTTTTTTTTACCAAAAGAAGTATTGACCATCATAATTCTTTATAAGATATCTTCATTTGCTATTTTTTAGTAAATGATCAATGATGTTAGTTATTATTCTCAAGGATTACTACATGTAAGGTATGACTCTAAAATTCATTTTAAAATAATCAGAACTTACATAATCATGTGACAGTTGTCCTTCAAAGTAGACACCTTAGAGGATGTGCATGAATATGTTTGTAGTTAATTGTTTTAATGGGGGATTTCTTACTCCAAATATTTTTAAACTCCTCTTGAGAATTACCTTCAGAATCAATTTATAAGAAAGCCACTCTTATTACTTCATTGACATACTTTGTTTTTGATCCCAAATTGTAATAGCCAATGATTACTGACCTATTTGTCAGAGTTATCCTTGACTGAATTTTGACTATTTCCAAAAAAAAAAAAATCATATCCTCTTTCAAAAGACAAAGATTCATCATTGCTAGGGATGTTCTAAAAGGATATTAATTCTCTCTCATAAGTTACAAATTAATTTTTTTGTAATCTTTTTGTAAACTTCTTTCTGGAAGTGCACAGTGACTTGTGGTCGAGGGTTAAGATACCGAGTTGTCCTTTGTATCAACCATAATGGGCAGCATGTTGGGGGCTGCAATCCACAACTCAAGTTACACATCAAAGAGGAATGTATCATCCCAGTCCCGTGTTATAAACCAAAAGGTAACTTGTTTTCTTTTCTTTTTTCTTTTACTTTTTGCTTGTAATTCTCTAAACTTATTAAGTCCTGTATGAATATGTTCCTGGTTTTCTTCCAGTCTACCCTTTGCTGGATAATCACCCATGCCTTGCCTCCTTTGCACAGATGTTTCTCAAGATTCTGTCCTGGACCTTCTTCCATTTTTTCTCTATATCCTCTCTCTTGTTGATCTCTTAAATTCCTAGGAGTTCAGTTATAAATCTCTTATGTAGATGACTCTCAGATTTCTGTATCCACCCCAGATCTCTCTCTTGAGCTCCAGTTCTATATCACCAAATGTTTATTTGACATCTACAAATGGATATTTCACAGACATCTCACAATCCATATGCCAAAATAGAATTCAACAACTTTCCCTGAAAATGCTCTCTTTTTCCTAGATCACCTACTTCTGTTGATGTTGCCCTGATGTTGCCCTTCTACTCACTTAGCTAAGTTCACAATCTCCCAATCACCCTGGACACTTTCTTCTCCCATATTTATGCAATTGCTCTCTCTTACATATTCATGCTCCACAGTTTGCTGAATGACTATTCCTTTCTCTCTGCTGGCATAGCTGCCATGCTAGCTTAAGACTAAGTGTTCCCTGGGCTCCTGGCCTCTAGTCTCTCCTCCCTCTGATCTATCTTTCACAGGTACCAGAATGTTCTTCCTAAAACACAAGTCTGACGATATGATTCTCTTGCCCAGGAACTTTTAATCATTCCTCTTGCCTCTAGCACATGATATATGCTCCTCAGCTTGGCATTTAAAATCCTGTTCTATTAGCTCCAACTTATATTTTCAGGCTGTTGTTCTTCACATACAAAATTCTAGCCAAACTTATGAGTTTGTTCTTCCTTGAACATAACATTGTATCCCTGACCTCCATGCCTTCCTGCATATCTGGAATGCACTACATCTGTAGCAGCAAGCACTCTAACATCCTCAGGATAGCTGCCAACACACGTTCTTAGATCTGCTTTTCTAAAGGAAAGCAACTCAAAATGGGTTAGTAATCTTGCTTTATTCAAACATATGTCATTTACCTAGTTCAAGGGGAAAAGATCAGCACTCCGAACTTTAGAGAATACAAACAAAGGTTACAAGCGGAAGTTACAAGCAGACAGAGAAACATCAGCAGACAGGCCTCCAACTGTCTGACCATTACATCCATACCTAGTCAGTTACCAGAGAGAGAAGCACCAACATCTGGGTTTTCCAAAGCTCAACAGCTGCCTAGAGTCTCATCTGATCAAATCACACAACTTTCCTCAAAGTGAGCTCCCAAACAAAGCCTCACATCAGGGTTTATATAGCCTTCTCCTGGCTCAGAGAATGTCACAACTCTCTTGACCCACTTGGCCCAATCACAGAGCACCAAAGTGTGGGCATTCCTGAAAACCAAGCCTCCCACCACAGGTTCCAGGTGCACTTAAGCCTATCAAAGGGCCTAGGGGCAGGGAAGATCTTAAATTCACATTCCCATAACAACATCCTAACCTTAGCCCCTTGGAATTGCTAACCTCTGTCAAGGCTCAGCTCATGGTCTGCCTCCTATAGTAAGCCTTTCATGATGCCCCAAATTGTTAGTGTTCTACCTCCTCACTTAATCATGGATAGATTTACAAGCTTACATATTGTGTCCCCCAGAATAACATAAACTTGTGGATAGGACCTGCTTTTTATTTTGTCTTTATATCCTCAGTACTAAGCAGAGTGCCTTACTGTAGCAGCAAGCACCCCAGTGTCCCCAGGGTGGCTGCCAACACAGGTTCTTAGATCTGCTTTGTTAAAGGAAAGCAACTCAAAATAGGTTAACAAGCTTACTTTAATCAGTCAAACATATATCGTTTACCTAGTTCAGGGGAAAAAGGTCAGCACCCCAAACTTCAGAGTATACAGACTGAATTATCAAGACAGAGAAATAGATCAAGTAGACAGGTTTCCAAACTGTCCAACCATTACATCCATACCAAATCAACATCTGGGTTTTTCAAAGCCAGGGGGCTCTCAGCAATGGCTTCCCAGAGTCTCATCTGATCAAATCACAGAACACTTCTCAAAGTGAGCCCCAAAGCAAAGCCTCATGTCAGGGATTATATAGCCTTCTCCTGGGTCAGAGAATGTAACCACCCTCTTAACCCACTACCCAATCACACAGCATCAATGTGTGGGCATTCCTGAAAACCAAGCCTCCTGCCACAGGCTCCATGTGACTACATTCAGCCTATTAGGAGGCAGAGTATATTTTCAAATCAAGGAAGGTTCTCAGAGTCTCTTAAGCCTATCAAAGGGCCTAAGGGCAGGAAAGATCTTTAAATTTGCATTTCCATTACACTTACCCAGAGTAAGTGCTCTATAAATGCATGTTAGACTAGTTTGGATTAATCAGAGGTGGGGAACCTGCAGCCTCAAGGCCACACATGGCTCTCTAGGTCCTCAAATGTGGCTTCTGAGTCAAAGGGTCATTATGTGGCCTTGAGGCCACAGGTTCCGCATTCCTGGATTAGATTTTGATTTTATCACTCAGTGAGAATTCATCAGTATTTATCAATTTTTGTATTAGAGAATCTAAAATTTAAAAAAATAGCAATGTCAACTGAGATGCAGTCTTGAAATATACATATATGTGATTTACTCATTTAGGAAAACTGAGTTCATTTTAATAAGAGAAGTATATTTTCATATATTAATTCATTGATTTTGTATTCTCTGATTCTGTAGTATGTATCCCGTAGAGGACAAAAATGAAGCATATGACAGAACTCCTTCCTTTAAGACAGTTGTGATATTTGTAACAGTTAAACAAATTTTTATAAACTTAATGTTGAATGGGATCTTAGTGGCCATTCAGTCCAAATACATTAATTTATTGTGCAGTCTTCCCTGACAGGTCATATGGTCATCACTTAAATACTTTGCCTTTCAATTTAATTTAAATCAACAATCATTCATTGAACATCTTCTCTGAGTAAAATCCTATGCTAAATGCTGACCTGTGATGACAAGAATGTCGAGAAGCTTGACTCAAGATCCTGCCCTCAAGAAGCTTGCATTCTACCAGTAGCTGTAGTGGGAGTGAGGGGCAGAATGCATGTGTACAAATAAGTAAATGCAAGACAATATAAAATAATAATAATAATATCAAATGGAAGAGAGCAATTGGAAGGATAGTTAATAGTTAAAAAAGACATATGAAATATCTGCTATATACCAGGAACTGTGCTCAGTGCTGGGGATGTAAAGAAGACAGTAACTGCCCCCCAAGGAACTTATATTCTAATGAGGGGAGGAGGGAAGGTGACACATGAGGAAAGACCTTGCTTTGAAGGAAGCCAGGAAGTCTGTAAGGTGCTGGGTGAAGTGCATTAATTCAATCAACATGCATTTATTAGGTGCCTACTATGTGCTCAGTTCTATACTAGGTCTCAGTTTTGTAATCTGTAAAATGAGCGTGTTGGCTCAGATGAATTTGAAGGCCTTTCAAGCTCAGAATCACTGATCCTTCCTAATTATTACTCTAAGTACTAAAAACCTACTTCTACTCTCTGGAGCAGCATGGAACAGGACCTATTTCCTGATGCACATTTCTTTCCTTAAAATGTTTATAGAACTCTAGTTAGATGTGTTTCTTTTTTTCTTTTCAAGGCAACTTGCTTGATTCTTAATGACTGTTCCTCATATGATATTGCTTCTTTTCATTCTCTGTGTAAGAAAGGTTGCAAAGAATGTATTTTAACATATTTCTTCCCTATGTTTGATATGATAGTTTATATTTCCACGGCTTTCACTATTAATTTTTTGAATCCTTTCACAATAGTCATGTAAAGTAGGTTGGGATCCCTTATTTATAGACAAGAAAGCTGATATGTGTGTATGTGAAGCAATCAGTCAGTCAAGTAGCATTTATTAAGCACCTACTGTAAGTGCTGTGTGTCTGTATGTGTGAGAGACAGCTCAGCTAGACTAGATGGTTAGTGTGGGGCAAGCCTTCTCCAAATACTGATCTTGCCAGGAAGTTCACTAATAAAGGAAATGGTCCAGTGATAAGTACCAAGAAGGGAACAGAGCGGAGCATTACCAAATCTGAGTGAGAAGCTTTTGCTGGATTCAGTCCATAGCATCAGCTGGGGAATACTTATGTGTCAAGCCAAGAAGATTAGACCAAGAGTGTGAACTGATATGCCAGCAAGAGTCAAAGAATCCTCAGAGATAGAATAGAGGAGAGACTGCAAAGGTGCAGGAACCTAGAAGATAATTGCTCACTCATGTATCCCTGGGAGGAATATCTTCTTCGAGCGCACCTCACCTACAGAGGGCTGATGGGACATCAGCTGTCAGGGACATTGTAAAAAAGTGAAATGCCATTATTCAAGCCTATGTCTAACAGTTCCTTACTTTCTTTTTATCCCCAAAAGCCCCCCTCTTCTACTTCCCCACCCTCCATGTGATATGTCCTGCTGATTATGGGCCATATAGGGACTGGACCTATGATCTCATTGACATAGGAAACTCCCTCTGTAAATGAAAGTCAGCACCTTCTTTGCAGTTTAGGGTCTAAGACAGTTGCCTAGGACACTGAGAGGTTAAATAATTTACCTAGAGTCACACACATAGCATCAGAAATATAATTTGAACCCATATCCTTTGATCTCAGAGACAATAATCTTTCTGTGGTACCAGTGACACAAGAACACAAATCCTTTCTGTGTAAGATTACAGCAGTGTCAAACTCAAATAGAAATGGATCTCTACAGGCCACATATTGACTTAGAAAACCACAAATTAACATTATCTATGTTTTATTATATTTTACTTATTTTTTTGTTAAACATTTCCCAGTTGCATTTTAATTTGGTTCCCTGAACTTGGGAGTTTTGCAGGCTGTTTACTGTGGCTATAAGTATAACACCTCTGTCTAAGAAGATGGTCTTTGTAAATTACTATTGTTTTTTTTAAATCATAATCCAGGAGTCAACCTTCTAGTGAGGAAAATGAGCTTTTGCTTTCTAACTTAGCTAAACTGGTCCTTGGATGACAGACACAAAGTCCGTTGCTGAGCCCATATTCAAAGCTCTTCCAGCTTGGTGGGACTTGCCAAAGCATACAATCTTCTGGCATAGCCTTTGAGGATTCAGAGTCTTCCATACACCACAGTGAATGCCCCATCAGATTTTAGTGGAGAAATGATCCTGAATAACTAACTGAAAATGCAAATGTTGGAAACAATACCAAGAGCTGATATCACATTTTAGAAGACATTTTATGGTAATTTAGGGAGTGTATCTAAACACTGGCCAGAGATTTTTCCTCCCTGTTTTGCTAATTTGTTGTTTAAAAAAAATACAACTGAATAGAATTTGAGCTAATTTTTACTCCAGAAACCACTTGATGAGCTGTGTTTAAGTGAAACCACTTGAGTCTACACCACTTAACCTTTTCTGGTGAAAAAATTAATAGAAAACTTGTGTATATTTAATATGAATCCTTAATGAATTAACAATAACCAAACATTGTTCCTATCCTAGAAAAAAATCCAGTGGAAGCCAAATTACCATGGTTTAAACAAGCCCAGGAACTGGAAGAAACCAGAACAGCAGCATCTGAAGAACCAACGTGAGTTCATCATCTTTTATGAGCCGCAAAGGGAACCAAGCCCTTCAATAGGCCTCTATCAGTTTTTTTTTTTCTCATTTGGGAATCTTTTGCAAGAGTGATCTGAACTTTTCAGCCTCAATAGATATCACAGCTGTTGTCAGCTCTTCTCTTTTTACAACTCCTCAGGATGCTGGTTTGGGTATCATCTGTCTAAGAGAGCACAGAAGAGGGTGTTTGTTTATCCTAGGGCAGACCAAATGTCAAATTATGGTTTAAACTTGGTTCACCTTGTAGATTATCACGCAATCCCTGGCCACAGGCAATCCAACTGCTTCTTAAATATATTGATCATACCATGGCCAGTTCTTTTGTTTTAAACTAAAGTCATGGCTGATCATCATATAGTCAATATAATTCAGATATTTAAAAAATCGAAATAATTTGAACCTGAATATTTTGAGTAATTTATGTGTAGGCACATAAACAGTGGAAAAATCTGAAATTATGTCCAGACATGGTGACATGCATCTGTAATCACTGCTGTTGGGGTGGCTAAGGATAGTACAATGTTTGAGCTCAGGAATACTGAACTATAGCAAGAACTAAAGCCAATTAGGTGTCTCTACCACATCCAACACCAATATGGTGAGCCCCCAGAAGCAGCAGACCACCAGCATCCCTAAGGAGAGGCAAGTGGACCATTTCTCATAGTTTCTGTGCCAATCAGCAGTGAAACTGAGCCCTTAAGAGGCTACTGAACTTCCAGCCTTAGCAAGAGGAGGAAACCTAGTCTTCTTTCCACCTAAAAAAATATGTAAATCATGTAGATTTTTAAAAGTTTACACACAAGTCTATTTAAAAGGGAAAAAAAATGAGTCACCAAGGAATTGGAGAGGGAGGGATATTTTTTCATGGCAGAAAATTAGTTTAGAAACAAGAAACAAAGGGTTGGGATAAATCGCTACTTTGTGGAGGAATATGAATGATGAAGTCTCTTAGTGGATGTTGTTAGGACCACTTTTATTTAAGGTTTTAAAAAATTATCTACTTTTACAAGAATCCTTTTCTGATGTCTTTTCACGAAAAGGAAGAGATCTTGGGTTATGGACAGCCCTCCTTGATAGGAATATAATATTATATTGGGTGACCCATTCACTAGATTAACTTTTAATTTCTTATGGGTTATGCATACAAAGTATTCAGTGATTAACCAACTCTCTCAGACTGTAATCGATAGCATCATTGCCAATTTACATTGCCTCCTTTTGTATCCCCAGCTCTTAACACACTGCCTGGCACATAGTAGGTGCCTAATAAATATTGATCAGTTGATCAGTAGGAGGTTCCTCACCAGGAATACTCTGTACCAATGAAAACACAGCTCCAGACCCACCCTCACTTTCCAATCAGCCCATCCTACTTTTGGATAACTCTGATTTTTAGCAAATTTTTCTTATTATCAAGCCTCTTTGCCTTTTCTCGTGCTCCTGTTATCATTGGCAATATTATAGCCAGCTTTATCCTCCAGATGCCATTTCATTCCCTTTTGGTTCATCCATAATTTTTTTCTTTGGAAATTGTGATGTTTAATGATGTGGCACTGCCAGGAGTATCTTAGTGTTTTTAAAAATTTCAAGGAGTTTCTTGGGATCGTTGAAAGCACTAGGAAATTCCCAACTGTTCTCATGCCCCTCTTTAAATGATGTGAATATGGTTTACCCAGGAACCATTTTAAATGGATAAATTGGACATAGCTCTTTGGATGTGGACTCATCAATACAAAATACAGTGGGATCACTACTTCAGGTATCTAGACATTCATATCCCCGTGTTTCCCCGATAATAAGACACTGTCTTATTAATTTTTTTTTTTAAAGAAAAACACCAGAGGGCTTATTTTCAAGGGAGGGCTTATTTTAATGAACATTGACAGCAATTTTAATAAACAGGTAAATGTGAACAAAAAAATGTACTTTATTCAATAATGATCATGTCATCTTCTTCAACAACATCGTCATAAGTGTCCATACCCTGAATTCCGTCCTGGATGTCTTGCGCCTCCATTTCCTTCAGAAGAAGTGGACCCAATTTGTCATGTCCAGCAATATAGCTCTCTTTAAATGAATATGTCTTGTCCAGGTAACCTGCTTGTAGTGCCTTGGCGACACAGCTGTCAGTAATTTTATCCCATGACTTCTTCACCCAAGTCACGACTTCTTGCAGACAGGGCTTCACAGAGTTTCCACGCTGATTTCTTTCCATTCTATTTTCAATTTAGTCATTGACTTCCATGCGCAAATGGTCCTTGAATGGCTTCTTTATTGCAATATCAAGGGTCTGGAGATAGGCAGTCATTCCTGCAAGAATCATTACTTGATCTATTCTTCTCTCTGCAAGGAAGTTCTTCATTTCTTTAGCGCGGTGAGTGCTGGCTGAATCCCAGACTATCAGACCTCTTTGGTTACCTCGCATAACAAGTGGCAGCATTAAATCAACCCACTTTCTTATAACGGCTTGTGTACACCAGGCTTTTTCGGTTTCAAGAACGTAAATGCCAGATACACGTTCATTCTTATCTTTCTTGCCTTTACTGATGATTAGAGGTGTGGCTTTCTTTCCATCCAAACGAATTGCCAAAACACAGGTGACCCGTGCACTTTCATAGCCAGTGGTGGGAATGTAGATTGACGTTGCACCCCTGTGATGAATTGTTGTTTGAGATCCTTGTCCCATAAACACTGTAGTTTCATCCATAGCAATCATATTGCAGGTTTGGTACTTGGAAATGTCGATCCTATCAATAAAGGACTTGAATGCAAGTGCACGTTTGATAACTTCAGCATCTTCCAGCTTAAACAGTGTTGTTGATCTTCTTAGGGACAGTTCATACCGTTGAAGGAAACCATCCAACCAGTGTTGTGATGCTTTGAATCCTTCTGAGACCATTTCAAACTCTGGTGCCATTGAAAGGGCAAATGCTTGAATATCAGCCCTGCGCACAACCAAGGCCTTTGCTCTCCTGTCAGCAATCCATTCACCAATGAGGATCTCCAAGTCAGGATATAAGGGCTGCCAACCTGATCCAGACCTGCGCTTTTTCGCTTTTTCCCTTTTCCCTCATCCACCTGTTGATTGAGGTTATTATAATCTGCTCTCCATTTTCTGACCATTCGAAGATCCAAAAGTTTTTCTTTACAGAAAACTGCAAGATTCTTGCCATGTGACTCCTCTACAATTGCTTTCTTATACTCAACAGTATAGCTCTTCCTTTTTGTACTCATGTCTGGGGGTCAAAACAGACAGAATAATAAAATTATGACCATCAGTCCTTCTTTTCACTCCATCATGCCCCCTGAGTTCTTCTTTTTTCCTCCATCATGCCCTTTTTATCCTCCATCATGCCCCCTCACTCCTGCTTACATACCGGGTTTTTATGTTGTCCTGCCTCAGCTCTCCTCCCCGGCACTGCTCTCAATGGCGCCAGCAAGCATATCACTGGGGAAGAACAGGATGACGTGCTCACTGCTGCAGCTCTGATTGGATGCAGCTCGGAGCGCGGCGTGCATTTCACCTGGGGGGGAGGGGGGACGGTGCATACAGAGGGTACCGTAATGTAGCGTGTAGCGCAGGGGATCACCTTCACTACAGTAGCAATCTCAATAGGGCTTATTTTCGGGGGAGGGCTTATTTTAGAGGAATCTTAAACAGTAAGGGGAGGGCTTATTTTCAGGATAGGTCTTATTATCGGGGAAACACGGTACTATTCATGTAGCCTAAAATTGGATTAGCTTTTTTTTTAACAGTCACACCACCCTGACAGCTTGCATTTAGCTTGTTGTCAGCTAAAATTCCTGTCTTTTTTCATATGATCTGCTGCATAGCTAGGTTTCTTCGATCTTGCATTTATGTAATTGATTTTTTAAAAATCCTAAATACAAAACTTATACTTGTTGCTATTCACTTTCATTTTTACTAATTTCTGCCCACAGTTTCTATAAAGGATTTATAGGGGCAGCTATTAGATATTTACTACTATCTGTCAATATTATTTTTAATCTGGATTCTGTCAGAGAAGATGAGCTGTTCTTCTAACTTTGATAAGTGGACTTTTCTCTGTCTTTAAGGTTACCACATTTTTCCCAAATTAAACATGTTTTGAAGAACTTTCAAGTATGAGAGGGATTTTTGCTCATGAGGGCCACATTAAGACATGTGATCAAGACTTCTTTTTTTTTTAAAGCAATTGGGGTTAAGTGCCCAAAGTTACACAGCCAGTTTTTTTTTGTGTGGGTGTTAAGTATCTGAGGCCAGAACCAATCCCAGGTCCTCCCGACTCTGGGACTGGTGCTCTTACTCACTGTGCCACCTAGCCGCCCCTATGATCAAGACTTCTGAGAAAAGAGATTTCAGAACAATAAAAGAAAAAACTTTCTAACAACATCTGTTGCTGTTCAGCTGTGGAACAAGATGTTTCATCACATTGAAAGGTCTACTGCATTGAAAGTGCTGAAGTATTACTCCTGATTTATGGGAGGTTGTAAGAGATTACCTCTCAAATTCCTTCTGACTCTTAGAATTCCATAATTGGATACTCAGATATTCAAGAGAATCTGGGATCTCAATGATTTGGCTTGCCCATCGTGTATAACTCTTGTCCACTCCTTTAATTGGCTACAGGGATTCCTCCAGTATGCTGGAGGCCCTTCTCAATTTCTTTTGATCAGCAGAGCATTCTGGCAATCTCCCTGTGCCTTCGCCCTTGCCCTGTGACAAGCCCATCCTCCCTTCCAATTTATTGATGACACCCATTACTCTTGTTCTTGGAAGTTCCTCATTAGTTTTATGTTGCAAACAGCTCCCGCTTCCCACATCTTTCCTTTTATTATTATTTTCTCCAAATATATTAAACATTTGCATTTTGAAGTGAGAAAGTTCTCTGAGTGTTATTTACCCTTAAAGGGCCCTTTTCCCGGGCCTTTCCTTGGGGTATGATGTTTTTTTTTCCCGTTCACTATCCTGGGTTTAGACATAAAAGCATTAGTTGTTGAGTCATTTCAGTCGTGTCCAACTCTGTGACTATATTTAGAGTTTTCTTGGCAGAGGTGCTGGAGTGGTTTTGCCATTTCCTTTTCCAGCTCATTTTACAAATGAGGAAACTGAGGCAAGTAGTGTTAAGTGATTTGTCCAAGGTCACACAGATTTTGAGTGCCTGAGGCAAGATTTGAACCCAGGAAGATAAGTCTTCCTGTATTAGTGGGTAAAGATTAATAAATCATAACACCTCTCTTGACTTATACAAGAGACCTCCTCCCCCTCAAATGTTATGTAGTTCTTCAGACAGCTGCCAGACTGATGAGTACATCTGAATGTCATCCCTCTTGTAAGAAATAGCCTAAAGTACTAGACTGATAGATGTCAGTGTAGAAAGAGCAGGTGTTGCCCAGACAGACCATGCCCATCTGTGAAATGGCACATCTCTAGCTGGCATTCATGCCATCCTTTTGTGCTACTCTCCCTCACCTTTTAGTTAAAAAAAAAACAACAAACAAAAATATAGCCCACTTTCACATCCTTAAGGCAAGAAAATGAATATTACCCTATTCAAGGAAAGTCCAAATTACTTAGTAATTTCACAGTTAGTAAAATCTTTGTGTGACTTAAAGTAATTCCTTAATAGCTCTTAAATTTGTATAGAATTTTAATTTAATGGATATATTTTTGTTTTTATGTCACCCATCTTTCCCAGTATATTCTTCCCACTGACAGAACCATCTCTTAGAATAAAGAATAAAAAGAGGAAAAAAATCTATTCAGAAAAACTAACAAATGTGTTAAAAAGGTCTGACATAGCATGCAATATTCCATAGTTTTAGTCCCCTAACTCTGCAAAGAAACAGGGGGAGGTACTTTATCATATCTATTCTTTATGGCAAAGTTCAATCATAAAATTTTCACAGCATTCAGTTTCAATTTTTTGTTAGGCTTGGCATTTACGTTTTTATAATCCTTGAAGTCATAGGTGGTTTCATTTTTTTTTCTTATCTGCGTAGCCAGTGCCTCACATGGTGATTAGCTCATAGTAGGCACTTAATTAAATACATATTGGTTAATGGAATTTACTTGATTGACAATCAGTGCAGGCATTGCTTTCCTGATTCTGCCTACTTCACTTTGTATCTGATTGTATCTTCTGATGCTTATCTATTTTATCATATTCATCCATTACATTCATGTACCACAATTCATTTATACATTTCCCAATTGATGGCATCAGTTTTGTTTCCAGTTCTTTGCTACTGCAGAGAATAACTTAAATTTCTAAAAGAACTTTCACATATATAACTCATTTGATTCTATGAAGTCTGTAATCTGAGTACTAATTTTAGTTGAGGAGTGCAGTATCTGTACCTGTGGCTCATTAGTAGACCAAGCCCCTTGAGTGAAAACTTCCTCAGCCTGTAATTGGAGGACTGACTGATGGAGAGATTTAGTGACTTGCCCAGGGTCAGTCAACAGGCATTTAACCTTGGGTAGCTCATTTATTATGTAACCAGTGTAGGATTAGAACCCAAATCTTTCTGATTGAAAGGTTTATCATTTGCCCACTCTGCCAAGATATTTCTCTTCTCATTTTATAGAGAAGGAACCCTTTAGGGGGTAAGTGACTTGGCCACTCTCTCATGGTGGGTAAATGGTGGTAGTAGGATTGACTGAATGAAGGAATGGATGAGCAAAGCATGTATTTAGCCCTTACTATGTACAAAGCACTGTGCTTTGGTGGTAATCAAAGGTAGGTCTTCTGACTCCCAAGTTCGGGGTTCTCCCTGTACCAGGTTGACTCCATAAACTTTTCTATGACTCCTTAGAAGAGCCCGAGCACTTTTACAGAACTGATTTCTTTTAATTGTTATGTAGTAAAAAAAAATCCCCAAATTGTATCAGAACCTAGATTCTAGAGTAGACCCAGCCCTACTCCATTTATAGGTAAATCATTCTCTGCTCCCTGGCCTCAGTCTGTGCATCTGAAAAATTAAAGAGTTGATCTTGAAGACCTCAAGCTCTCAGGTTCTTTCCCACTCTGAAGAATACATAAGTAATAAAATTCAGGTCTGGTTGAGGTTTCTGTGCCCTCAGGTACTACTGTACCTCCTGAGATTTTTCTGTTGAAAACCACCTAAACTTTGTTGCCTTTTTTCCTTCTCCTCTTATGCATATAAGCAAGCAGAACAGCCATTTTCTTTGGTTCTTTAAGAATTCAGCATCTTTGCTAGAAAGCCATGTAATATAATGGTAAAAGCACTGGCTAGGGCTAATCTGGGTTGAAATAACTCTTCTGCAATTGCTTATCTATGTGACTTTGGTCAAACCACTTGACCTTTCCAAACCTCAGTTCCTTCATCTGTGAAAGAAGGCAGTTGGACTAGATGGACTCTGAGACCTTCTCATCTCTCAAATCTAATGACTCTGCTACCTCTAGTCATAAGAAGGAAAAGACTATACTCCTCTGTCTGAGGCAGCTGGATGGCATGGTGGATAGAGTGCTGAACTTGGAATCAGGAAGCCGAAAACTGACTAACTTTTTGACTCTAGGTAAATCAATTTGCTTGATGGGTCTGTTTCCTCATCTCTTCAAAGAGGATAATAATAGCACTTACCTCATAGGATTGTTATGAGATTAAAATGAGATATGTGCAAAGTACTTTGTAAACTTTGAAGTTATATAATATACTTATTATATGCATATATGAATATATGTTGTTATTTTAGTTGATTAGTCATGTCCAACTCTCTGTGAACCTGTTTGGGGTTTTCTTGGCAAAAATACTGGAGTGGTTTGCCATTTCCTTCTCCAGCTCATTTTATAGATGAGGAAACTGAGGCAGACAGGGTTAAGTGACTTTTGACTAGTGTTACGGAGTGAGTAAGTATCTGAGGCCAATTTGAATTCAGGTCCTCTTGACTCCAGGCTCAACATAGAGGGTGAATGTTCAAAAGACATTTTTTATTAGGAAAATAAAAAATTACAGCTTGTCTATTCACTGCACTACCTGCCTCAACATATACATATACATGCATGTGTATGTGTGTATGAGAAAATGCACACATATATACATGTATACACATATACATGCATACATACACATACTATCTTTTATCTTTATCATCTTCATCTTTGAGTAAGGGGATGGGCGCTCAGAGTTTGATCAGCCTTGTATAGGAGGAAACTGTTCCTTGCCCACAAACATAGACTCTCTTTTATCCTGGCATATATTTGATTTTCCTTTTGTAATTCATGTTGCCTAACAGTCTCTGGCCCACTTCTGGGTAGTGTGGGGTTTACAGTTTCCTTGGTAGGCTGCCACAGCGTTTGACTTTATTCATTTCCTAGTTTTCCAAACAAAACCACAACATATCTCAGCTTCTAGCTCATCCTTTTATTACAACTGTCTTCTGTGGCTCGGAGCTGCGTGTTAGTTGATAATGAATAAGGGAATAAGTATAGTTCTGTTTCAAAACCCCTAAACACAGGCATGCCAAACCAGTTTGTGGAAGATAAATATTTCAGCCTCTGTGGTCTACCGTGGCTGGGGTTCTGAATTTACATAGAGGGTGAATGTTCAAAAGACATTTTTTTTTATTAGGAAAATAAAAAATTACAGCTTGTCAAGCTAAGCCAAGAAAAATGTAGGTTTGGCCTTTTGAGTTTTCAGTTGTGGAATGTGATGACAGTTGATACGCATCATCATTTTAAAAGTTCCTCCCTGGAGCCGTCTGAATTTCTCTGGGATTCTCAATACTTCAGCAAGGTTCTACATCACCACTGCCATGTTCCCCTTTCTCCTTACCTTTTCCGTTTTGTTTTCATCAAAGGACCAAAGAAATTATATGAATTTAGAATGCTTGGTATGTTTTCTCTAGCTGACACTTAAGCCTTTTCCATTTATGGATATTTAATTTGTTAAAACCAAGTTGAAGTATGATATTTCAGGGATTTGTAACCAGGATGTTTCTGACCAGTTTTCTCAAGAACCATATAACAATGAAAAATTATGTCCTGTTTTGCATTTTACAGTTTACAAAGGTCTTTCTTCCTGAAAATATTGTCAGAGAGGTAGTGGAAAAGTAATCTCACTTATTTTACAGAGGAAGAAACTGAGTTTCAGAGATATTAAGTAAGTTACCCATGAATACACAGATAATAAAAGTCAGAGCCAGAGTTCGAAACAGTCTCCTGACCCTGACTAACACTGACTGATTCTAATGCTCCGCTAACTCTTGGATTAGTCTTCCCTATTCCATTTAATGCATCCATTTCTGATTTTACTGCAGTTCTGTGCTGTTTCCTATTGGTAAAATGCAAAGCTGGTGGTCTTTTCAGAACCCACATGAGAGCCTGGCCCTGGTGGGCTTCTTTTAGTGCCAGAGTTGAGGAGGCCGAGAGACCTCTTTGGGGCCATCAAAAATCCATCTCCCATTCACACAGCCCACCATGAGAGTTAGTTGTTTCATAGGATTCCTAGGCAGGATTCTGAGCCTCTCTGTTCCATCCTGGTCCATATTCATTTATGACCTATGTTCATCTTGACTTCCTGTTTCATACCTCAGTTCTCCACTTTGGCATTCTTATCCTTCCTCTGACCCAACCTGTTGGCTTCCTGAGAATGGGCTGACTGCTAGATTCTGCTTTACTTGACCCTTATTTAAACTCTATTCCTCACCTCTCTCTTGAGTTTTCTATGGTTTTTAGTCCTCAGCCTTCAGAAGTGATAACAGCCTCACCTGTCAGCTGACTCTAGCAGTCACCTAGTCACCATGGCCTCTTCATTACTAACCCCATCTAACCTCTTGGATCCCAGCTTCTCTTTACTTTACACTTAGTCTTTCTTTATTTTTCCTTTTAAGAAATTTTATTGATATACTTTTAGTTAGCCTTCATTACTGAATATACTTGTAATAAATAATTTTTTTTAAAAGCTCAACAAAGCCAATCAGCACTTCCACTAACTCTACTAGTGTGTATAATATTCCATACTCATAGTCACCCACTCACGTAAATAAGAAAGTATTTTTTTCATCTTTTCTCTTGAGCCAGACTTGGTCATCATAGATTTTTGTTTGTTTGTTTCCATTTATATTGTCATTGTGTACATTGTTTTCCTGGTACTCATTACTTCACTCATCCTCAGTTCATATAAGTCTTTCTATGATTCTCTATTCAGTATTTCTTATGCTATATTCCATTACATTCTTGTACCACAATTAGCTTAACCATTTCCCAGTGAATGGACATCTACATTGTTTCCAGTCCTTTGCTGCCACAAAATATATTTCCATGTGTATTTTGGTATGTCAAAGAACTTTTGTTTTTTACCTCCTTGAGGGATACCCCTAGCATTGGCATCAGTGGGTCAAACTTAGATTTTTCCTTCATTATAAGATTGTTTTATAACAATATTTGACATTCTGGTATGGTCTATCTTCATAACTATTCATCATTGAACAAGACCAAATATTAAGGACCTTCTTTCATAGTATGTATGGAGCACTCTACTAGACATTCGGGAATTATGGAATTTAGATTGTCCCTGTGTTTAAGGAGCATAGAGTCTAACAAAGTGATAAGACATGAATACAAATATTCCTAATATTCAGAATGACCTGATAAGTTACATCAGAAAGGTACAAAATAAAAGACTATGGATATGTGACTGGAGGGCTGTGACTGTTACCAGAGAAGGAGACTTTGATGGCATTAGAAGGATATCACTGGAGTTGAGATGGATAGAAACTCAACTAAGCATTCCAGTAGGGAGCAGCTTGAGCTGAATAAGGCAGAAAAATAGCTTAGAAACCAGAAATCCAACATATGCTAAAACACCATTTAATAGTTATAACCATTGTTCCTTGTACTTATGAAGAATATGCCCATTAGCTACTTGAGCCTGCTTTTCAAGTCTTTTTTTAATTTTTAATTTAGTATTACAGATTTAGAGAGGTAGAAATGAGGTAAGAGGTCTTTCCAGTGACAGAATGATTAGGTTAAAAGTGCCAAGTTGGGAAAGTGGAAGGCGTGCTAGAGACACCTTAAGAAAATCAGTTTGAAGGGCAGCTAGGTGGCGCAGTGAATAGATCACCAGCCCTTGGAGTCAGGAGGACCTGACTTCAAATCCGGCCTCACACGCTTAACACTTACTAGCTGTGTGACCTTGGGCAAGTCACTTAACCGCAACTGCTCTACCTTCTCCCCTCCAAAAAGCAAAAAAAAAAAAAAAAAAACCAAAACACACACACAAAAAAAACAGTTTGAGTGGAGTTTATAAAGAATAGTGGGAGTAAAGTGCTCTCAAATTCTGATTTTTATAATCAGGATATAAGTTTTAGGAACCTTCATTAATTCAGAGCAGATTATATTGCCTTGATTTTTTTCTGCCTAGCTCATGACTCTTCTCTTTTTCCTCTGTTTCTTATCCATTAGACTGGGATGTAAATCCTTCCTAGTTCCTGTTTTCCTGGGTATGGCTAGAGCTTCCCACTAAATTCCTTCCCTAGCTTATTTTTAAATTTTACATCCATCACCAAAATATCTTTGTCTTTCTCTGATGCCAGTTCTCATGAACAGGAAAGGAAAGAGGAAATATATGATGAGGTGGTAAGATCACTGAATTGAGCATAATGAGACTGAGGTGAGAGGTGGTAAGGGCCTGAGTTAGAGGGGTGGGGGTGGCAGTGGGAATGGAAAGGAAGACTTTTTTATGGATTCTGCCCATAAAAAGGATAATATAATTTTCTTTGGAGACTGCCACATATACACACTATACTCTTTCATATCATAAATGTGAAATACTTTGGGAGAGGCCTATCTTGAGCCCTCTTAGTTTCTCTACTGTTTTGTTTGCTACCAATGAGTTCAGTTATCATTGCTATAAAGTTCATTCCCACATTTGTATATCCATGCAAATTCTTTTGAACTCTGGTCCCCTATTTTGCCTTTTCGACATCTCAGCCTACAAGTCTTGTAAGTATATTAATCTCCACATATCTAAAACTCATATTTCTCCCCAGATCTGTCCTTCCTCCAAACTTCATCATTTTAACTGATGGCATCTTTCCAGTCAACTAGTTCTGCAGCCTTCGCCTTGTCTCTTTTCCTCAAACTCCATATCCAGTCAGTTGCTAAATCTTGTAATTCCAGTATCCACATCTCTTACATCTCTTCTCTATACTCATGCAGCCTCTGCTATAGTTAAACTCACCATATCTCACCTGTACTACAAAGTAACCTTCTAATTGACCTCCCTGTCTCTAGTTGCTTTCCTTTCTGACCTATCCTTTGCACAGTTGACAAATTGATATTCTTAAGACACAAATCGGACCCCATCACTCCTACTTAGACATCTTCAATGGCTTCCTCCTTAACCAAAGGATAAAATATAAAACTTAGCCTGGCATAAAAGTCTTCTGCCCACCTTTCCAAGTATTACTTCATACTTTTCCATTTCATGCAGACTCTGTTCCAGTTAAAGTAGCCAAATAGCTGCTCCCTGTACATCATATTCCATCTCCCACCTTCATGCTTTTGTATAAATTTTTGGAATGCCCTCCTCACTTCTGGCTTATAGAATTCCTCCAAAGCAAAGCTGAGGTACCATCTCCCTACATGCAACCTTTCCTGATTCTTCAGTTACTAGTATTTTTCTTTTTAAAATTATATTGTTTTTATTTACTTATGTATGCGTTGTATCCTCACTCTACTCACCTTATCCCTCCAGTAGCATGTAAACCCCTTGAGAGCAGGGATCATTGAGTTTTTGCCTTTGTAGTCCCAGAGTCTAGCGTAGTACTGAACTCATAGTAAGCACTCAGGAAATGTTTTTCGAATTGATTTGGGTCCTCTTAACAGATATTAAGTAACCAGCTGCGTTACTCAGTAGATATCTTTTATTAGGTTCAACAACCATTTATTAAAAAAAAAAAAACTTTTGTGCAAAGCACTGTGGGAGGCAGTGGGAGAGATAGAAAGTTTAGATGAAACTGTGCTTTCATAGAACTTACACTTGAGTGAATAGGTAGATACAAAACGAGAAAAATATGTAGCACATTGTTTCAGAAGAAGTATATTGGACTGGTACAGAAAAAAAGTATTATGCGAAGTCCAAGGAGAAATGGAGTTACTGGCAGGAGGCATAAAGGTAGACTTTATGGAAGAAGTATTTGAGTTAGATTTTAAAGAATGAGTAGGAATTCAGCCTGTGAAAAGAGACAGGGTAGATAGTTTAGATATAGAAAGCAGTAGAAGCAAAAGCACAGAGACACAAAATCACAGACTGTGTTTGGGGGAAAGTCCAGTTTGGTTAGATCAGAGGAATAATATTAGATGAGGTTGGATAGAGTGGTATGTATCATGTAGCAGTTAAAGTGCTAGACCTGGAATCAGTAAGACCTGGATTAAAATTGTAACTCCAAAACTTACTATTAGTGTGATCCTAAGCAAATCATCTCTTTGTGACTCAGTTTACTTGTCTGTAAGATGAGGAGGCTAAAATATATGGCTTCTATGTTCTCTTCCATCTCTAAGTCTATGAGTCCATGATCCAGTTAAATTGTCAAGGGCCTTGAACACTAGGCAGAAAGTTTGAAATTTACTTATTGGGCAAGAAAGAAGTGTTGAAGATGAGAATAGAAAAGTGAAATGACCAGATTGGTAGATGAGGAAGATTAATCTAGCATTGGTATGAAGGCTGGATTGGAGTGGAGAAAGAGTAGAAATGGGAAGACTTGCTAAGCTATTGCAAAAATGTCCATAAGAACAGAGAAGATGATCAACACAAGAGATATTTCAGGATTAGAATAGATGAGATTGGAGAAGTAGATATGAAAGGTGAAGATGAGGGAACTGTCCAGGGTAATCTTAAAATTCGGAACGTAGGAGGTTAAGCGGATAATAGTGACACTGATAGAAACTGTGAAATTAGAAAGAGGAGCACATGGGGAAAGATAATACGCTCACTTTCAGATGTGTTGTGTTTCAGGTAATGATACTGATACCCACATGGAGAGATACTGGAGGCAGATGGGTATATGGGTTTGGAGCTCAGAAGAGGCTAGGGCTACAGACAAGATTTGGGAGTCATTTACACGTAGGTGGTCCATGCAAGGGAATGAGGTTACCAAGAGAAAGAGAAAAGAAAAGGCTGAGAACAGAGCCGTAGGCAATAGTTGAAAAGAGGAGGCAAGCTTAGTTTTCTCACTTGTAAAATGGAATGTTTGAATTAGTAGACTTTTGATATACCTTCCAGCTCTAAATCTGTGATCCTATAAGGATATATGTGAAATATATATTAAATTGTAAAGTATTTAAGAAGAGGGAAGGCCTGTAGTAGAGACAAAGAAGAAGCATTTAGAGAAATAGGAAAATAATTCAGAGAGTGCAGGGTCACTGAAGCCAAGGGAGGATTGTTAACTGGTAGGAGGGAATATCAAATGGTTTCTAAGGGGTCAAGAAAGAAGAGGTCCCATAAACAGAGCCCATTAGACTTAGATATTAGGATGGTATAGGTGGCTTGTGAAGATATAATTTAAATGTCCCCTGGTGATTTGGAAGAGTTCATTGACCTCTAGGTGAATGCCCTGCTCTCTCTCATTTTTAGGATCAGCCTTAGGTTCCCCTATCCCTTCTTAACACTCTATGTCAGTGATTCACTGGAACTCAAGAAGATTTTCTCTAGTGAAGAAACCAAATAAATTAGGCCTGGAAAGTGCATTTAATTTTAAGAAAAAGGAACAACATCAATTCTGGGTTTTTTGTATTTTTTCATCCTTGGACTTAAGCTCTGTTTCAAGGTCAATTTTCCATTCCTGTAAAGCCATTTGGGACATTGGAATTGATCAGAGGACTAAAGGATTCAAGTATTCTGTGGATTCTAATGCTTTAAGGAAACAATAAAATATCTTGTATCGTTGTGCTCTAAATGGTATTCCGTGAGCCAGCAACTGGAGAACTATTGCAAGAGTCTTCTTCCCACACCGATGTTCTTTTCATTGCTTGCCTCCTATTACTGTGTGCTGCTGCCCTTTTTTGGGAATAGCAAAGGATATAGTGAAAAGAGCAAATAAAAACATGCTGAAGTTATAGAATCCAAATTCCTGGGAGACATGTGTCAAGTCTCAGTTCTATCCCTAGCCGTTAGTATGACTGGATAAATCATGTAGTTTCTCTAGGCCATAGTTTCTCCTTAGCTATAAAATGAAAAAGCTGGGAAAGCATTTTTCTGTAATTTTCTGTGTTTTCTTTCTAGATAAG
The DNA here is from genome assembly GCF_028583685.1 of Petaurus breviceps papuanus. Lineage (NCBI taxonomy): Eukaryota > Metazoa > Chordata > Mammalia > Diprotodontia > Petauridae > Petaurus > Petaurus breviceps. Next base: position 72,832,172 of record NW_027186296.1, on the reverse strand, counting down.
TATATTATACTTTATAAGAGTAGTATTAGCTTAATGTTATTGTTACTGGTAATATTTATGTTATAATTTAAATTGAAAGTCACCGAAAGTTGTTGACTGTCTTACAAAGCACACAACAAATATCCCATTTTTTCCCACACTTACTCACTCACATATTTATTGAGGAAGTAAGTTTCATGCTATATGTTGTGGGAAAATAAAGAATGAATAAGATTCAAGACTCTGACCTCAAGAAACAGGAGATAAGGCATGCATGAGATATAGAATGTGATAAAAGCCTTAAGAATGCTACAGGCCTTCAAAGGAAAGCAAAGTCAAGTCTGCTGAGAGGATCAAGAGTGGGTGCTTCATGGAGGAGGAAGCACTTGACTTTGATAACTGTGAGAAATGGGTAGAGTTTCAGTAAGCACACCCCATTTAGGGTCAGGAAACACTGTCATCTGACTTTTGCCTATTTCCTCAACATCTTGCAGAGCACTCTTCACATGGCAAGCATTTTTAAAAATGGATTGAATGGAAAGAAATCCTCAGAAGGGAGGGAAGCTTATGAGCTGCCTAATGTGATTAAGTTCTCTAATGCATATAGCAGATGATATTGTTCATTATAACTGATTTGTGTGGCATATATCCCTATTAAAATGTACATTTGTTGAAGACAGGGACCATATCATATCTACCCCTTTGTGCTTAACAAAGAAGGCAATGAATAAATGGCTGTTGAATGAATTAGTATGTCTTTACCAATTTCTCACTTATAAAAATAGTATACAGTTGCTAATGGAAAATGTAGGACAAAAACACTGTATGCCATAAAAAATACTGTTTTCTGAATTCCTCTATTGATTGGGTATATAGTACTTGTCTGGTTTTAATGTTGTCTGGTATCTACTAGTGTTGTTTTCAGCTACATTTGAAAAATAACAAAAACTTTCCACATTTTATCAGTTGTATAATAATAATGATGATGATAGTTTGTCAACAGATTAGACATATACCCAGAGAGTGAGAAATTAAAGATAACAATACAGTTAAAAATCTAAGAGACTGGACAGATGGGATGCCTTTTTTCTTATTTAAAATTTTATTTTTTCCCAATTACATGTAAAAAACAATTTTAACTTTTTTTTTCAAAATTTGAGTTTCAAATTCTCTTCCTCCTTCCTTTCTCCTTTCATTAAGAAGGCAAATAATTTGGCATTGATTATACATGTGTGGTTATGAAAAACACATTTCCATGCAAGTAATTCTGTTAAAGAAAACACAAACCAAAAACCCCCAAGAAAAATAAAGGAAGTAAAGAAGAAGTATCTTTGATCTGCATTTAGGCTCTATCAGCTTTTTCTCTGGAGATGGTTAGCACCTTTCATCGATAAGTCCTATGGAATTGTCTTGGATCATTGTATTGCTGAGAATATGTTATTCATTGTAGATCATCATAGGATATTGCTGTTGTTGTGCACAATGTTCTCTTGGTTCTGCTCAATTTACTTTGCATCAATTCACGTAGGTCTTTCCATACTTTTCTGAAAACATCTTGTTCATCATTTCTTAGGCACAATAGTATTCCATCACAGTTATATACAACAGTCTTTTCAGTCGTTGCTCCAGTTGATGGACATCCCCTCAATTTCTAATTCGTTGCCAACACTAAAAGAGCTGCTCTAAATATTTTTGGACACATAAGTCCTTTTCCTTTTCCTTTTTATTTATCTCTTTGGGATAGAGACCTAGTAGTGGTATTGCTTGATCAAAGGATATGCATGGTTTTATAGCCCTTTGGGCATAATTCCAAATTGCTCTCCAGAATGCTTGAATCAGTATACAACTTCACCAATAGTACATTAGTGTTTTCATTTTCCCACATCCCCTCCAACATTTGTCATTTTCCTTCTCTGTCACATTAGCCAATCTGACAGGTACAAAGTAGAAGCTCAGAGTTGTTTTAAATTAAATTTCTTTCATCAGTAGTTATTTAGAGCATTTTTTCATATGACCACATATAGCTTTGATTACTTTGTCTGAAAACTGCCTGTTCATAGCCTTTGACCATTTATAAATTGAGGAATGGCTCTTATTTCTATAAATTTGACACAGTTTTCTTTATGTTTGAGAAATGAAGTCTTTATTAGAGAAACTCACTGTAAAAAATTTTGTCACAGTATGATTACCAACTATGTATTTCCCTCTATCCTTTTCCCTCATTTATCCTACTGTCTCCATTTACCCTGTCCATTCTCAAAAGTGTTTTACTTCTGACTTTTATGTATCCCAAACTACCCTCCCTTCTATCAGTTTCCCTCCTTTTCATATCCTCTTCCCTTCCTACTTTCCTAGATGGTAAGATAGATTTCTATACCCAATTGAGTATATATATTATTACCTCTTTGATCCAATTCCCATGAGAGTAAGGTTCATGTGCTCCCCTCTCCACTATCCCCATTTTTTCCTCCACTGTAGAGTCTTTCAGTCCTCTTTTATGTCAGATAATTTATCCCATTCTACCTTTTCCCTTCTCTCAGTGCATTCTTCTTTCTCATCCCTTAATTTAATTTTTCTAGATAATCATACCATCATATTCAACTCACACCTATGCTTTCTGTATACTTCTTCTAACTGCCCTAATAATGAGAAAGTTTTTAGGAGAAATAAATATCGTTTTCCTATGTAGGAGTGTATAAAGTTTAACCTTATTGAATCCCTTATGATTTTTCTTTCCTGTTTACCTTTTTATGCTTCTTTGGATACTATACTTAAAAATCAGATTTTCTATTCAGTTCTGATCTTTTCATCAGGAATGTTTGAAAGTCCTCTATTTCATTGAACCTCTATCTCTCCTCTACCCCCCTGAAAGATTATTTTCAGCTTTGCTGAGTAGGTGATTCTTGGTTGTTCTTTTTGCCCTCCAGAATATCATATTCCAAGCCTTAAATTCCAAGATCTTAAATGTAAAAGCTGCTAAATCCTGTTTTGTGTTTTGTGATCCTGATTGTGGCTCCATGATATTAGAATTGTTTCTTTTTGGCTTTGACCTGAGATGTCTGGAATTTGGCTATCATATGCCTGGGAGTTTTCCTTTTGGGATCTCTTTCAGGGGATAACTGAGGAGCTCTTTCAATTTCTGTTTTACCCTCTGGTTCTAGAATATCAGGGCAGTTTTCCTTGATTTCTTGAAATAAAAATTTCTTGAAAGATGATGTCTAGGTTCTTTTTTTTATCATGACTTTCAGGGAGTCTAATAATTCTTAAATTATCTCTCCTAGATCTGTTTTCCAGGTCATTTGTTTTTCCAGTGAGATATTTCACACTTTCTTCTTTTGATTTTGTTTCTTGATGTCTCATAAAATCATTAGCTTCAACTTACCCAATTCTAACTTTTAAAGAATTATTTTCTTCAGTAAGCTTTTGTACCTTCTTTTCCATTTGACTAATTATCCTTTTTAAGGAGTTCTTCTCTTCAGTGAATTTTTATATATATTTTTCTATTTGGCCAGTTCTGCTTTTCAAGGCATTCTTCTCTTCATGGATTTCTGTGCCTCTTTTGCCATCTGGCTTATTCTGTTTTTTAAGGTATTATTTTCTTTAGTATTTTTTGTGATACCTTTACCAAGCTCTTGTCTCTTTTTTTCATTATGTTCTTGCATACTCTCATTTCCCTTCCAAATTTTTCCTTTACCTCTCTTACTTGATTTTTAAAATTCTTTTTGAGCTCTTCAATGGCCTGAGATCAATTCATATTTTTCTTGGCAACTTTGGATATGGGAATTTTGACTTTGTTATCTTCCTCTGAGTTATGTGTTTTGATCCTCTTTGTCCCCATAGTAACTTTCTGTGGTCAGAATTTTTTCCTGTTTGCTCATTTTCCAGCCTATTTCTTGAATTTTTAAGCTAAAGTGGGACTCTGCTTCACAAGTGGAGGGTACACTGTCACAAGCTTCAGATTTTTTATGCAGCCATTTTCAGAGGTAATTCTTGGGACCTGTAAGTTTTTTACTCTTCCAGGGTGGTCTTATCTATGGAGAGGTGTATTTACTACTCTCCTGTACTGTGCACAACTGTGGTCTTTCCAGCTCTAGAATTGTGACCAGGGTCCCTGCTCCCCCATGGCTGCAAACTCTACTGTTTCTTCTCACATTGGGACGAAGACCCAGGACTGTGACCCAGATCCAAGTATAAGCAATGCAACAGAGTCCTGCCGCTGGTGCTAGAAAAGGGACCTTGTAAATCTTCTGACCCGTTATCCAATCCCCTTACTATCTATGAGCCGAGAGGTCTGGAAACTGTCACTGCTGCCACTGATTCAGTTGCCTGAGGCCTGCTCCTGGTTTGCTGGAGCTGGGTCTATGCTGACGCAGCCTGGGCTGAATGGCATTCCTCTCTCACCTTAGTGCATCAGACCTTTCCTAAGTTGTCTTGGACTGGAAAATTGTTTCACTCTATCTTTTTGTGGGTTCTGTCACTCCAGAATATATGACATAAGATAGACATGACATGAGGTACATGAGATAGTGAGGATCATAAATCCAATATAATTAATGTAGCTAATCTTAAAAGGGAAATAATTAAATGGGAAAATAATTTTTGCTGCAAGTTTCTCTGATGAATATTTCATCTCCAAGGAACTGATTCAGATTTATAAGAATTAGAGCCTTTTTCTGATTAGTCCAAATGGACTAAGGTGCTTCTCAAAGGAAGAAACCCATTTTCTTATTGCCATTTGAAAAAATGCTCCAAATGCAAAATAAAGCAATTCTGAATTTCTGCCTCATACACATCATTTTGACAAAGATGCCAAAAAAGGAAAGTAAGTTTTGAAGGCACTGTGGGGAAACAGGCACATTGATGTACTGTTAGTGGGTCGGACAGTGGGTATAACGATTGTGGAAAGCAATTTGTAATCACAATAATTATTAACCAGCAAATGCCCTTTGTCCCAGTGATACCACTGCTAGACATATACTCAATAGAGATCAAAGTAAGAGTATGAAGACCTGAATTCAGATCCCACCTCTGACACTTATCAGCTATATCATCTTAGGCAAATATCTCTATCAATTCCCTGGAATTTATCTATTACATCACAGACAGTTGAGATCTTGCCTTCTCTGGGTGCCAGTTTCCTCATTGGTAAATGAGGTTTTCAAATGCCAGCAAAACTGCCACTTGTTGGAGATATCATAGAGGGGTTTCCTCTGCAGGTACAGTTTAGGCTTCATACGTTCTGATGTCCCTTCCAGTATTGTGATTCAGTGACTAGATGATTTCTAAGGTGTTGTTTATCTCTATCCTCGCAAAACTAGGAATTCCGAGAATGCTAAAAGCCTCGATGCGCACCTACAGTTTAGTGAGCCTCACGCACCAAGATGAGCTTTTGGAATGGAATGTGACTGTTGCTGTTAAACTTGAACTTGCAATGAGATTTTGATTTATAGCTGTAGTTGTTAAGCTGTCACTATCTAGTTCACTGTCTGGTGGAATTTGTGTCGATGACGTTCTTTGGATAGCTAGAATGGTAGTTAAAGTTTACATTATGAGCCCCCCCCCAAAAAAAAATTAGAAGCATTTCTTTTCATATGTTTATTGAATAAACAGATGACTAGCAGAAAGCTATCTCTTTTCCTAGCAACCCCTGAACACAGGAACTGCTCAGGTGGTGTTTATATTTGAGGATCGAAAAACAGATCTGTCATCATCTCATCCTAGTCTCCTACTCCTAATACTTGATGTTCATAGCACAGGCCACGCCTTGGAATTAGAACGTGACTTTATCACCTAGATAGTTCTTGTAGTTTGCCACCTCTCCTCAGATGTGGAAGCAAAGGGAAGGCTATAGTCATTTGCACTATAGAGAGATCGAGGAGAGGTATTCTCCTATGTCTCAAACTGAAACAGTAGGTGTGTACACCTTCCTCTCAAAAGCCATACTCATTGTGGTTTATCCTACTAGATAAATGTTAGTGGCATATTGATTAATGAGAAGCATATCACTGGAATGCCTGAACCCTCATATAATTCATGAAATTATTATATACATTGATCATGCCTCAAGTACTTATGTCAAGCTTATACTCCTTATATTTAAAATGATCACAGTAGTAATAATACTATGTACCACATAAGGTTGTTCTAAGGGAAATGTCATATTAATGTGAACCATTATTACCATTATTATTATTGGAACAGAAGCATTTTAGAGGACTTCACTATTTCAACCTTTTGTCCTCCCTCCTTTTAATTTTGTCTTATCCCAGCTCTGGACTTTTCTCTTCATTGCCACTCCTCTTAGGATTGGACATCTCTCCTTGCCCTTCTCATCCTTGTTTCTAAATATAGCTAGAGCCCTTCAATATAGTCTTTTATCATTTATTATTTTATTTCCATCACCAAAATACTAATTCTTTCTCTGCTGCCATTTTAGAGGCAGCAAAGTGTAGTCTAAAAGTTCTGGTATAGAGACTTAGCTCCTAACTAGCCATATAATCCTAGGAGCAGTACTTTATCTCTCAATATCTATTTTCATTATCTGTAAAACTTAAAGGATGAACTATGCATAGCCAGCAGCCTTTGTGAAAAAGATCTGGGGTGTTAGCAGATTCTAAGCTCAGTCTGTATGTAGTCAGTCAGTAGTATGAGATGATGACCCAAAAAAGCCTACATGATCTTCAGTTGTATTAAGAAAAGCGTGGGGTCCAGTATAAGAACAGTTATCATCCCTTCTCTGCCCTGTATTCTGCCCTATTAATACCATGCCCATGCCTGAGGAGCATTCTGTTCAGTTGTGGGCTCCTTAGTTTAGGAAGGGCATTAATAAACTGGAATACATTCAGAAGCCAAGGCATGGAATTTGGAAAGCAAAAAATGGTGAAAGGCCAACAGTGAGAGAATGAAGGAGGTATAACCTAGAGAAGACAAGGTATGGGGCTCCAGGGAGAGAAGGGACTTCAAGCATGTGAAAGGCTGTTGGGTAGAAGGATTCATCTTGTGTTCTGTTTAGACTGAGAGCAAAACTAGGAGCAATGAGTGAAGCTTCAGAAATGCACATTTAGGCTCAGTCTAAGCAAAACTTTCTAATAGCTCTTTGAAAATTGGATGGCGTACCTCTGGAGATGGTGAGTTACCTACTACTGAGAACTTTCTAGCCGAGACCACAAAATCACTTGTTAGAGGGCAGCTAGGTTTCTCAGTTGTTAGAGCACTGGGCGAAATCAAGAAGACCTATTTCAAATCTAGCCTCAGAAATTTATCAGCTGTGTGACCCTAGGCAAGTCACTTAACCTCTGTTTGCCTCAGTTTCTTCATCTAAAATATGGGGAATAAGTAGCACCTACTTCTCAGAGTTCTTATGAAGATCAAATGATATATTTATAAAGTGCTCAGCATAGTGCCTGGCACATAGTAAATGTTAACTATTATTAATATTGTTATTATTATAAATATATGAGATTTCTCTTTAAGTGTATTTTAAATTTAAGTATTAGAAAGATGGAGTCTAAATCTGAGGTTGCTTCCAATCCTGGGATTCTGTGATCAGTAAGGTCACCTTACCACTCTAACATTCTGTGATGCTTTATCTAACTTAATCAGAGAAAAATCCCTAAGTTGTTGGGGAGGGATATGGTCCTGGCCACCGGAGAAAGCTGAAAGCACAAATCTAAGCTATCACAAGAATAAAGTATCTTGTCACTGCTATGTGGTCATCAGGTTAAATCCTCCTGCTTCTGAATCAGCTTCATTTTTGTCAGCCTGTTGAAATAAGAGAGGAGATAGAGAGAAGCAGATGTGGTTCCTATTGACAGTTTACATATAGAAAATCCAGGAGTTGGAGGGAAGGGAGAATTGTACCAGGGCCAGAAAGAATAAATTTACAGTGTTGAAAGAATTCTGACCACCGAGGAAGATGTAGAAGGAAAGGGGATGATAAAAGTCTACCTGCCATAGTATAGGAGCAAAGAAAGATTTAGGGGGAGAAGAAACACAGATTCAAATCAGAGCAAGGTTTTAGGATTGAAATGGAAGAGGGCTGGATGGCTATCAGGAGAAACATGCTCAGAGGGGGGAAATTAAGCAAGCTTCCCATTATCTAGCCTACTGAATAAAATTGGGGAAACAATATAGAACAGATGAAACTTAGGAATCATGACTGGTGTTCACAGGAAAGTCATTTGTTCAAAGCACTTTGAAAGTGGAAAGAAGTTACTGAGGAGTTGCTGCATCCTGCAGAGTCAGGCAGGTGTAAAACTATGGGTTGCCAGGGTCATTTGCATCTAAGATGGTGCTTAAGCAGCAGCAGACTTTGAGTCAAAGAGTATCTACGGTGTTGAAAGGGCTGGAAGCCTGAATAAGGGAGCAAGGCTTTCAGTTATCAAGGCATGTTGGGAGTGTGGGATATTCATTTGAAAGTAGATACAAAACTGGGAGATGGGAGAGGGAGTGGGCAGAATGCAAAATGTTCAAACCAATTCCAAAGTTCAGAATATCAGTCTAAGTGAAGGTATGGCAGGTATGGAAAGTTCTCAATGACAGGGAGACTAGGAGCCCAGCATGAACCCAGCCATGAAGAACTAAAGCAGAGAGCAGCAAACCCTATTGCTGGGGATGTTTGTACAAAGGAGGAACTCAGACCCATGGGAACTGAGAGACTGCATAGGAATTTCATTGCAAATGATCTGGGAGAGAAGGACACATGATTAGAACAGGATCAGTTCAGGGTTTGCTTCTTATACTCTATCTGTGTGACCATGGGTTTGGACCTTATCCTCTCAGTGCCTCAGGCAGCTCTCTAAGATTCTAAGTTTTTGATGACTCCAGACTCTGGAAGTTCCCCACAGAAGTCCAGACCAAAATTTATGATGCCAAAGCCACCTCCATTAAAATTCTCTCCCATGGCTGTGATAGATATTGACTTAATAGTTTTAGCACACCTTCTACCAAAAAGGATTTGAGGCAGCTAGTTAAATTTGTTAGGACAGCTAGGTAGTGCAGTGGATAGAGTACTGGGCTTGAAGTCAAGAAGACTCCCCTTCCTGAATTCAAATCCAGCCTTAGACACTAGCTGTGTGACCCTGGGCAAGTCATTTAACACTGTTTCACACTGTTTCTTCATCTATAAAATAAGCTGGAGAAGGAAATGGAAAACCACTCCAGCATCTCTGCCAAGAAAAACCCTGAATGGGATTATGAAGAGTCGGACATTACTGAAAAACTGAACAACAATTAGTTAAAAATATTGCTAAATTAGGACAGTTAAGGAGAGAAACAGGAGAGGGATCACCTGAAGAACACAGAAAGAATAGAGGCTACCGCATAACAGAGATATTTGGATTATTATAATTAAGCCCTAAATTTAACTGAGTTTTTGATGGGCTAAAAAGGGAAACAGATCATATTACAAAATTTCTATTTTCCAACAAAAGAGAGCAAAAAAATTTGTCTACAAAGACAAACATTTTCCTGGAACTAAATTTCATCAGGAATTTAGTTCTGCATGAGTCCTTTTCTGAGCAACATTGGGCAATGCAGCAAGATAATATTCTCAAATACAATTTTAAAAAATTTATAGAAATCTTATTTAAAGAGAAGCCTTGCCCCATCCCACTATAAAGGCAAGGGATATCAAATTCAGTTGTAACTTGGTGACAGTGATGTTAGTAAACCACCAATTTATACAACTGGCCATGACAGTCATAGTTTGGGACTTTTAAATGCCATTTGCAATTTTTTCATTTTGCCTTTTGGGATTGGAAAGCAGATACCAGTGTTGAACAGGAAACCCTAATTGTAGTATATAGGTCTGCTATAAGTCAAAGAAAACTGCTTATGATTTTTGAGTTTATTAATAAATCTGTGGTATACTTTAGCCTTTTCTTCCAAACCAAGGAATAAAAGGCTTCAGAAGAATGCACCATAAATTATTTTTGGATGCTCCAAAGAATTCATTTGGCTCTATATAACAACAGGTCTAATTTCTGGTATGTTGCTATCACACTTGGACCAAACAGGCCATTTTTTTTGGCCTGTGTAAACTATTAGAATAGTAGCTTTAGGATTTTTTTAACTCTAAAAATTCAGAAAACTATTTCACAAATTATACAGACTGAAAAAAAGAATTAATTTACTTGTACTCAGAAATTATATAATAATGATGATGCTTCAAGGTTTACAAAAAAAAAAAATTCCCCTTTCAGTAGGGAGTAGCATTAATTCTTTGGTTTATAGATTAAGAAACCCTGACTAGTAGAGGTTGAGTTCAGAGTCACACAGTGAGTATTAGAGACATGAATTTTAGTGCAAGCATTATGTCCCCATTTTATAGACCAAAGGAAGATTAATTACTTTATCCAGGGTTGCACAGATAGTTAAAAATTGGGACTTGAATCCAGCTCTTCTCGCTCTAACTAGTATTCTTTGCCATATACTATATTGACTTGAATTTTCTTGTGGATGAAAAATCAGTATTTTGTTTGAGCTTTCTACATAATCCCATTTGTCATACTGTTGTTAACAAGTCTTCTGTTAAGTCTTTTGAGGACTGGTACTCTTAGAATTTTCCTGTATGTTAGGCAGTAGAATACCTGGTAAGCTGAATCCCACTAAATATGCACATAGTTTGCATATATGTGTAAAAAAAACAAAACAAAAAGATAAAAGACATTTCATGAGCATTTCTCAAGCATATTTACTTAGAGGTAAAAAAAATCTCATTTCTGTGCCTTTTGCAGGGTTGTCCCTTGGCCTGGAATGTATTCCTTCCTTATCTCTGCCACTTAGACTTCTTTGCTTTCTTCCATACTCAGATGAAGTGGTACTTCTTACTGGTCTTTATTTCTCCAGCTGCTAGAACCTCCACTCCTCCCCTAAAATTACCTTGTGTCTGTGTGTGTCCATGTTCATTCCCTCAAATAGAATATAAATTCCTTGAAGTTTTGTTTTGTTTGTGTCCCCAGTGCTTGGTATAGCACACTCTCTAGGTTTATTCCCCCAATAGCAGTCACAATTCCCATAGAGAGTTTGGATCCCCAGAGTTCTGTTAACTACTTTTCCCTACTGGGTTCTTAGGGTTCCCTGTGATGGTAGTGTCAAACTCAAATAGGACTGGATTCCTGTGGACACATATGGACTTAGAAAACCACAAATTAACATTATTTGTATTGTTAAATATTTCCCAATTACATTTTAATCTGATTCTGGCCCGACTCAGGAGTTTTGTAGCCCAGAGGCTGCGAGTCTGAAACTTCTTGCAGAGGTTGCAAATAGTTTTTAATACTGACACGCATGAGCCCCCACCACTGTGCTCTTAGTTGATTTTCGCTTGAGATAATGCCAATGATGGAAAAGTAGACAGGTTCCTAAAACTATCCAAGATCATAAAATCATATATCAGAGCTAGAAGAAACCTTAGGAGCCAACTTCTTCATTTTACAGATGAGGAAACTGGTTAAGTGACTTTCCCAAGGTAGAAAGTGTCAGAGTTAGTATTTGAACCCAGGTCCTCCGACTCCAGGTCCAGCATTTTTTTCACTGACCTGTAATGGCATCTGTCCTTTATTTCTTTCATTTTACTGTAAGAGTGAAAAATCAAGATATGTGGATATAAGTTTAATTCTTCTTAGCATCCAAAAGCTGAGATGTTTACCTAAGCCAAACATAACTAATTAGGTCCATCACAAAATTTATATTCTGATATTTTATTGTCATGGATCCTGAATTCTCAAAAGCCTATATCTTGGTTTAGCACAATTTCTAGAATTTACTTCCAAGCTGGAAAAACTTTCACATATATGTTTAATGATGAACTGAGAATGCTTATTGAAGACAAGCTTACTTAAATAAGGAGAAGGTTCTAGCCAGCAGCTTGGCCACTAGGTAATAAATTTCTTGGCGATGACAACCCATAAAACAAGAAAAATTAAAAGCAACAGTCAGAATCACAAGACTTCGAGTTGGAAAGGACCCTAGAGATCATCTCTTCCAAATCCTTTATTTTAAAGATGAGGAAACTGAGGCATAGACATAGTAAATTATTTGCCCAGATAGTAAACCAAAAGAGGATTTTAAACCTAAGACTTTTGAATTCACAGCTAGTACCCTGTCCATTCTTCTTACACTGCTTCCATCACTATAGTACACTATAATTCTGTGTTGTCTCCTTTTACTTTCACAACAAAAGGGCTATGACAGTAAAGGGGGTTATATGGTTAGATTGGTATGGTGGTACACATTAGTAGTCCTTGCTGCCATGGAGCCTGACACTGGTGGATCTCTTGACTTTGGGAATTCTGAGCAGCAGTATGGTCTATAGCTGATCAAGTGTCTGTACTAAGTCTGACACCAGTATGGTGAGCTTCGGGGAGTAGAAGCTTACCAGGCTTCCTAAGGAGGGAAAAACTATCCCAGGTCAGAAACAGAGCAGGTAAAAAAAAAAAAACTCCCACAATGATCCATGCAATATCTGGCTTGTGAATAGACCTTGTACTGTCAAACCTGGGTGAGATGAGATCCAGTCTTTTCTTTTTAATCACTTTATTTTTCAGATTTCCTATAAATATTTATTTAAACAAGGCTATTCTAAATGTGAGATCCTTGTCCAATGTGAAAGTATTTGATGTACTACTGGAGAAACAGAACTACTTTTATATTGATGTTTTTGCTGTAAAGGAAAGACATAAAGAAGTCACTGCTAAATAGAGGGATGGCTCAAAGACTCTTCTGGGCAAAGCAAACAAAGAAGTTTGTTGCCAAAAGCAACATGAAATATCATTTAACAGGACATTTGATCATCTTATTTGGCAGGGTGCATGATGAATAGACTAAAAAAGACCACCATGAAGGTATTTGCAGGTTCTCTGCCAACATCTGTTGTAGAGTGTGAAGCAGAGAAATTCTAGGAAGAACTTGACAAGATTCTCCAAACTGACTGAGTCAATAGACATTGCCTCTCAGGCTTTTTTCTCAAATACCAGGTCATTTGTTGAATTGAGTGACCAATAGACCAATAGTAATATAGTGATGCTTCTGTTGGAAAAATATGTGGGATCAAGTCTCCTCTGAACCAAATTGGCCTGAGCTTAGAAGGGGCTAGAAAAGTTCTAGAGTCCTCAATTCTGCCACACTGGTAACCATAGCTAACAAAAGGAAAGGAGTGGCATGGCATAGGGTATAGAATTCTTCAGAAGAGTTTAGGCCGGAGTTCAGTGGCTCATAACATAGGGTTCGTGGAAACCTCCCCCACACACACACACACCAGTGTGGTCTATGGTTAGATTTCAGGGAATCTATAAATTTGCATAGGGAAGATAATTATATCTTGTCCTCCAACTGAAATTTAGCATTTCATTCAATTATGATTTTTTTTAATGTATGCATTATTCTGAGAAGGCATCCATAGGCTTCCCCAAACTACTAAAAAAAAAAAAGTGATTCAGTGACTAGAGGCTTACTTCTTTCTTACTCTGAATTGCTGGCTAATCTTTGGACGAAGAATTTCTTCCTCCTGGAAGAGTCTCTTGCTAATGGAAGGTGAGATGCAGGAGACTATTTGGCAGACTGACCAGTCCTAGAAAGGAGCTTATGGTTACTACTTTCATACATCATTAGCTTCTCAGGTTACCAATAGTCCTTCAAGCAACATAAACTTCGTTTCTTCTAGGTTGTACCAAAATGCTAGAATCACAAAGGTTTAGAGATAAAAGGGAACTTAGCATCTTGTCATTCTCTTTGCTTTAGAAAAGGAGAAACTGAGGCTCAAAAAGGTGGTATGACTTATGCAAGCTCTCACAGTTAACAAATGGCAAGTCTAGAACCCAGGTGTCTGTATTCCCAAGTCAGCGCTTTGTGTCTTGCCTCTAATCTTTATTTATTTCTTTTTGACTTTTTGGAGGGCAATTGGGGTTAAGTGATCTGCCCAAAGTTACATTGTGTCAAGTGTCTGAGGTGAGATTTGAACTCAGGTCCTCCTAACTCCAGGGCTGGGGCTCTATTCACTGTACCACCTAACTGCTCCTTGCCTCTAATCTTTAGCAGAATGCCCAAAGCAACAATAACCTAGTCTACAAATAACTAAACCTGTGCTTTCTCTTCTGTTTCTTCAGTGATTGTTTGCCAAAAAAAAAAAAAATCGTTTTGACCATTGGCTTTTTTAAGGTTTAGGATTTAGTTTCCCTCTTTCTCCAAATCTCCTTCCTCCCATTTCTCCTCATCCCTACTTCAATAATTTTTTAAATTGATGTTTGTTTCCTTGGCATCAGTACAGTGATCCTCCTTTGGTTAGAGAAAAACACAATGTCTGATATTAGAAAAAAATTAGACAGTCATCTCTGGAGTGTTGGTGACCTTTCTGAGGCACACTCCTATTATCCTATCACTATGAATTTTTAACTGTGATAACCGACTTAAGTGTATTAGTGTCTTATAAAATAGCTTGATTCTCCCTGTTTTAAAAATTCATTGCCTCTAATGCTTAAGAGAGAAAATCTTAATAAAATGACAAATAATTTATTCAGCCAGAGTATATAACTGTTTTAAAGGACCCCCCCAAAATTTTTAGGGGCCTTATACCTTTTTCTAGTGGAAGGCAAAAAGAAAAAAAAAGATATCTCCTACCATCACTTAAATTTTAATTTTTAGAACATTTTTTGTAAAATGCTTTTAAAATCCTGTTCTCTCTGTGAGAACATTTCAGTCAACAAATATTAATTAAAATCCTATTATGTATCAGGCACTGTGCTAGATAAGCACTGGGGATACAAAGAACGATAAAAGAAACAGTCCCTGTTCCCAAGGAACTCACATTCTAATGAGGAAGAAAGCTTATGAAATATGTGCGTATGGGATATATACAAAGTAAAGGAGATAATGTCAGAGTGAGGGCACTAAGATTAAGGAAGACTTGGAAAGGCTGCTTGTCGAAAAAGTGGGTGTTTGGAATAAGTTAGGAAGTGGAGAGAAGGGAAGGAAAGTCCAATATTATTGTCTATTATTATTAAATCTTAAAGGAAAGCTTCATAAAGATTTATTTTAAAGGGCTATAAAATGGAGCTTCAGTAATCAAATGGCCATTTTCTCTGATGGAAAATATTCCTTCCAAGCAGCCCTGCTGCTAATGTGATGTCAGTTCGGTGGTTAAATATAGCAAATCATTGGCAAGACAAATTGAGAGGAAGTCCATTAAATGAAGCTGGCTATGTATTTCTCCTCGTTTTTCCTTATTCTGTATAGTAAAGGCATTTTTTTGGTGCTTTTCCTATATGTCTCGACTGAATGTCTGTTTTCCCCTTCCCCCCCACCCTTCCCCACTTTGGCACACCTCTTGATTTCTATAGGTTTATTCCTGAGCCTTGGTCAGCCTGCAGCACCACCTGTGGCCCAGGTATCCAAGTCCGAGAGGTGAAGTGTCGGGTCCTGCTTACATTCACTCAGACAGAAACAGAACTTCCTGAGGAAGAGTGTGAAAGCCCTAAGCCATCCACAGAACGGCATTGCCAACTTGAAGCATGTGATGATGTTGCTGCTGCACGTGGACTGGATTTCTCTCGGCATGAAAAGGACAGTGAAACGATGTATGATTGGGAGTATGTTGGTTTTACTCCTTGCTCAGCTACATGTTTGGGAGGTATTTGACACTTTTCTTCTTCTATGGTGCTTATTTCTAGGGTAGCCAAAGTCATGTAAAAAAGTACTTGGTGTAAATTAGAATGGCATTGAAAGATGTCCTGCCAATCACTTAAGAGATAATTAGTAAAAATACTCTGCCTGTTAAATCTCTTACTCACAGGAGATAGTAGAGAGAAAAAGAAATGCCTGTATTCTCTCTGCCTAACAGTATAGTCAGCAGGACTAGGTAGTGCCTATGGGGGAAGGAGGAAAGGAAATGTGAAAAGGGGCAAAGTCCCTTAGTATTCTGCCCTTAGTAACTTTGTGGGCTTGGTAAGTGATATCATCTTCTTCCTTTGTAAAATGAGGAAGTTGACTAGGGACCACCTTGGGAAAAATGTGAGAGGAACAAAGATGGGTTTTGTAGCCTGAGAAGAGTTTTTGCAGGAATCTATCTTAAAGGATGAAGGGACCCTATAGATTTCCAGTAGTCCAGCCCTTGATTTTATAGACTCCTTGAAGGATTTTATTGGATGCAGCAAAGCCTGCTTCTTTGTAATACATTTTCAGCTGGTACAACAAAGTCATCCTCCAAAAATTGACTTTCCTCTTTGTTAATTTGAACATTGAGGAGTATGTAAGAATTTCATAACTTGACTTCTGGAAAGCAGAGGGCTTCCATTTGAAAAAAGCTGGCGGTCATAGTAAAAAGCCATGCTGAGAGAAATGGAATTTTCCACTCTTAAAATTCATGGATCAAAGTCATGTCTCCCATGGAGAAGAAATAATGAATATAAATTAAGAATTGTTTTTTAAAAAATCAACCCCATTGCCTGGCATCCTTGAAATTTTATGTTTTAACCTATAAGCTTTATACACCCATCATATATGTACATCCCAGCAAAATTATCAATGGGTAAATTATTTAGTCTTTTCAGAATTGACATATTCAGAAATCTGAGTAAATCTTCTCTCATGTTTGACAATTTTTTTTTTAATCAAGGGTCTGTTAAGCTCTTCCTCCCTGCATTCAAAATCTGTTTTTGCTTCTGTTTGTCAGTTATAATTGTGAAATGTAACACCTTTTAGCAGAAGTACCTTAAAAATTTAATAAGTAAAAGATATTACTCCGTTAAGGAAGACCTTATTCTCTTTGACTGAGCTTCAATTCATGTAACTAGAATGAGAAATAACAAATGGGCAGACCGATGACACGTTAGCCTTCAGAAGGAAAGGCCCTTGTAAATGGTAGTGTTCTCTAAATGTCAACTGTTCTTATAACTCTTAAGAAAATAATTATTCATAGACCTTTATGTTACTAAGTAGATTTTTTATGAGGGATTTATGGAATAGTAATTTATGGAATTATGGAGTGAGCATGTGAGAATTAGGAGCGGCATGAATGAAGAGACTGCCCTCACCTATGAAGTCATGGTTCCATCTAAGTATCAAAATATTATGCTAATGTTATAATTATTATTAATTCATAAGTCTCTGAGTTATGGAGAGTTATAGGAGAAGGAAAAGCAAAGAGATAGATGCTATTGGTGAGTTCTAGAAAAGGCAATTGTCACAAAATGAAGGTATTCAGAAAGTTTTAAGGGTAGAATTCAAAAATTCTATAATTCACAAGAGTTGTACAAACTATTTAAAAATATCTCTGTGATGGTACCACTGTTTAACTCCATTCTGTTTAAACATATTTTAAGTTTTTTATAAGACAAAAACTATATAATATGCCCAAGAAATCGGTTTTTAAAAACCGTTCAATACAGGGAAGAATATAATTAAATAACCACTTTCCATGAAAAGTAATTGATTAATTAATTAAGTAGGCTTGCAACTTTATTTCATCACTGATATACATCATCTTCTTGTACATTATTTTCTCATCAATCTACACTATTTTCTCATTTTCTTGGGAAAAGTATTACCTTTAGCCACTTGATGATGAATCTGTGCCTACAATAAATGGCCTAGAGAAGTTGAATCCTTTAAGAACCGGTGTCGGGGGGCGGCCAGGTAGCACAGCAAGTAAGAGCACCGGCTCCAGTGTTGAGAAGACCTGGAGATCGAATCCCGGGCTCAGATACTCAGCACCACACCCAGAAATAACTGGCCATGTAACCTTGAGCAAGTTACTTAACCCCAATTGCTTAAAAAAAAAAAAAAAAGAACCGGTGTCGGGAATAATGTCTCCACAAGCCATTTAATTCAATTTTTTAAATGCCTGCTATGTGTAACATGCTGTGTGAGGAGCTAGGGAGGTAAAGATGAATAAGAAGGAGTGCCTGGCCTCAAGAAGAGTGAAGACTAAGAAAGGGACAGAAAGTTCTAGAACATAAATTCTTTTATTACATGTTTTATTTGAAACTTAACATTAAATACCAAAAGAACTAAACTTGCCTAGTAATATGCACTATTTAGTGCAAATAATGATTCCTATGAAGTGGTTACATGTATTCAAATTTAAACTATTCAAAGTTATAATAATATGAATTGTGATAATTCGATTCAGCCCAATTGATTCTACTTCTTTTCTTTGCATCATTTTATAAAGATATTTCCAGATTTCTCTTTATTCCTAAGACTTGGAGGTTGCATTATAGCATTTCATCAATGTACTAACTTTATTTAACTATTCCCTACATCTGCAGATTCTTGGAGGAATTAATGTTCTCATTGACCAGATGTTGGAAAATCAGATTGTTCCTACAATCCCATAGGTTCAGAGATCTTGGTCAGATATTAAAAGTAACTATTTACTTAGCAATGAAAAAAAATAATGTCATAGACATTACTATATTAAAATAAATTAAAATAATATACATTACAATCCAGGTATATACTTGGGCCACACTCACCAGTGCACTCAGTATCTGTGGTGGAGTAGACCCACACTTGCAGAACCTGGCAAGGTACCACATGAAGGACAAAATCCCATATGCTTGGCATTACTCACATATGGAATGTAGGCATTGATATCATTGATCCATTAAAGAATATCTGCACTAAACAAAACTACTTCTCGGTTAACTGCTTGCCTTTTGGTCCTTAACGCTCTCCAGGTGGATAGATCCCCTTACCCTTTTCTGTACTATACACTTAATGTAACATTTATAATTTCTTTCAATTTACAACCACCCTTAAAAGGGCAATTAGAAACTATCACCCCTTAATGTGAAGAACCAGCAGTTCATTTTAAGCCAGAAAACTACATACATCATCAGCCTAGGTATCTGGTCTACAAGGAGCCAACTAGTCCTCACCCCGTTGCAGTGTTGACCAGTCAGAACAGAGCTCACAGCAAAAAACTCAAGTTGACTCTGGACAAGGAAAACCGTAACTAACCATCTCTTTCTGTAGAGCAGCTGACTTACCTGTTTTTCCTCCTTCATTTCCTTCTCAGACCAGAAGGGCTCCTGAAGATTTTCAGCAGTTAGAAATGATACAGCTGAAATCTTCTAGTAGGACACTCTTGCTGTTGGTCTCTTCAAACTGCGCCAACAAACTGGTTTTCCAACACTCAGCTGTTTTTTTTCCATCTTCTTGGGTTCCTTTCTTCCATTTTCTGCCTAAGCTTCCTATTTCTTATCCCTCCTATACCCCTATATCTTTCAGTGGATTAAATCAAAGCCTCCTGGCTCTTGGTAACTCACCTTTCACCACTTGCCAAATTTCTTCTTTGAAATTAAAAGTCCTATTAAAATCACATCTAAGTGCATATATGAGTGATTTTTCAAGTTTTGTCTTTTTTAGAGACAACTAAATAGAGTTAGTGGATAGAATACTGGGGCTACAATTTGAAAAACCTGAGTTCAAATCCTGCCTCAAATGTTTATTGGCTGTGTAAACCTGGACAAATAACTACTGCTTCAGTTTCTTCTTCTGTAAAATGGTGATGATAATAACACTTACCTCCAAGAATTATTGTCAGGCTAAAATGAGATTTTATGTGTGCATATATATATATATATAATTATATTAAATATATAAATATATATGTATGTATATATGAAATATTTTCCAAACCCTAAATTGCCATATAACTATTAGCTATTGTTATCATTGTTGTTGTTATAAAACAGTTCTATGCAAATAAGCTGAGGGACCATAATATTCTACAAAATATTGTCTCCAGGAGGTAGCTGATTTTAGATATTTACCATTGATCTCTTGGTATCATGTGAATGGTCCTAGAGTGATCCTTGCATAGCTAAGTCCTTTCCTTAGTCTACTACTCTGTCACAATGTCAGTTTTCACTCTTTTTATTGTCCCCTTCTACTCCATCTTTGACATAGCTGTCACACTGACAGAGGTCTGACCATATTGACATGTCTACTCAAAAATCTTTGATGCCTGTTGCATGAAGGATAAAATATTAAGCCCTTAGCCTAATCTTTAAAGCCCTCCGAAATCTGGCTCCCACCCACCTGCCCAAGTCTAGTAAATTTTACTCCCCTCACATACTGTCTTCTCTGTTCTAGTCAGACTGGCTTGCTGGCTCATCCATGCCCGTTACATTCCACCTCTGCATCTGCTCCTTGCATAAGTGGCCCCCTGGTGTTTAGAATATACCTCTTCCTCTTACAGACCCTACAAAGTGTCCCCCCCCCCAAACCTCGCATAGTAGAAAGCCTCTGTCTCAGTTTAGGTGTCCTTACCTCACCTCACGTAAGTTCCCTCAGCTAATAAGTTTAATCCAGATGATGGGTGTAGCCTCCTTAGGAGTCTGGGACCTGTGCCACATGGACTGACTCGTGGACCTGGCTAGGGCACACTTGTAGAAACTGCTCCATCACCCCCTTCTCCAAAATTGCCTTGGCCCTAGACATCTCTTTGCAGCCATTTCCTTACTGATTCCTCTAGGGCCCTGACCATTTCACTTTCTGTCTTACTGGGGGCTATTATATGCTCCTAAGACCAGTTTTTCCATAGGAAGTGTCTTCCTTCACCTGAAACATATCAAGGACAGTCTTTCCATTTTATGGTAGAGTATGGAGATCTCTACACTACCTTAGGAACAGAGCTCTATGCCAATATGGAGGCCCATTGCCCGGTAATTCATAAATTCCTAAAGAAGGAGAGGGACTTGGCCCTGAGATCCTTCTTTCCTTTACATTCCTATAGCACTTCATCTGGATCACTTATATTAAAATGCCTCGTATTTTTATTCATATTTGCAAGTGTCTCATCACCTCTCCTATATTTTAGGAAGAAGACTGCTTTATCCTCCCTTTGTATCCTGTTCAACACCTAATACAGTACCCACCATTTAATGGGTGCTTTTCCTTGTAGAATAAAATAATAATGATTAAAAAAATCTATCCCTTTATTTGAGAGAGCATCCATTACAATAATCAGATTTAGAGCTAGAAGGAACCTTAAAAATCATTTAGTCCAGCGCCCTCATTTTACAGATGAGAAAACAGGCTCCAGAAGACCAAGTGACTTGGCTAGGGTCACATGCATAGCAAGTAGAAGAACCAATATTTGAAACCCCGTGTTTTTGCGCTATACCCTGTATTGTCACCATTTTAAAAAACAAATTCAGAAATCTAAATCCTGGGCGTGTTAAGTACTTAAGGTTGCCATATATAAAATTACAGATGGAATTCTATTTTATTTAGCTTCCAGCTATCATTTTACCTGTCAGTTTTACAAAAATCTGAATAAGACATCATTCATCCTTGAAAATCCTCTTTGCGTTTTAGTTGCTACCAAACTTATAAAAGTTATTGGGTCCATGTGGGGAGAGGAGGGATATCTGTTTATGTCCTTTATTCTTTCCTTTCCTCCCTAAGAAGTCAAGTGGTGTGCTTCTCTAGGATTCCAGACTTGGGGTTCCAACTGGCCACATGACTAAACAAATTTAACCTCAGGGGGCCTAAGCTGCTTTTTCTTTTCTTTTCTTTTTGCTTTTTTTTGGGGGGGGGAAATTGGGGTTAAGTGACTTGCCCATAGTCACACAGCTAAGTAAGTGTGTCACGTATCTGAGGCTGGATTTGAACTCAGGTCCTCCTGACTCCAAGGCCGGTGCTCTATTCACTGTACCACCTAGCCACCCCTGCTTTTTCTATAAAATGAGAATAACAAGGCTTGGATTGTTCAACTAACATGATTGTTGTGAGGCAAGGGTTTTGTAAATTGTAAAGTACTATTTAAATATAATGTTATTAGTTTAATTATTGTTCTTTTAGAGACTATGTAGACACACAGTTGAATACTACATCATGGCCCTTGTTAGGGCAAAACACACACACACACATTCAGTCTTTTATAGACTTAGTCAAAACAATTTTACAACAGAACCTTCCTGAAATAAACCACTTGGCTTATGGTACCTACTGATGCTAATGAGAATTCTGGCATCCAGGATGTAGTACATCCTGTCTGACTGTTAAGCACATTACATACAAGGACATTTAATATGTTTGAAATAACATGATTAGGTCAGGTGTGAGACTAATGGAAGATTGCAGCCTGATTTTGAAGGATCCCAGATATTGAATGCAATTTCTTTTTTGGTTTGTAGTGAGAATGTCCAAAAAATTACAAGGATCTCATAGAGGTTTCACAGGGACATAGGGGTAATAATACACACATTCAAAGTATGCACCTGCACTAATGAGCAGCATGGAGGGCAAGCATGACTATGCTTTGAGTGATGTTTAACCCAGGCATTCTCATTTGGGGCAGGAGGCAATTAGTGATATTAATACAAAGACTAGAGAAGAAGGCACTGGGTTTTTCTGGAAGGAGCATTGCACAAGACTGCTAAATGTTGAGAATACAAGTAGAAAAGCAGAGATAATCTGCCCTCAAGGAGCTCACCTGAATTGGGGAGACAATTTGACCTTAGACACTAGTGATTCTGATCAAGTTACTTAACCTTTGTTTGTCTCAGTTTCCTCATCTGTAAAATAGGGCAAATAATAGCACTTAACTTGTAGATTCGTTG
This sequence comes from Petaurus breviceps papuanus, assembly GCF_028583685.1. Classification (NCBI taxonomy): domain Eukaryota; kingdom Metazoa; phylum Chordata; class Mammalia; order Diprotodontia; family Petauridae; genus Petaurus; species Petaurus breviceps. The sequence continues at coordinate 72,809,625 of NW_027186296.1, read as the reverse complement.
TGAGGATAAAATGAGATAATATATTTTTTAAACTGTTTAATATGGTGCTTTGCACATAGTAAGTGATTCTATATACATGCTTATTCCTTTTCCTTCCCTTTCCTCTCCTCTCTTTCCTTCTTCTACAATTCCCAATGGTGTTGGGCTCAGGGTCCTGTCTCCATTGGAGAAGGAAGGCAGTCATCAAGATGATGGCAGTGGCTTAACTCTCCTGGCACATGCCACCTCTTTCTTTTCCCTTAGGATGCCTTGCCACTGAATTCAGTTAGACTAGCTCTTCTGACTTTTGTGTGTAAGTTGGTCAGCATGCACTAGGAACAGATGCCCCCTTTTTCATTGTAGTTGTTTCCATGGATAAAGGTTTGGGGTGCTGGGCTAGAAGCAAGACTGGTGAGGGAGGAAGAAGGGGATGCTCCCATTCCCAAGACTCTTGGGCTTACCTGCCCAAAGTGGCAGTTGGCCATTAATATCATCAACCTGAGAAACCATTTTCTCTGCCCCAAATGAACTGCTGTGTTAAGAATCAACAGTAGTTGTTGAGTCAACCATTATCAAAAGTTTTAAGATATTTGTTTACAAGGTTTCCAAAGTTCCATATGGCACGATCCTTTAACTGAGTCAGCAAATATTTATTGTCCTGACTCTATTCCAGTCATTATACTAAGTACTGGGGGATCCAAAGAAGGTCAGACATCACAATTCTTTCCTCAAAGTGCTTCTATTCTGATGGGTGAAATAACAAGATATCTAAAGAGTAAATTCTTAGATGTCAAAATGAGAAAATGCCATGACTAGAAAGAGAGGTCCAATAAAGTCTCAAGAAAGCCCACCTGCTAGGCTGGGTCATCAATAGAGCTACTAGAAAAAACTCTGGAGAGCAAAACTGTTGGGGCAAGGCAGGAAAAATGGAAGGGGAATAGAAATAGAGGAAGTTGCCCTGCCCATTACATAATTGCAGAGGATACTCGACCTGCCCACTAAGTGTGCAATGAAAGAAAAAGCCCTTCAGTAGCTGGAATCATTTTTTTCTCACCACTATTTTAAAGATGCCATAAAAAGTTGATCCATCCAGACTCTGTACAGGTGTTAATTTAGATTGCTTATCTTTTCCCACTGGTATTTTTAGTTATTTTCTAGCTATTAGAGACAACTAGGTTGTACAATGACTAGAACACTGGACCTGGAGTCAGGAAGAATTGAGTTTAAATCTGGCCCTGGACACTTACTGTGTGACTCTGGGCAAGTCACTTAACTTCTGTCTGTCTCAGTTTCCTCACCTGTAAAATGGGGCTAAAAGAGCACCTGCTTCCCTGGATGATTGTGAGGAAAAAATGAGATTTGCAAAGTGTTTAGTCCAGTGCCTGGTATATTGCTGTATGAATGTTATAGTAGACTTGAGAATCATTCAGAGCCTGGGCTCTGGAGGGACCTTTTGCTCAAGACTGTCTGGATATGTTTCCTTGGGGTGTGCGCCAGCTAGTCTCTCCCCTTGGGCCAGATTATCCCCTGGTCTTTCTATGGACAAAAGAGAAAATGAAAACGCTCTAGTTGAGCATTTTCTGAGTATCTGTATCTGTTGGCTTAAAGGAAATACCAGGGACTGTCTTGAGCTGACTGATTTCCTGAGACAGAGGCAGTGATAAAATGTGTGCTTTAGCCTCCATTAAGAGACATTGGTGAAGTGTTTTCTGAGGTTTCCTCAGGGAAAAGAGTAATGAACATAAATACAAGTATTTAATTCAGCTGAGACCTAAGAAAAAAATCAAGGTGAGAAAATTGAAGGTATGATAACCATGCACTAAAATCAAACTACTAAGGGTCTATGTACTCTAACTTTAAACACAATTCTTTTTTGCCTTTTTTTTATTTTTGAGGGCAGTTAGGGTTAAGTGACTTGCCCAAGGTCACACAGCTAGTGTGTCAAGTGCCTGAGGTCCTCCTTACTCCAGGGCCAGTGCTCTATTCACTGAGCTACCTAGCCACCCCTTTAAACACAATTCTAACAAGCTTAATTAGTCCCAAAGAAGATTTGAAGTAGATAATTAGAATGGAGGAGGAGAGTCACTATTACCAGACCCAGTGACAAATGCTAAGATATTACAGGTGGCACTCCAGCAAGGGAGGATACACACACGCGCACACACATACACACACACACACACACACACACAGAGGAAGAGAGGGAGCAAAGAAGGCAGGAAGGAAGGAAAGAAGAAAGGCAGGAATGCAGGAAGGAAGGCAGGAAGGAAGGCAGGAAGGAAGGAAGGCAGGAAGGAAGGAAGGCAGGAAGGAAGGCAGGAAGGAAGGCAGGAAGGAAGGAAGGAAGGAAGGAAGGAAGGAAGGAAGGAAGGAAGGAAGGAAGGAAGGAAGGAAGGAAGGAAGGAGAGAAGGAGAGAG
>NW_027186296.1:72731721-72807128 GCF_028583685.1 Petaurus breviceps papuanus | reverse complement strand
AGGAAGGAAGGAAGGAGAGAAGGAGAGAGGGAGGGAGGGAGGGAGGGGGAATGATTATAAAGGCAAATAGTCCTTAGAAGAAATTTTTTTGTCAGAAGGCCAGGGTTCAAATTCTGACTTTGCAATTTCTGGGACCTTGTTCAAATAATTTACCTTTTTCAAGTTTTAGTTTCTTCATCTATAAGATGAGAGTTAAACTAAATGCCCCTCAGAGAGCTTTTCTAAATCTATGAACCTCTAGACCTCAATAATTCCTGAGGTTGTCCCTGTTTAAGCCTAGGATAATACCTGATATTCAGAATGATCAAGTAATAGTTAAATTATGTCTGTGTAAAAAGTCAGGAAAGTATATAATGCCTTTTTAAAAACTGTCTATAATAATAATTTTTAAAAAATATTTGGTTAGCTAGAGACCTTAACTGGACAGAATATTAATTCCCTAAGAGTTCTGAATGGGTGAGGCTTAATTGTATTTTTAAGGAATTCTAGTTACAGATCAGAATATACATAAGTATATATGTATGTACATGTATGCATATAGATATATACATGCACATATACTGATAAACTTTTGCATAAAAAATGTAACTGGCCAGGGAAGGAATGGTGATAGTTTTTGCAAATGACTAGGGAAAATTTTACATTTGAAATCAGGAAACAGTGTTGTGACAATATTTATTCTTGTGTATCAGGTCGATTGGTTTTTATTAAAGGTTTGTAATTAACTGGCACTAAATTTAGCACTATGTATTGCTATCAAAAAGCATATAAAATTGCTAATGAAGGCAGCAGGGGCTTTACAGAAAAGTCAGAGGAAAGAGTTGGCCTTTGTAAACAAATATGTATGTATAATTATCTCCTTTTTTTTTTTAACCATGACTTCATTGGAAAACTGCTGGGCTGGAACATAACAAGTGTTTATTTTAAAAATCTACCACATCATAAAAAATATCATGACTCTTTCATGTGAAATTGAATGCATTTAACATTTCAAAGTGTCTTCATACTCTTAAAGCCTTTACCCAACAATTTGCAACATTTTGTTGTAATTCCCACGTTTAACAGTTTTATCTTTTTCATTCATTCAATTCAATTCATTCTGCAGGTTTTTCTCAATTAGCTACTACATGCCAACCACCATGTAAGGTACTGAGGACCTCAAACAAAAACAAAAATAAAACGGTTTTTGCTTTTAAAGGAACCTCCAGTTCACTTGGAGATAAGCATTTATAGTGATAAGTAAATATGCATATATGTGTATCTGTATATCTATAGAGACACGTATAGATGCATGTTTATATTTCTCTACCTACATGTATCTATGCCTGTATATTTGAATCTATGTAAATACATATATGCATATGCATATGTATGTTTACACACACGCATGTGCATATGTGCATATATACACAGAGATACATACATATATACCAGTGTACACATATATAAATAAATATATACATATAAAAATTTCTGAAGTGGTATAATGGGAATGTAAATTTTAAAGATCTTCCCTGCCCCTAGGCTAAAGTGCACATGGAGCCTGGGATGGGAGGCTTGTTTTTCAGTAGATACTTTTTGATTGGCCAGTGGGTCCAAAAGGTTGTTACATTCTCTGAGCCAGGAAAAGGTTATATAAGCCCTGATGTGTAGCTTTGTTTTGGGGCTTATTTTGAGAAATGTTCTGTGATTTGATCAGATGAAACTCTGGGAAGCCGTTGTCCAGGGCCCCCTGACTTTGAAACCCAGATGTTGTTTGGTATGGATGTAATGGTTGGACAATTTGGAAATCTGTCTACTTGATCTGTTTCTGTCTTGATAATTCTGTCTGTATATTCTGAAGTTCAGGGTGCTGACCTCTTTCCCCTGAACTAGGTAAACAATACATATTTGACTAATTAAAGTAAGCTTGTTAACCCATTTTGAGTTGCTTTCCTTTGACAAAGTGCATCTGAGAACCTGTGGTGGCAGCAACCCTGGGGACACTGGGGTGCTTGCCGCTACAGGTGGAAAGCACTAACAACCTGGGGAGATCCACCAGTTATAGGAGGTCACACTTGAGCTGAACTTTGAAGGAAGTTAGGAATTCTGTAAGGCAGAATTGAGGGAAAAGTATATTAAAGCATGAGAGAAAGCCCATGTAAAGACACAGAGAAAGATGGGAGATGGAATGTTAAATTTGGGAAACAACAAATTTTGTCTAAAGCATTGAAAGTGAATTATGTTCAATTATCCTCAAAGGTAGAGTAAAATCCAATTGAAAAAGGCTCTAAATGCCAGATGGAAGACTTTGTACTTTATATTAAAGGTAAGAGGGAACCATTAGAGTTTTATTCACTATATGAAATGCTTTAGACCTTCACTTTAAGAATATTCAATTAGTAGTTGTTTGGAGAATAGATTGGAGAGAGTAGAGATTAAAAGTGGAAAACAATTAGGAAACTCTAGCAATAGTCCAGGCTAGAGGTAAAGATGCCTGAAATGAGGGTGGTTGCCATGCAGGTAGAGAGAAGGGTTTAATGGGAAAGGGATTGTAAAGATAAAATTAAAAGCACTTGGCAATGGATTGGTTATGGAGTTAGAGGGAAAGGGACAAATGGACAGTGACTTAGAGGTTGTAGATCCAAGTGACTTATGGTGGTACCCTCAATAGAAATAGGGAAGCTCAAATGAGAGGTAGTTTTGGGAGAAGTAGTGAGTCCTGTTGGGTGCGTGTTGAGCTTGAGATGCCTCCTTGTCATACAGATAGAAATGAAAGAGATTCAGTTTGAGACATAGGTGTATCAGCAATGCCATATTCACAATGCCTATAGAGATTACAAATATACTGATATAATTATCCATCACAAAATACGTCAGGTTTGCCATTTGGGGAAATAAACTAGAAAATTTATTAAGATACCAAAAGTCTGAGTCCCAAAACCAGAAAGTGAAAGCCATCAGAGTAGTTATGACATTGGCACAGGTAGATAAAGTAGAAAGCACCCACATTTTCAAGCCTTTAAAACAGAACAGGCTACCTCAGGCAAAGGTCCTCCTCTCCCCACTCACAGCAACCACCCAGCGTCCTGGAAGAGCACTCCCAGCAGCTCCGGCCCCTGGCAGTCCTCAGCAGGAGTCCCAACTCAAAAAAAAAAAAAGGCAACTGCCACCAACTGCCAACCACAGGACCGTTAGCTCGGCTTTTCACTTTCTCTTGCTCTGCTATGTCAGCACGTCCATGGGGCATGGGAGATCTTTAAATCCCATAACCCTTACAATAGGTCAGGAAAAAGACTGCACAAAAGTACTTCTGGGAAGGCACATCCACTCTCCTTTGAAGAGGAGGACTATGAGCATGGAACACAGCATTATAATGGTGGACTTCTTCCATGTTTTGATTATTTTTACTAAACTACTTACTTTTTCCTTTTTTTTTTTTTAACTCTTTGCCCTAAAGGATAGTAGGATAGTTCTTTGAGGAGAACGGAGGATATATTGAACCTAGCACTATAAAAACAAAAGAATTAAAAAAAAATTCTCAAGTGCTTCATGGAAGAAATTCTGGGTTCTCAAAGGTTAATTCAGCAGAAAGCAAGTTCTGGAAGATTCTACCAAAGTAGAAAGACTAAGAGTACACAGTCTTAGCAATAGGCTGAGGTTGTTGTTCAAGAACCCAACGTATAGAAAGACTCACCATCAAATTAGCTACTAGGAAGTGAAATTTTTGGCCAAAGTGACCTGAAAGTGATAAAGAGAGAAAATAACAAGTTGTTCTTTGTAGGTCTTTTCCATTTCCACAGTGATGGGCAGAATGTTGGGAAAAGGAGGAGAGAGTATTAAAAATCACATAATTTTTCATTGTATGCAAATATAAAATTGACTGTTGATTCTTAATATGTGAGTCCTTTATACAATGAACACTGAGAACCCACTGATACTCGATAACCTGACTAGACTAACCGAACCATATCCCTATTGATAATTTCACTATAAAGGAAACCAAGAATCATGAAATTGTAGCCAGATAAACTTGGCTCATAGGTTCTACCCAAGAGAAGCTAAGGAAGAAGTCTGTTAAATTCATTATGTGCAGCTAACAGCAACAAGAAGCATCCTTTCATGGACACTTGATCATTTCTCTTTGCTGTAGTTATTTTAAATCTTGAGGACCAAGTTAAGATAATTGCAGCACATGTTCTGACACCTGTTGCAGAGAATAAATATGTAGGGAAAAATCTATTTATGTAACTTTATGAGATCCTCTAAATTAAGTCAATATTTACCCTGATACCTGGTGACTTCAGTGTGAAGGTAGACACTGGTGAGGATGCTGGGACTATTTTGGAAAATATGGCTCCAGATCAAAGATTGAAAGAGGCCACAGGCTTCTAAACTGCTTAGAAACCTCACATCTGTAAATCACAAATACTCTCTTCAAAGAGAGAGCTCAAGGCACCAGAAATGGAAAGAACACTAAATAATGTCATAAAAACTGAAATTGATTGTATCTTGACAGAAATTAGCTAGTTATGCATGATGTGGGAATGACTTTCTTGTTGCCATGTAGTCAGACATGGCTAAAGAAAATAAACACTCAATTAAAAGAAAAGATAAAGATGAGAAGACATTATGTGATTTCAGTGGCTCTAACTCAACCTATTTCAACAATCGGTTTACTCTAAAAGATGAAAAATGTACCAAAGTAAATATTTTAACTCTCTCACTGTTTTTAGAAGAGTTTTACTGACCTCCACAACAAAGAGGTCAAAAAACCCCAGAAGCCACCTCCCTAGCCAGTAAATGCTTCTGAATCTCCTTGATAAGTAGAGAGGCATAAAAGCCAAGGGAAACATCTCTTCACAGTATAAATTGATTTGTAAATCATTATAGAGGTGAATGACTTAAAAATATGAAAAGCATCATTTCACCAAAATCTGAAAGGCAGAGAAGAACTAAGAATATTGGAAGCATTCATAGGTGGAAATCAAAGGAAAACAACCAATGGATATGAAATGAAACAGATTAATTGGCATTTTTAAGACAATATGTTATCCTTAGCAGTAAGTGTGAAGCCTTTATATTTTCTCTCTGTCTCCTTGGTATCCAATGTGCTATGTGTAGAAGTTAAAATGATAAATATGAAGTTGAAAATGGAAAGTGCAGATGGACTGTATGAAATACACACAGAATAAATTAATGTTGACAGAAACGCAATTTAAAAGGCATTTGAGATCATTTTTTTCAGTTTATTTCCAAAAAAATAAGTGTTGTGAAAGAGAATAGATTATGGATGGTGCTGTTACCAGCTTTTAGCAGTGGGAGGGTGGTGTGGTGATCAGCTGTTCAAGTACTGCTGTTTGTCTCTCACCTTGGTATTAACTCATTGTGCATATGTGCTTCCTGGTATAACTCTCCTCCACTCTAGGAAGTAGTATCAAAGTATTTTGAAATTCTCCTTATCCTTTTATTAGTGACAAGCCCCCAGTCAGAGACAGTGGTTCTAGCAAAACACGTCAGTGTATTTCTGCATCTTTTCTCTGGGGATCTATCCTCTTTGGTTGCTTCCTCCCACCTGCATTTCTAATAAGTACACAAGAGTAGCAAAGGCCTGTGGTTACCACTGTTTATAGGCAAAATAAATGTCTAAAACAAAGAAAGCCTTTCCCTGTGTTTGATGGGAAAGGATTTAGTCTTCCATGAGATAGCCTAAGGGGAGAATGGAGATACAGGATTACCATCTTTGGGTCTATAATCTAGCATTTTCCCCAGGCCTCCATGTGCCCTGGTGATCCAAACAGCCTTGTTCCCAAGCCCTCAATCAGTAATTTAGTGAAGTGTCCTATGTTGTAAATGTAGTAACTTTTCCCTTACTAAGCAGACTCAGATGTAAGTCATCTTTTATATTCTTTTGATGTGTCTTGTGCTACATCGTCTTTAAGTTCAGGCTACCATTTATATAGTGCTGTAAAGTTTGCAAAGTGTGTTACAAATATTATCTCATTCTATTCTCACAACCACCCTGGGAGGTAGGTGTTATTATTAGCCCCATTTTACAGAAGAAGAAACCAAGGCAAATGAAGGTTAAATGATTTGCCCACAGTCTCATGGCGAGTAGCTGTCAGAGGTGGAATCTGAAGTTAGGTCTTTCAGACTCCAGGAGCAGCACTCCAGCCATTGTGTCACCTAGCTGCTTCAGTGAACTGGATTCTGATGGCAAGAGGATCATCTGAGTGAGGACAGGCATGAGTCATAGAGAGAGTGATGGAGAAGTCTCTAAGAGGGGACTTAGGGCCTTCTTATGGGTTCCAGGTTTCATTTCTAGGGCTCCGAGTTACAATTCTAACACTGATGAAAAGTATCATAAGAAGAAGGTGGTATTTGTGTAAAGTGGGGGAACCGCAGATTGCTTCAGAACTCTGGAACTTTGAAAACCTTTGAAAGCTCTGGAAACTGTGCCACTCAGTGAGTGAGTCCCCTGAATATCTTGGTGGGGAATTCTGGAAGAAGGTACTTTATTTCATCTAAGAGAGCAGTATTTTTTTAAAATACTAATGCCAAAACAAAACCATGAAGAGTCTTAGTCATTTAAATACATACATACTTATGTGTTTGTATACATAATATAAATACACAAAAATACAGCATATATACATATGTACACACAGATATACATACACATATACAAATACCACATATATGTATATATGCACACATACACATGTGTGTGTATAGTTCAGTCATTTTTTAGTCATGTCCAACTCTTGATGACCCCATTTGGGGTTTTCTCTTAGCAAAGATCCAGAAGAAGTTTACCATTTCCTTCTGCAGTTCATTTTACAGATGAGGAAACCAAGGCCAAGGGGGTTAAGTAACTTGCCCAGGGTCATATAGCTGAGGCTACTGCACCACCTAGCTGACATAAACACACACACATACACATATGCATACATATACATACACACGTGTGAATACATACATTATACAAATAAGATATGCAACCATTGTATCTGTAAATATGCAACTCCAAACTAATATATGTATACGTATAACTATATATTAACACATATATATAAACACAAATACATATGCATAAATACATAACAGCTAGTTAGTTTTACACACACATACATACATTAGTATGGAGCTGCATTATTTCCAGATACAAAGGTTGCATTGTTCAGTTTGTCCAAGGTATATTTGGGACTATTTGGGACTAACTAGAAGCAAACCCTTTCCTGGATTACAAGAGAATTTAATTATAGAAATACAACAAAAGGCACTTTATTTACCAGGATGTCTCAGCAGATGCTGCTATTGGCTCTCTCCTCTGCAGCCAGAAGATTTAAACTTTAGGTAGTACTCAAGAGAGGCCAATGCTGCTTGTAGATGGAGGAAAGGGTGACGATAGTGAAGCAGTAGGTTCAGACCTGCCCTTGGGCTGGGTACATCACTGACGTTCCAAGTCTGCAGATACACAGAGCACGGATTCAGAGTATACTGTACCTGCTCCAGGACTTAAGCAGTGAAATTTTAGAAAGGGTTAGTCTCCAGCTCCTAGAAGGTAAGTGAGGAAGCAAGAGCAAAGGCCTGGAGATGGAACATAGAGCCTCCTGTGTGAAAAACAGCAAGTAGACCTGTACCCCAGAATGCTAGGAGATGCATGATGTGTAAGAATGAAAAGTTTTCCCCTTCCTTCAAGGTGGCCTCATTTTAAGGCTCCACCCACTTGATGAAGATGAAAACCCAGTGGAGCTAACCCCTGTGGAATGGCTGCCGTCCCCCCACCCAGGTGACACCATTTCAACTGGAGACATGTATGCATGTCACTGGTGGCTTCTCTGCCTGGCTTTCCCCAGGACAGATGACTTGCAGGTTCCCTTTGCCTGGCCTAGCATTCTTCATCTTAGGTAGTGTGATGGCTAGAATACTGACTCTGGAGTCAGATGAATTTGAGTTCAAATCCAACCTCAGACACTTACTATGTGACCCCCCAGGCAAGTCTCTTAAACCTCTTTACCCCAGTTTCATCGTCTGTAAAATGAGCTGGAAAAGTATCTTTGTCTTTAGTATCTTTGCCGAGAAAACCCCAAACAGGGTTTTATGAAGAATTGGACATGACTAAAAAATGACTGAATGATAATCTTTATGTTCTAACTATGAACTTCTGGTGTGCCTGTTTTTCATTACAGAAATTAATTTCAAGGGGCGGCCAGGTGGCTCAGCGAGTAAGAGCACCGGCTCCAGTGTCGGGATGACCCGGATCAAACCCGGGCTCAGATACTTAGCACCACACCCAGAAATAACTGGCCGTGTAACCTTGAGCAAGTTACTTAACCCCTATTGCTTTAAAAAAAAAAAAAGAAATTAATTTCACTTGATGGAACAAATCGTAACCTTAAATGCTTTCTTGCAATGAGGTATCTCCTCCTGATGTATTAAGATTAGACAAGATTTCCATGATGGAGAGTCATGATGTGAACTCTTTCTGACAGTCCTGTAGGTACAAAAGTCAGGTGAAGAGTCACATGAGAAACTCATGTTCATCATAAATACTTATTTACCACTTACATAGAGGGCATTCTGGCCAATCTCATTGTATCATAGAGGAGTTCCAGCTGCTTCTATTTGCAAATGACATATGTCAATTGAGGTGATCACACTACAGGTTCTTGTAAGTGAAATCTATGCTCACTCAAAAGAGACAGGCTTAAGAGTTAATTTTCTGTTATAAGCCTTACTTGTATTTTCTCCCAACTGGAAGACTAGCCCACTTCCACATAAAGGTGGACCCCAGTGCTGAATCTGAGTTGGGCCAATATCACAATCAAATTTGCAAATCATAAAGCACTGTATAAATCTGATATGATCAATGTGAGCTAATTTAACAAATTAAATTTGTAAATCGTAAAGCTCTGTATAAATCTGATCTATTTTAACAAATTGTGATCTAATTTAACAAACTCAGAGAGAAAGAGAGAGAGCGAGAGAACACCTCTACACACTACAAACAAAAGACATGAAGAACACCTTATTTGAGGTGCTTAACTTCCCTGGGCCTCAATTTCCTTATCTATAAAATGAAGGAGTTGGACCAGATGACATCTTTGGTTCCTCTCAGCTCTTGAACTATAATCCTATGAACATATTGCCCGAATTATGACATGCAGCCATATAGTCCCTTTCAATTAGATTTGTTTACAGGCAGTAGAGATGGATAGATAGTGGGAAGGACCCAGGAATAGAGATGGAGGTTAGGATAGATCCCAAGCTCTATTTGGACTTCTCTGATGAAATTTCTCAGCTTTAAGACTCTTTTCATTGCCTTATCCTCTTATTCACTGTGTAAACATTTCTATGTCCTTAATTTACTCTGGTTTGTTTTAAACATAGTAGACAAAAAACAATGCTTTTTGAATTTAACACTATGTTATTGTGTTAACTCCTATTTAACCTGTTTTCTGTCTTTCAATGATAAACTCTCTACTCACTTCTATTTCTTTTATATATCCCTGAAGAACCTAGTATATACCAACCATTACATACATACTGTAGATAGTTTTACATGTTTCTGGTTACCTGAAACAATATAGATTTTACTGTTCAACAAGTTGAGTGCAGAAGTTTACTATTTCCACAGCTTTTCTTTGCTAGCCAAAATACAGTCATTAGATCTGGAAATACTGTTTTATTTTCTTTTTACTCTAGTCTGTAATTTATATCTTATGTTTTAGGCCAGGATTTAAATTCCAGTTATTCAGGGTTTTTTTTTTTACCTCAAAGGAAAAGTATGTTTATAAAAGTTCATATTTAAGTCAAGAGAAGCTAATGGAGTGAAACTCTAAACAGTAATTAAAATTGTAATAATATGTAATTTGTAATTAAATTTTAATGGGGCATAATTTAAATTTATAAATGCAGTATATTCTGCACTTTTCCACTTCATAGTATTTGTACTAATGAATAGGGAATACTGTTTTCCCAACTTCTTCCTGCGTAAGTTTGACCCAGCTCAAATACCACTTTCTCCATTAGACCTTTATTGATACTTCCATTTGGAAATTTTCTTTCCTTCCTTAGACACGACATTACACTTGTACTAGTCTTATGTGCTAGACAGGTTCATTTTGTAATATAGTTATTTACATATATATATTCTATCACCTCATTCTAGATCAGAAGTTCTTAATTATTTTTGTGTCTTGAATCTCTTTGGAATGCTATAAATTCTCAGAAAAATACTTTAAAATGCATAAAGTAAAATAAGTAGGATTACAAAGTAAATCAATTACTTAAAATGTAGTTATCAAAATTTTTTAAATAAGTTCATGGACTCCACATTAAGAAGCCCTGTTTTAGTTGGTGAGCTCTGTGATTGCAAATTCAGTGTATTATTTTTAGTATTCCCCAGAGCCTAACAGATAATAGGCACTTAATAAATATTGTCTTTAATTTTTTCACTACCCAGTAGATCCAGAAATGCAACTTAATACTGCTATATTAAGTTTTTTAATTGATATGTTCAGTTTTCAGTCTTTTGTCTGATTTCATTTTTTGTCACAGCAGGTTCCTTTATCTGATGTATGATTTTGGGTATTTTTTTTTAAACTAGGCAAACGAGAAGCCATAGCTCGGTGTCTACACATCCAGACCCAGCAAGCTGTCAACGACACACTGTGTGACAAGGCCCATCGTCCCCCTGCAATGACTCAGGGTTGCAACACTGATCCCTGTCCTCCAAGGTATGTGTAGGACCTGGTACTCCTGGGACTCATGTGCCTGGGCCTTAATCTTTTGCTGTCATCAGCACTCAGAAGCTTCTGAAAGCAGAAGTAATGGAGCTGGGGTTTGGGTGTCTGCATACAAAAACCCGGATAGAGTCTCACTAAGAAAGCCAAGCCAGTCTGACTGTTTTACTCTCTAGCCTAGGGTCGTGTGCTTCCTGCTTGCCTTATTGGCACTTAGGACTGATTGAAAGGTGTGGTGAACACACAGGGTCAGATTTTTGTACTGCATGCACAGAGCTGCACAGGACATAAAGTACTTTTTATACCTGATTTTTCTTCATCCCTATAGCAGATAGAAGTAAATAGGGCAGATCTGAGATAAAATTATAAAGCCTGTGAAATTTATTTCCCATCTCTCTTTTTACTCCTCCCCTGCCCTGTTTTAGGGCATAGCTTCTTTCTCTTCAGCCTTCTTAGGCTCCCTGTACTTTGCCTGTTCTCTAACCCCATATCCCTATTAAAATAGGAACAACTCTGATGTCGTAGTTTTTCATCTGAAACTCATTCATATACTTACTGACTCTCCCATTGTAAACCCAGTAAATGACTTTCTCTACTGCTACATGAAGTTCAGGCATCATTGAACAGATTCATAGGGGAAACATTTCTTTGGGCAAGGGACCTTTCTTCTGACCTAAAATCATAATCTATGCCTAAACCTAATTTGAAGGGTAGCCTGCCTCAGTGAATTTAGGGAGCATGGGTAGTGGGGAGAGTTGGGTAAGAAGAAGGTAGGAGGGGTGTCTCCTCACTCCATCCCATAATAAAATCATCATCCACAGTCACATACTCTCTGTGTTCTTAGAGAAATCAAGAATTCTCTTTCCTAAACTAAACTACAAAAAGTTTAGAAAATACTTCTATTTAGATGTGTTGTAGGGGATGAGGCCTTTTACCAACATTCTTTCTGATGGTACTTATGCTGAGGGGAGGAAGGGACTCCCTATACCCTTACTAGATTCAGTGAAAGTCTAACCATCACCTCTAACTCCCTTGAAGATGAGGGTATACGCCTGTCCCTCCTTTCTTATTCAGCCCTGTGACATCCTCAGTATCTGATGCCCTAATACTGGATCAGTAGATGGCATAGTATATACGATGCCTGGCTTGAAGGCAAGAAGATGAGATTGAATCCTGCCTCAGGCACTTGCTAGCTGTGTAACCTTTGACAAGTCACTTAACTTTTATTAGCCTGCCTCAGTTTGCTCATCTTTAAAATGTGAAGGATAATAACATTTAACCTCACAGGTTTATAAGAATCAAATGAGGTAAATGTAAAGCACTTTGTGAACTTTAAAGTGAATCTAAATGTGAGCTATTATTATCATGATTATCTCACTACCCAAGGGAGACTGAAGTCAGTCCAAGGCCTGGAGAAAAATGTACAGTAGGGGCGGCCAGGTGGCTCAGCGAGTAAGAGCACCGGCTCCAGTGTTGGGATGACCTGGGGATTGAATCCGGGCTCTGACACTTAGCACCACACCCAGAAATTACTGGTCGTGTAACCTTGAGCAAGTTACTTAACCCTGATTGCTCATAAAAAAAAGAAAGAAAAATGGACAGTAATCCTGGAAAAGTAGAGTGGAATCAGATTGTGAAGAGCTTTGCATTACAAACAGAGAAGTATGTACTTTATCTGAGAGGCAGTAGGGAATCCCTGAAATTTCTTTATCAGGGAAGTGACATGGTCACACCTGTACTGTATGAATATCAAGCTGGTAGATGCATATAAGATGGAGGTAGTGAGGGAAGAGCCTGGAGGGTAGGCAAAGGGTGATGATCAGTTGTACTAGGTTGGTTTCTGTGTGAGTGGACAGAGGGACAGAGGAGAGCCCACATCAGAAGTGCGGTGGAGATAGAGATGATAAGAATGGACTGGATTTTGGGGGGGGGGGGTGAGAAGAGGGACAAGTTTGGAGGTAGTCAATAGGGAAGTTAGAAGAAGGAGCAGATTTGTGAGAAGAGATGATTTTTGTTTGGGCTAAGTTGAATTTAGACGATATTCAAATGGAAATGTTGGAAATATCTGTCAGGTAGTTGGTGATAAAGAAGTGAAATTTAGGAGATTACTTTGAAAGCATAGATGAGAAAAGGCCCCCAACAGAGGCTTAGAGGTACACAACATGTGTGTGGTAATGGGATATGGATGACGATCTCTCCAGAGAGACTGAGAAGGAATGACTACAGAATTAAGAGGAGAACAGTGTTAGAAAAACCCAAGGGGGTGAGACTTTCTGGAAGGAGGAAATAATCAACCAAATCAAACACATTAAAGTAGTTAAGAAGGATGAGGATTGAGAAAAGACCATTCTCTTTAGCAGTTAGTTTAGTAATCCTGCAGGGAGCAGATTCTCTTGAGTGATGAGGATAGAAGCTGTATTGCACTGGCTTGAGAACTGAGTGTGATGTAAGAAAGTAGATGTTGTAGAGTGTACAATTACAACTTTATCTGAGTTTTACTGTAAAGAAAAAAAGGGAGATATAAAATGAGAGCATGCTGAGTTGGTAGGGTCAAGGGAAGGATTTTGTTTATTTGTTTTGGGGATGGGGAAGATGTGGGCACATTTACAGGGATCAGGGAAGGAGCCAAGAGATAGAGATTGAAAATTAGAGAGAAATACAGGGGGAATAATTGTGAGGACAAAGTGCTATTGCTGGATCAAGGGAAGAGTTGGCCTTGGCAAGGAAAAGGGTTACTTTATTCATCAAAAATTAGAGGAAAGTAGGAAAGGACAAACTTAAAACGATGTACTATATGACCAAGACCACTTTTAGCTATAGTTTAATTATTCTCATTCTTGGCCAATAATCATTCTCACCTTGGCCAAGATGGCCAATAGGCTCCCACAAGCTAGATGGTTTGCAGTAGAAATTGTTAGGTCTCCAAGCCTTCCTACACAAAAGCAGAAATGAAACCTAAAATTCATGTCCTCCTTCTGATGCACCTAGGCATAATTTTTCTTAACTGGGTTTCACCCCTTTATATTTCACCACTGCCAACATTTTATAGGATTCTCTCTGTTACATATACAGTTCTTCCCAGAATAGTTAACTCAATCTACCCACCTGTGTTTCCATACCATGGAGCAAGTCAGGATGTGATCACCTTCCCAAAATAGAATTAGGTGGTCATTGAGGAGAGTACCTATTCCCAACTTAGATTCTTTATTGCCTAGTATTGCCCTAAATCTTTTGTTTTCTGCCTTATGAAGTAGTGTAGGTTTCTTCCTTGTTTAATTTAGTAGGGGGCAGCTAGGTGGTGCAGTGAATAGAGCACTGACCGTGGAGTCAGGAGGACCTGAGTTCAAACACTCAGACACTTGATGTTTTCTAGTTTTGTGATGTTGGGCAAGTCACTTAACCCCAATTGCTTTACCTAAAAAAAACAAAAACACTTAATTTAGTAGGCAATCCCTATCCCCTTATGACCAGATTTTCCTTTATAATCTTTGGTATATTAAGTATGCATTAGTACTCATAGATCAAAAGGGTCATGGTAATAACAAGAAGAGAGGACTGGTGGATAAGAGTACATAGGCAAAGATTAGGGAAACAGCCTTGAGATGTGGATAGGGGAAAGTATTTGGAAGCAAAGGAAACTTAATTGTTAAAAACAAGATCCAAAACTATTGTTTTTAAATGCACATCTGCGTTTATGTTCATGCATGTTCACACATTAACAGTGATGGTGATGATAATTAAAAGATATTAGGAAAAACTCATTATCGGTGTAGATTCTCTGTGCTGGAGAGCTAAGATAATGAAGAGTGGAAAAACTAAGAATTTGTTTAGTGAGTTTGAGTTGTCAGTATCTGTTTCTTATTTTGAGAAGTCAGAATTTTAGGGTAAAGATCCAGAAGGGTTGAAAATCCAGAGCAGGGTTGAACTTATTCTACACTGTGGGTCTTTGCTCATCAAGTCAAATCCGGATTTAATAAAGAGCCAGGAAATTGTTTCCTAATGATGATGAAGAACATTTTGATTCTGTACCTTGTAATAACTTGTTGGTTTCCTCTTATAGTTGCCTATGTGGAATATCCACCTCAAAACATCTCAGCACTAGACCTTGCAAGTTAACCTTCTCAGGAATTCCATACCCTGAAGCCCTGGAGCTAGGAATAATTGGGCAGTCAGAATGTGTTGATTTCTTTGGGAAACTGATATTTTGTTTTTGTACAGAGGGAAATATTATGCCTCATTTCAATGATGCAGATTTATAAACTTTTTCAAAGAGTGGGGATTTGATTGGGGAAAAAAAGGACATAGTAGAGACAAAGGTTGAAGCCAAAACAAAGGTAAGTTTACGGAAATGTTTGAGGTTCTAAAAATTTGTGGTTGTAGAAATAACAGGAACAGGGTGTTGGATAATATTTTCCATACAAATATTGACTAGCTCCAAGGGAAGTGGCTCTAAAACATCACCCAAGGGTAGGGCTCATTTCTGAGATTGTGTTGCACATCCAATGGTGCTGTTTTTACCCAAAGGCAGCTTTCTTTGCTTTCTTTGCTTCAGTTTTCTAAGGCTGGGGGTTGCATGTTTGATTCACCCTTGTGAACTATTTCCTGATGAAGACCATCACTGCCAAGTGTCTACCTCTTCCTGGGTTACGGTCTCTGGGATGGAGTCAGCTGCTTATAAAAACTTGTAGGTGATGTGGTATATGATGATTCCTGAGGGTCTGGGAGGAGGCCTTTTCTCAAACAGCCTCAGAAAAGGGATAGAGAAAGTCATCTGCCAGGTGGGAGGAGAACAAGAGGACTAGAATCTTCCCTGGTATTGCATATTAGTGTCTTGAGCCACTTGGAATAGTAAGCCAATAATAATTTAAAAAAATATTACCAGTTTCCCAAGTAAAAGAACTCCCTTACTCTTTCTATTCTTCTGACTGTCCTCTTTCTGGAAAAAAAAAATTAATGCCCTGCAAACACTCAAAATGGAAAAGATAAATTTAAATTGGATTGCTTAAATGTGTAACGGTCTTCCAGTGAATTTATTTGTAATCCCACTTTTATTAACATACCCTTGATTGTCTTAGAAAGAGAATGTCCAAGGCAACAAGTCAGGTAGGCGGCTGAAGGTAGGGGTTTGATATGCTTTGTAGATGAGGGTAGCGTACCATGTGAGCTCATGTAAGCTATATATGAAGTCATTGTCTCTCCTCTCTGCCATATTTCTCTTTCTCCATCACCTCTCAGGTGCTTTGGATATAGTAGGTACTTAATGAATAGTATTGGAACAAATTGAGAAAATGTTTTGATCAAGGTCTAGCGCTCATTGGAGGAGTCAGTCTTTATGGGATTTCTGCAGTTGATCCAGGGTCTACCCTCATCCAGGTCACCTGTTGGTTCTAGTTAAAAGACCTAAAGGGAGGGAAAAAACAAACAAACTGGCATCATCAAACAGTAAAGATGTTGGAACATACATTACAACCTCTTCATTTTACAGATAAGGAAAATGAAGTCTAGAATGATCAGGTGACTAGTTAAAAATCACATCTTACGTTAATGGTAGTATAAGGACTAGAACTCAGGTCCCCTGACTTTGTATGGTAGAATTGTAGCATTTTCTTGTTGTGAATGACTTTACAGAACATTTAGTTCAATGCCTTCTTTTCTACAGATGAGGAAACTAAAGTCCATAGAGGTAAAGTGACTTATCCAAGGTGAGACAGGGAGCAAAGGGCAGGACTAGGTCAGAGTCAGGTGCTCTGAATCCAAACCAAGCACTCTTCCTCTTGCACCAGATGGTCTCCAAGTCCCTAATGTGATTCTAAAAGAAGCTTGCTTGCTCAAAGAGCCCCAAGAGTGCCCTCGGGAAAAGCAGTGTGATAGTCTGAGTACCTTGACCACTTTCTTGATAGCGTTCACATCAGGAACTCAAGTAACATGGAAATAAACAAGAGATCGGAAATTTTGTCAGCATTGGGAACTACTAGTTTAAGGACTCTCCACCAAGGCATATCCCAACCCTTGTGAACTTCATAGGAAAATCCTAGAGTCCCTGGAGTCAGAGGTTAAGGTCATATAGCAAGTAAATTTCAAAAGGCATGACTTGACCCAGGGTCTTCCTGATTCCAACCCCAGCATTATGTCTACTGCATCATTTTTCCTCTTCTAAAAAAAAGATATTAATATTGGAATAATAGTGGTGGCTGACATATAACATTTTAAATTTTCCAGAGAACTTTAACCTATATTGTCTCTCTTAGTATGTTACAAATGTATTTCAGAGGCACTGTTAAAGAATAAGTTTGCTTTAGTAAGAGCTTATATTCTTGAAAGTTCCATTTGAGAGAATTAGCATTCTTAACAAAAATCCAGAGGCTCCTCAGAAATATGAGGGTCACATTTTCTGTCTGATCCTTTCAGTGATGTGGGACTTAATCTTTGGTGATAAAGATCCTCCTGCCAGTCATGTGTAATGACCGATGCATGTGATGTTAGGTACAGAAAAGCGGGAATGAAACTCCATTAGGGTAGATCTGTAAGTATGTAAAATTACTCTTTTTGTAGAGCCATAGATAACAGCTCTCATTTCTTTTTGTCTTCTTGACCCGTCCTTTGTTTTTATTACTATAGCTTATTTCTAACCTTTCTCAGAAGCCACTCTGATACCTAGGAGCGATTCCTGTTTCATGAGACAGGCACCCACAGCTGAAATCTCATTGAGGGAGCTAGGTAGCACAGTGGATAGGATAGAGTGCTTTGGCCTAGAGTCAGGAAAACTCATCTTCCTGAGTTCAAATTCAGCCTCAGACACTTACTACCTGTGTGATACTGAGCAAGTCATGTAACCCTGTTTGCATCAATTCCTCATCTGTAAGAATGAATGGAGAAGGAAATGGCAAAGCACTCTAGTATCTTTGCCAAGAAAACCCCAAATGGGGGTCCAACGAGAATTGAACACTACTGAAAAAGACTGAACAACAACTTGTTACCGGGAGTCAAATATAACTATACCAGACTTATTTAATCTAGTAAGAGACTGAGCAAGACTGTAGGGTTTTTGCCTTTGAATGCTGATGCTTAGTTTTGTACTCTTTATTGGCTTACCCAAGTGTGTGTGGAATACTTTATCTTAGAAATCATACCTTAAAAATAATCTGCATCTCAGATTATTGAATGTTCATTCAACTAAGCTTTTTTTATGATTTTACTGGCCTCCTATCAACCTAGAGAAGAACATGTGCCTAACAGGGGAGCCTGTTCTGTTCTATATTATATACCCTGTGTTTCTGAACAGAAATTCAAAGGGTGGAATGTCCTTACTTTTACAAATTGTTTTAGATTCCTGTCCTAACTTTATTATATTAGATGTATTTTTATATTTGAGTAGGATATTTAGGCTGCAAGGCCCAGCTTGTAACTCTTGTTACTCAACTGGATATGAAATTACTATTCAGATGCCTAGTAGCTTGGCTAAATTTTTCTTCATCCTCAGAATTTATCATGTTTAAAAATTACTCCATCAAATCATAAAATCTTAGACTTGCAAGTAACATGAGAGGGCTTACCAAGTGTGACCTCTTCAGCAGTGTATGAATCCTTTCTGTGATATCCACAATCAATAAGCATTTTTAAATGCTAGTCATATGCCAGGCATTGTGATAGGTATGGGATATAGATATGAGGGAAAAAAGGAAATACCACTTCCGCATTCTTAGAAAGAATCATCCAGTCTTTCTCCACCAACTCCATTGTTGCTCACTTATCACACAAGGCATCCTGTTCATTTCTTGAAAAATCTTCCCCATCTGGGGATAAAATCTCCCTTCCAATTATTTTGCCCATTGATTATAATTCTGCCATCTGGAACTCCACAGAGTAAGTGTCATCTACCACTCTGTCATTACTTGAAGACAGTTATTCAGTGCTCGAAGGGGTGAGGAACCTTCGGCCTTGAGGGCTTTGTTCTGTGAAGTTTGGATTCAGTCAGAGGGTTGCACTTGAGGGCCATGTGTGGCCTCGGGGCTGCACACCCCTCACACATTCCTCTCTTCTTTCAGCCCGTCTTCACATGACATTTTCTGGTAGCATTACCGCCTTGGATACCGTCTTTTGGACATGCTTCCATCTGTCGATGTTCTTCTGTTAATGTGGCACCCAAAGCTAAATGCACAATCTAATTAAAGTCCATCCTCCCCTATCCCAGATGCTACATTTATTCTTGCAGTCTAAAATCTCCTTATTCTTTTGACTGTTGAGTCAATGTTTAGTGCAGATTCAACTAAAGCCACCAGATCTTTTTCCCATCTGGCACCCTCTAATCATATCCACCCACCCTTCCTTGTGTTGTACTTATCTTTCTCATGTACAGCCTTGTCAGATATCTTACCTTTATCCCACAGCCAGCATATATGGAATTGCATATGTAACTCATTTAAGAGTCTTTTCATTTTCCCCCTCAGAAAAAAATTCTTCCCTGTGCTAGAAGTTTGTCTACCAAGCCAGAAACAATCTCTCCCTCCTTTGAACTCCAGTAACATTTTGTTGGCATGCCTTAAGCACTCTTTTCACATTTTATCTTTTATTCTAGTTATTTGTAAATATATCTTATCCCTCCTCATAAACTGTAAGCTCCTGGAAGGCAGGAATTATATCTTATTTCTTTTGCTTGCCCTGTAGTGTCTAAAGAAATGTCCTATTCATTGCAGATACACAACAAATGTTTCTTAAACTCCTAGACTGATTCTTTTATGAAGGTAAAATAGGCCATCTTTTGCCTCAGTTCTTAGCTACTGTTTAATTATTAAATGGGCATTGCCTCAGACAAACTGAGACATGGAAAAGACCTTAATTTTAAAAGGTCAAGGTCCCTTACTGCATCCCGCGTCATCCTGTAAGACCTAAGTCTTGCCACTGGACTTTGGAGACAAGAGTGAGGCTGATGACAGTGCAGCTCTGCCTCACTGAAATCCAATTCACTTGCAAGTCAAAACATCACCCTCTTTATATCATTGGTCCTCTTTGAGAATAAAGGACAAGCAATGACAGCAAACGACAACAAAGTATGGCAAGTGCCAATTTAACAGAGCTCTTTATTTTAGTTGCCTGCAGACAACTTTCTAGTTCTGTAGGCTTCCTCTCTCTATGGATATTAGCTACGTGATTTCCACACAAAATACTAAAGAAATTCTCTTATACTTTGCATTGAATATGAAAATAGGTTCATCCAACTAAAATATAGTTTAGCATTTTGAATCTAGATACATATAAGCGTCTACTTTGTTTTTGTTTCTAATAAAGAAATATAATTTCTTGCCATTCACTTGTGAATCTCCAGGTCAAAAAACTAGACAGATGTTAGGATTCTAGGATTTAGAGCTAGAAAGGGCTTTGGTCGCCATCCGATCAAACCTTTCCATGTTATAAAAAAGAAAACTAAAGAAGTAGATTCCATTTTCCCTCTAATTGTAAAAATCCCTCTACTCCAAAACCCTCTCTGCCCTGTTGCATTTTAGTAAGCAGAATAATGAGAAAAATATGCTCATAATACCTTTGTGGATGAATGGATGCTACTGCCAATCTCCTCAATACTCCCAGCCTATAGAAGCTTAGTTGGGAAGGTGGAAACCTCTAGATTATAAATCACCAAAAGAATTCTCACAAGCCACTGCATCTTTCCTTCTCTTTCAATATTGGCCCTGTAGTGAAGGTCAAAATGCATCCTGCTTTAGGACAGGACCTGTCCAAAGTGGACAGAAATTGTGATGATAGCTAGCTTTCCATCAAAATCATTCTCATTGCATAGCATTTAGAGTTTGTTCGGGGGAGCAAATATTTAATCAAATATATATGAATGCCATTCCTTAAAATTTTATTTATCATTCTAAAAATTAACACTACAGCATTTTTTGGGGAAACGAGAGTCCTTGGGAAATAACAGAAAAAAACAAACTGTTTTTCTCCCGAATCTTTCCGTTTGTTTTTTTTTCCCCAGGCCTTCACATCTCTATTGCCAGTTTCCCCTCCTTGGATTATGCTTGGTAAGCAGCTGTCCTGGTTTTTCTGTTTATTTGCAAATAACTTTTAAAAATATATTTCGTAAAAAAAATTTCATTTGCCCAAGGTTTTATCTGAAGTAAATCACATTGATCTAATTAATGCTTTATTTATGATCTTCCCAGAGGAGGAGAATAGTTTTGGAGTAATCTAGGTGAATTAATACAGGTACCTGAATGATTTCCTGAAATGGGCTTTTTAAGCATTTAAAATTGCTTTTAACAATCATACGCATCATCTTCATCTTTGTGTTCTTTTCAAAAGGAAACAAAAGCTTCACTAATCGTAGGCTAACCAATCAGGACTTGGTGGACAGCCTTGTGTTTTTCTTTTGTCTTTCTGAAGAGCCCTCCTAAATGGATGGGATTCTTCATTGAGAAGCATCATGGACGTTTCTTGTGTTAAAAACAGTCATTCTGTATTTTGTGTTTGTGTGTGTGCGTGCTACTTTTATGTATTGAGATTTTTGTGACTCTTGAGATTTTGCCCTGAGGATGAAGTGTGACAGGCAGGTAAATAGAGATCTGAAATCAGGAGAACTCCCAACTCACTATTGCCCCAGGCATTTGAGCACCATTTCCTAGAACATGGCTGTGTCCTTTTATGTTTTGGCACAGGTGGCAAACAGGGTCCTGGAGACCATGCTCCGCAACTTGTGGTGTGGGAATACAGACAAGAGACGTGTACTGCCTGCAATCCGGGGAGCCCATTGTCCCTTCTGAAGAATGCAAAGATGAAAAGCCTCATGTTTTGCAAGCTTGCAATCAGTTTGACTGTCCCCCTGGCTGGCACATAGAAGAATGGCAACAGGTACAGCAGCAGACCCTTCCCAAGATGCAGGGTGGTTACTCCACACGAAAAGACAAATACAAAGTTAGTGATGCTGGCCTTACCCATTTTCCCCTGCCCCTCTCTCTCAGTGTTCTAGGACCTGTGGTGGAGGAACTCAGTATCGGAGAGTGACCTGTAGGCAGCTGCTGACGGATGGCAGCTTTCTGAACCTGTCAGATGAGTTGTGCCAAGAACCTAGAGCATCATCCCATAAGTCTTGTGCCAGAACTGACTGTCCACCTCAGTTAGTTTTAGGAGATTGGTCCAAGGTTAGTGGCCTATACAGAGTTAAGAGGATTTTTATACTGTATTTTTGCATGAATATTCCAAGGAAATCCTAAAAACAAAACCAAAAAGGCTTAGTAGCATTTTGTACAAAGAGGAATTCTGCTTTGTGATGTTAAATAAGCATGTTTCTTTATCACTTGAAGATTGCAACTCATATTCCTTTCAACTACCTGGTGAGATTGACAGTGGAAATATTGTTTCTTTTTTACAGGTGGGGAAACTGAGGTCCAGAAAGGTTAGGTGACTTGCCCAGGGTCATAAAGCTAGTAAGAGTCCTAGACAGGATTTGAACATTTGTTATTCTGAGAGCAGGGCACTGAGAGAGTTGGGAGACAAGGCAGGGAATATCTCCCTCCCTTCACCCCAGGGTAGTAAGGTCTTTAGGAAAATGCTGCATAATTGTGTCTCTGGATGCAGTTCCAAGAAACCCAGTTCAGGTATGGCTTAGAGTAGATCACTTCTGAGATCCTTTCAAACTGTGTGATTCCATGATTTATCAGCTGGTTCTCTGGCTTTGTTTTAAGGGTCTCCCCAACTCCTTTCTAATTACTTCCCTTAGGCAGTATCTGAATGAGAGATTCAGAAAGAGTCAGTAACCTGATTTTTCAAAGGCAGCAGATTATTTTACAACACACAAAGAGTTCACTCACTCTATATCATAAATTTAAAACAAACCAGCAGGTACCATGAAATGCCTCTATATAGTAGAAAAAACACTGGACGAGGAGGTCAGAAATCTGGGTCCTAGTCCCATCCCAGCCCTTATCACTCATCAGTTTTGTTTATTTTACTCATGTAGGCCTCAGTTTCTCTCAGCAAAATAAGGGAGTTATGATCTTTAAGGTTCTTTGTGGTGTTAATGTTGAGCAATCTGAGACCTCATTCCATAGCAATCCGTTTGTGTGACATTGTTCTCACCAACTAATTCCTCTTGTCTATTCAAATCTAACTTTTCTTTGAAAGCCCAACTTAAGTACAGTTTTCCCTGAAGTTTTCTATGTTCGCTCTAACTCTAATTCATTCTTATTTTCTTTGAGTTTCTTTAGCTCTTGTGTCTATAACTCCTCATTTTAGCACTCATAGTGTATGATCTGAATTGATAGTTACTGTCTTGAGTACGTGCTTTGTCTTCCCAACTAGACTGTAGGTACTGAGTAGAGAGCACGCCTTTCCCTGTCTTTTGTGACCAGCACAGGAATTTGTACAGTGCTGGACAAGATGGGGGTTATTTCAACAAGCAAATGTTGAATTAAACTGCATTTCACCAGGTTGAAGTGAAACCTAATTGTCTTGTGAGCCACTTAACAAAAGGAGATTTTGTGCACAGAGGCAAAGTGTGCTAATGGCCTGATTCTCCATAATGACCTGTGGTCTTGGTTCATGGGCTTCAGTTCTTCTGTTGATCAAGAAGTCAGGAAATGTACTGAAGTCATTTGTGAAGTCCTTTGCAGGTGCAAAGTGCATCCTAAGCATGAACTAAGAAGATATATTCGGGACAGAGCTCCAACCTGCTCATGCAAGGGAGTAAATCACTTTTGGAATGGAATTTAGGCTGCAGACTTTTATATTGAAAGAAGCAATTGAAAGCAAACAAAAAAGGCTCTTAACCTACCTGAGTTTTTGGTAGGACTGGCTGGTTGCCAAGGCAACAAAATTCATTAAGGTACAAAGTGAGCACCCAGGTCAGCCTAACCCCATCAAGACACTCTACCAGGGTCCAACCACAGACCACATTTCTGTGTGAGACCATTAATAGGGTGTGAGCAAGGGAATTGTATACACATGATTTCAATTTCAACTTCTCTTTCAAAAACAAAATCCTTACTGGGGTTCAGAAACAACAGGATGCATATGCAGCTAGTAGGAAAGGAATTTCACATTTTTTTAGCATTCCCATTTTCTCTTTTCTGTTGAAATTTCCTCTTATTTTGAAGTCATTTTTTTTCTTCTTTCTTTGGCATAGAGCTTGACACCTAATTGCTGCCTGTGCCTAAGGCTGGGTGGGTGCCTGCCAAATACATGTGCCAAGGGATTTCTCACCTTAAAGGCAGCTAGCTATTCATTGTAGCTTCTGAATAGCTCCATTGCAAGATTCTAGCTAACAATCTAGACCTGTGCATTCACAGGTTAAGAAACAGCTAGTGAGAGTCTACCCTTCCTTCTAGCCATGACCCTTCCCCGCCTGTGATCACCCTACACTCACTGAAATAGGCTTAATATGCCAAAAGTTTCTTAGAATGCTAGCATTAGAACATCTAACTCAGCCCCCTCATCATTCAGCTGAGGAAACCTCATCCCAGGAAGGGACAGCAGGGTGAACCCAGTGGGGAATAATATACCCAAGGCCATACGTTTCAACTTTATTTCTTCCCGCATTGGTAAGGAATCTGGGAACTTGAACCAGTACTAATAATAACTCACATTTCTATAGCACTTTACAGATTATAAAGTTTCTACCCAATAGCCTTGTGAGATAGGTAAGGCAAGTGTTGTTACTTCTGCTTTATGGATGAGGAAACTGGAGGTCAAATTAGTTAATTGATTTATGCAAGCTCATAGAGGCAAGATAGAATCCCAGGTCACTAAACTTTGTGTATCTTCTAAAAAAGAGAAATAAATGTCACTTTCCAGTTTCTAGATTAGTTTCTGGAGTTAATAGATGATTGCCTATGTGCACTGCATTTATTTCCTCACCACCTATAAGAGGCAGTATGGTAGAAGGTGTTCTAGATTTGGAATCACAGGACAGGTTTGAATACCAATGCTACCCCTCACTGCCTGTGTGACCTTGAGCAAGTCACTTATCTAGGCCTCAGTTCTTCATCTGTAAAAGGAGGGGGTTGGACTAGATGGTCACTGAGGTTCCTTCCGGCTCTAAATCTAATCTGACCATTTCCTCCCTTGATGTCTATACCTTCCACTCTTGCCCTAATAAAACTCCCACCTTATTCTTTTCACCTCTAGTGAATTTGTTCTTCTCCTATCCAGCTGCCTTTTTAAAATCTTTATCTCCATTACCTTTTTGAAGAATTTGGCATTGCTGACCATCTCTCACTCGCTCCTTTTGCTCTCTCTTCTCTACTGGTCTGAGTCCCTTTCTCTAGCTTTTCCTGTCTACTCCCAGGAGGTTTTCCAGAGGCTCCGTCTTCCTATTCTTCCTGAGTCAGCCCTGAGTCTTTGGCAATTGCTGTCACTTCTGTGCTTATTATCTCTATCTCTGATTTAAATAGAGACCACTTGTCACTATTTCTGGCTTTTTCATGTGTTTATATCCAGACAGGAAGCTCCCAGAGATCATGGACCATGCCTTATGTTTACTTTATATGTTCCTCATTGACTAGCAAGGCATTAAACATGTATTTGGAACAGGGTCTGGACCAGTGATTTCATTGGTATAGGGAACAACCAGAAAGAAAATTCACTTTACCTATACAGGTCAACACTTAGAGAACGGCCTAATTAGAACAGCAGTTCTTAAAATGTTGTCCAGGAAACCTACACAGACATTCCACACAGATACACACATGCACCCTCTTGTAGGGGCCTATGGGTTTAAAACTATTTTCATAATAATACTGACATTTTAATATCTAATATAGTAAATGCTGGTGGATAAATCCCACATAAACAAAAGCTCTTCAGAATTCTCAATAATTTTTAAGAATGTAAAGAGCCCCAGAAGTTACAGTTTGTGAATCTCTGGCATAGAGCCCTGAGAAAATAATAGTCATCAAAAGAGTATAACAATAAATATAATAATTATAATAAATAGCAACGATAAAACACTTATATAGTGCTTTGATATTTGTGAAACACCTAACATATATTATTTCATTGAATTGTTACAACGCTCTGAGTATCTTCATCCTTATTCTATAAATAAGGAAATTGAGTCTGGTAGAGGTTATACAGCTAGTATCTGAGACAGGATTTGAACTCAGGCCTTCCTCACTCCAAGCCCAGTGTGCCATCCACTATACCACATAGCTGCCTTACAGGTTAAGTGATTTGTCCAGGCTCACATAGCCAGTAAATGCCAGAAGTGGTACTTGAGCCCAGGCAGGTGCAAGCCCTGATCTTTATCTACTGCTTGCTGCTACTAAAAAGTTGAATTGTTACTGAACAAATGCTGAGGCTTATAAAAGCCACCCTGTTCTTTATAATCTATCCATCCACTATAAGAAGCAGCTACTTTTCCCTATACTTTCATTGAAGAAAGAATCACAGACTTTTAGGTTGAAAAAGGTTTTAATTATGCTCTGATTTCAAAGCCTTTGTCTTCCAGGTACGGAGACTATAGTCCAGAGGTGAAATGATGGTGTGTGATTTGTCATCAGGACAATTTGGATTTAAATCGCTACTTAGACCCTTCCTGACTTTGTGACTCTGGGCTATTAACCTCTGTTGTTTAAACCCTCTCAGCCTCCATTTCTTTCCTCATCTGTGGGATGAGAGGAGTAATAGTATTATTACAGGGTCAGTGAGGCTATTGTGTGGAGTAAGTGAAGCTTAAATAATATATGTAAAGCAATTTGCAAAGCTTAAAGTGCTATATAAACTCAATTGGTATTATTATTGTTACCTTAATAGTGATGCACAGAGGCAGAGCTAAGGTCTCTTAACTCCACATACATTGATCTTGATGCCATTCTGTCTCCATAAGAAAGAATTAAAACCCTTTGGTTGCCATCTTGAGTAAAATGACCCTTCAGTTACTTGAATGCACTTAGTTTAAAAATAATTAGAAGACAATTATTACTATGTACAAGGTGATTCCCATGACAAATGCCATTACAAGGAAAAAAAGTTATGAACTTCTGAGTAACAAAAATCCAGGAAGTGGATTTTTTTTCACTCACTTGAAGCCCTACATTTGTGAAATTCCTATACATCTCTAGAGTTTATACCTCCCGTGGAATTCACTGTAATTGAGTTTGACATGGACCAGATTGGAATCTTACTTGACTCCATTGCATCATCCCTTTTACAGTGTTCTGTAAGTTGTGGTGTTGGGATTCAGAGAAGGAAGCCCATCTGTCAAAAGCTGACCTCCAAAGGTCGCAACATCACGCTCAGTGGGTCACTGTGCAGGGGTCGGTTGCATGCCCCTCTTGTAAGGTCTTGCCGGATGTCGATGTGTAATAGTAAGTATAGAGCTATCATGTCTTCGAATGAAATATTTAGCCTATTGATGTGAATTATTCTCTGAATGTTAAATTATAAACTTGTATAACTACCAAATGATTTTTTTTTCTTGTGATATCAGCATGTTTCTTATCAGTGGGTGAACCAACCTGGTCAAAGTTGAGAACATTCTGTGCTAATGAAGTCTATAATGCTGAAGTCTATTATTTAGCTTTCTTCTCTTTTCTTCCACTTACAATTTCTGCCTTTTGGATTTTGTTTTTATTTTTTCCCGTTTTTAGACTTGTACCCGTCCCCCTAGAATGTTTCCTTTCTTCCTGTTTTTCTAACATTTGATGTTTATGAATGTTAATTATGTAACTGATGTTGAAACTTTTCCTATTTTCACTTCATAGGATTTAGTGTTCGAAGGGACCAAGAGAGTAACTAGATCAACTCTCATTTTGTAGAAGAGGCCTAGAGGAATAAGAGTGATTTACCCAAACCCCACAGGCAATAAAGAGCAAAGCTGGCATTAGAACTCAATTCCTTTAGCTCCAAATTCAAAAACATTTTACCATTATACTCATAACATCTTTATATTTGTGTGATTAAGAGAAAACCAAAAGTTTAATGTTTTTATTAACAATGGACCAAAAATCAGAATTGAGTTAAAAAGTGAAATGTTCCTACATTTAAAAAAATACAAATTTAATTTGAACAGCTCTTCAGTTAAATAAGATAATAAATTCATTATAACTTATTAGAGAGATATAAAGTACTGCTCCTTCCAAATGCTTAAAGCTATAACAAAGCTCTAAATCCATGTATATTTCAAGTGAGGTTATTTGGGTTTAATGCCTAGAATTTAATAATTAAGAAAAAGGATGATCCTGGGAATATATTACTCTGCAGAAGTCAACAGTTTCTTAGTTCTCTTCCTCACCCTCCTACTTCTTTGATGCCTTATATCTTAATCTGCAAAAAAATAAAATGGGTTTAATTATATCAAGGTCCTTTGTGGAGAATACTATTAAGAAAAAATAATTATAGAAAGAATTTAGTCTAATAAGATGAAAGGTTTGGTTAATGCTATCTAAAATCATCTGTCTATACATAGCTTTCTCAGTCATTCAAAAAAACAAAATAAGAAATATGATAATTATTGATTCATGCATCATTTGAAATTTCTTTTATTGCACTTCTTTTAAGTTGACATTCCAAAAGTCTGAGGTTCCAAACATCACTTAAATAAAGCCCCAAGGAATTCTGGAATGTCCTTGGCATATGGTATAATAGAATATTTTGAGCTGCATATTTATCTGAATTTTATTAATTGTGGATAGTTACATAGCTGTGTGGCTAGTCTGTAAACTGCTTCGAGGGGAGTCATGTTAAAGTAACACTGGCAGCTTCCACTAAAATAATATCAGGACAACATGTGGGAATCTGTAGTAGTTATTAGGGCATGAAATGATGTGCAGGGAGAAATTATAAATTAGGCAAAAAAAAACCCTAAGTAAATGCCTATGCAAACTGTAATCCTTCTTCAGCTTTGCAAACCATCCTCATCATGGAGTCAGACAAAAATGTGCAGTCACTGTCCAGAGAGAATACCATGCTGCCATTCTCATCCCTTCAACACTGCCCCAACTTCCCCAGCAGATCAGATTTGATCAACAGACCCTCTTCTTGTGCAAACATAGCAGCTCTACTAAAATTAGCTTTGTAGGTCACAACTAGATGAAGTAGACACCTTGACAAGCTTTAGGGCTTAATTCCTTGTCAAATACTTGATGTAAACAGAACCATAACGAAAGATAATAAACTATTTAAATCCAAGAGATCACAATTTCTTTACTACAGGTGCCCTTAATCATTTTTTTTCCTGAGAAACTGTACTTTTCTTTCCCAAAAACCTCCAGGTCATGGGAATTAGATCTAGGAGGGACCTTAGAAATTCATCTGGTTCAACCCTTTCATTGTACAAATAGGGAAACTAAGGCCCAGAGATGGAAGTAATGTTCCCTAAGTCAATCAGGATTCAAGCTGATGCCAGACCCACTGCTAATTCCATCCCATCACACTGTGTCCCAGGGGGCAACACCTGGGTCTGAAATTAAAGTATCTAAAGGACAGTAAAGAAAAAAAATAAAGGACAGTAAAGGATTGGATCCTGTGAACAACGTTCTTGGGTTGGAGCAGGGGTATCCCTTTCTGCAGGGTGTTTTAGCAAACTATGGCAGAAAAGGAATTGAAGAGCCAACTTTGAAGAACTCCCATGAAAAGTTTTATAACTCTCCTGTTTGAAAGACTTACATGTACTGATACATAGTGAGCAGAACCAGGAGAATGTCATACATAGTAACAGCAATATTGTTCAATGAAGAACTGTGAATGACTTATCTATTCTCAGCAATACAATGATCCAAGATAGTCCCAAAGGACTAATGATGAAGCATACTGTCCACCTCCAGAAAAAGAACTGATACTGTTTGAATACAGACTGAAGCATGCTATTTTTCACTTTCTTTCATTATTCTCTTTCATTCTAGTCTTCTTGTACAAAATGACTAATACGGAAACATCTTATATGATTGCATGTGTATAACTTATATCTGATTGCTTACTGTCTTAGGGACAGCAGAGGGGAGGGGAAGTATAGAATTTGGAAATCAAAACTTTAAATAAAACTGTTTAAAAACATTTCCTTGGAGGCAGCTAGGTGGTGCAGTGGAGGACTTGAGTTCAAATTTGACCTCAGACACTTAACACGAAAATTAGCTGTGTAACCTTGGGCAAGTCACTTAACCCCAATTGCCCTCCAAAAAGCAAAAGATTAAAACAAAAAACATTTCCTGATTGATCCCAAGTATTGGTTGAACAGCATCCCTTTTCTGCCGTAATCAGGATTTCAGCTATTTTAGACCTGAGACTCTTCCATTACAACAAATGTACTGGACTGTAATTAAAAAGAAAACAAAACAAAAACTACTATATCAGTGCCTACTCTAATTTGTATCTTATAAAATGATTAATTTGAAAGCCATGCAAGTGGATAGAACTGTTTACTTAGGAACTGAGTAATTGAGGCCAAGATAATCCCATGAGTCAGAACACATTTCCCCTAACCATAAAATAACCACTGTAAGCATTTTGTATCTACTGAGCCCTAGAGGCATTT
The DNA here is from genome assembly GCF_028583685.1 of Petaurus breviceps papuanus. Taxonomy (NCBI): domain Eukaryota; kingdom Metazoa; phylum Chordata; class Mammalia; order Diprotodontia; family Petauridae; genus Petaurus; species Petaurus breviceps. Next base: position 72,776,933 of record NW_027186296.1, on the reverse strand, counting down.
AGCTTTCTGTCTCCTCCACCCAGTGTTTTGTAGTATCACTTGCATGTGTTCAGTGAGTCTTCTGAGGTTTTCCATTGCTGAAGGAGTGCATAGGACTTGAAATATCTCCAAACATGTAGAGATGTACATTTAGCCTGGAGGTTATGCCAGCTGTCTTTGTGTATTTGCAGAGTTGTCATGTGGGGGATGGATTAGCATTGTAGAATCAGGAATAGTGGGTAGAAGTTGCAGGAAGCAGATTTGGGCCTGATGTAAGAAAAATCTCCCCGACATTTAGAGTTCCGCAAAGTGGAATAGGCTTCCCTAAGAAGCAGTGAATTCTATATCACTCAGTGTTTTTAAGCAGATGTAAGATGACCACTTGTTGGGGATGATAAAGAGGAAAGGCTGAGGTGCTATGGTTTTATGATTTACTAGTGTTTTTATCCATGCACTTTAAAAAAGTAAATTAAAGAAATAAATACATATATAAAAATTGATAAGAATATTTCTGCTTTTGAAAAGTTGTTTTATTAATTTTTTTCTCTTGGTTTTTGGGGTTTTTTGTAGTGATAAAGCCAGAGGTTATGCCAAAATATGGTGCCCAAGGTCCTCAGATCCTTGGCATCCAAAGAGTCTACATTCAGACAAGAGAAGAAAAACGTATTAATTTCACAATAGGTGGAAGGGCCTATCTGCTTCCCAAAACATCTGTGGTCATCAAGTGTCCAGTAAAAAGGTTCCAAAAATCTCTTATCCGGTGGGAAAAAGATGGACAGCGTTTGCAGAACTCCAAAAGACTTGGCATAACCAAGTCAGGTTCAATGAAGATTCATAGTCTTGAAGCCAGTGATATTGGACTGTACCGCTGTATTGCAGGGCCTGTGCATGAAACATTTGTTCTCAAGCTAATTGGTACTGACAACCGCCTCATAGAGCCCCCAGCCTTCCAAGATCACCCCTTTGAATATGGCAGAATAGAACATAATGAAGCCAATAGTTTGGGAGCTACATGGCATAAAATGAGACAAATATGGAGTCAACAAAATGAACTCTTCCTGGATGATGGTCAAGTTAGTGACCAGCCACTTTTGAGAGCTCTCGTACACCATGGCAGTAATCCAGCAGAAACTCTCAACTCCTTGGAACTCAAGGATAAATGTTTAGAAGCAGCAATCCAACAAGGGTCCTACAGTATGGACACTGTACAGTTTGAAGAACTAATAAAGAATATGAGTCAGCTCATTGAAACTGGAGAAGTGAATGATGACATTGCATCACAAGTGATCTATGAGGTGGTTGCTGAGTTAGCAAAGGTACAACCTACAAAGGAGAAATGGAAAGGAACCCAAGTGGAATCTTCCACCACAAAATTGAATGTGAAAACTCAAAATGTGTCTAGAGGTTTCAACTCAAAAAACCCAAACAGGCCAACCATCAAGCAAAAAGGACTTGCTCTTATGAAACAAAGCAAATTACCCCCAATTTCATTGAATAAAACAATAAATTCGAAGATTGGAAATACAGTTTATATTACCCAAAGTACTGAAGTCATCAACTTGTTCTGTGACCTTGTTAAAACTAATGATGCTAGATATGCATGGACCAAAGACGGAACAGTGCTACAGCCTTCAGAAAAGTAAGTCAAATGTCGATCTTAATGTAAATAACATGCTACTAATGACTTCAGATCCTTTGGACATACTTTCAGATTCCTTCTTCTGCGTTTAGATTGCCAGTAGGAAAAAATATGGTACTATCAGTTCTGTTTTTAATATATGTCAACATCAAAGAGTCCTTTATATAGTCAGATCCAAGTATGGAAAATGGTCTGTGGGAAAGGCAGTGGGGGAGATGTAAAGGTAAAACATGGTTCCTATTCTCAAGGATCAAGGTAAAATATGTCTCCTAATAAATATATAGCACAAACTCCAGGGTGATACATGCACATGAGAAGTACAAGAATCATGTGGAAGAAATCACTTCTTGGTAGGAGAAAGACTTTATATAAGCAATTGCCTTTAAGCTAGGCCTTGAAGAATGGGGGGAATGTTGCCAGGTAGATGTGGTTGAAGTGGGTACTTCAGGCATACATAAATATGCCAGTGGTCTGTGACTTTGTCCATCACTGTTAGATAGCAATGATTTAGTTATGATTTAGTAGACCAGTTGAAGGGAGTTGCCTGAGGTACCCATAGACTTGTTAGAGTTAGAGACAAGTTAGAGAGCTAGTAGATGTCAGGGATGGAATTTGAACCCAGATCTTTCTGACTCCAGGTCCAACACTCTATCTGCTCTGCCATTCTGTCTTTATTATGCAGGGCATATGGGACAGTGTTAAGTGCCCTCATTGATGTGGCACTGTATAAAAATGGAAATTCCACAGGTTGAATCCCTCCACTTTTAGAGCCTAGATTCCAAAACCCTTATAAAATAGTCACCAACTCAAGTTTTGTACCTTTGTTCTAACAGATAAATTATGATTCGCTGGGTGATATTAGCTCCACTAAGGCTCTCTTACTAAGATGAGAATTAGATCTAAACTTGGAGAAATGTCTCAGTTTTCAAAAATGAGAAGAGAACAATCTGCAGCTATAAGCCATTGGTTATGTGATTCTGTCTGTGGGTTTTAAATAAACATCTATATTTTCAAACATGAAAAAAAATTAGACCCTAACATATAGCAGCATCTTCAAAACCAGACCAATGAATTTGCCTCTTAATAGATAAGGGGAGATTAGTGGAAATTGGCAATCAAGAGGGGCAGGCAGTCTTCTAATCTTAGGGGAACTATATACCTTTGGTGGAGAGGCTTCTGGGTAATTCTTGAGGAGGAGGCTTCAAGGCAAACACTGAAGCTACAACTCCCAAGAAGCTTAGCCCTGTAGAAACTGTATTGTGTAAGTCAGTACCATTCACCTAGAAAGACCCATTCTTCAAGTAAATTTTAGTATTAGTATTTGTGTCTTGTATCTCAATAAATTCCAAACTCCTTAGGAGTCATGTCTTATCTATACTTTATACTCTACCAAGCACCTAACGAAGTGCACACATTAGACATTTAATGCATATTGATTAATTGATTGATTGCATATGAATGACAAATTTAATGTGTAACATCTAATAAAGTTAACAAAATGATTGTCCATTTTGGTCACTTAGTTGACTTTAAAAAAATACCAAGTGATTTTTTTCCCTTTATCTTTGAATCAGTGCTAAGTATGAAAGTGCTTATCAACATTTCAAAGTCCTACTTCAATGTCTGGTATGATTATTATTGCAGTGTTCTCATAATCCCTTCCAATGACAATGCAGAAAGTAATTTAGAGCTTTCTCTTACAGTCCTATGCCCAATTATTCAGCATAAAAAATACCGTAGGGGTGGCTAGGTGGCACAGTGAATAGAGCACTGGCCCTGGAGTCAGGAGGACCTGAATTCAAATCAGGCCTCTGATACTTAACACAAAACTAGCCATATGACCTTGCAAGTCACTTAACCCCAATTGCCCCTCCAAAAAAAGCAAAAAACACACCAAAAAAAAATACTTTGGGGGCAGCTAGGTGGCACAGTGAATAGAATACTGGCCCTAGAGTCAGGAGGACCTGAGTTCAAATCCGGCCTCAGACACTTGACACACTTACTATCCGTGTGACCTTGTGCAAGTCACTTAACCCCAACTGCCCTTCCTCCTCCTCCAAAAAAAAAGCAAAAAAAAAAAAATACCCTAAAGGTTTGTGGATTTTTTACATTCTTGAATGCCTCTAGCTCTTTGCTATTTGTGAATTAAACATTATAGACTACATACTTAGCATAAATTATGTTCAGAATGTTTCACATGGAAAGAAAAAGAGCTATGATTACTTTTTAGGAATTTAAAGACAGGAATATATTAGTCCCTTGCCATCCCCTCAAGCTGTCTTCTTATATCTCGCCTTCCTTTCATAGCCAACCTTCTAAAAAGGCTGTCTAGACTCCATTTTCTTACTTTCTACTCACTTCTCAACCCTTTGAAGTCTGACTTGTATTCCTACCACTCAGATGAAATTTCTCTCTAATGTCACTAATGTTCTGTTTATGGATAGATCCAGTGGGCCTTTTCTCATCCCTCTTTGTAGCATTTGATGTTGTAAACACCTCTTGAATTTTCATGATACTGCACAGTCATGGTTTTTCTGCTTTTCTGGCTAATCCTTCTTAGTGTCCCTTGCTCAGTCATTACCCATGTCTCAACCCCTTTGTATACACACCCCAAGACTCTGTTCTAGTTGATATTTTTGTACCTCTGTCTCTGTTTCTCTCTGTCTCTATCACTTTCTATCTCTGTCTTTCTTCTCTCCTTTTTTCTTTCTCCTCCTCCTCTTCCTTCTCTTCTTCCTTCCTCTACTCTCTCTCTCTCTCTGTCTCTCTCTGTCTCTCTCTCTCTCTTTCTCTCTCTCTCACTCACTCTTTCTCTTCTGTAATCCTCATCTCTCTCATTAGCTTCAGAGTTGCATTTTAAGTGGTTATCTTCACTTAGGTATCCCACAGGTATTTTAAAGTCAAGAACACATAAAACTAAATTCATTATCTTTCACCATAAACCCACCTGTCCTCTCAAATTCACTATTTCTGTTGAGTGCTCTACCATCTTTCTCTAACTCAGTTTCATGAATTTGGAGGTATTATCCACTCTTTAGTCACCTTCTGCAGCCCCACATCTGATCAGTTGCAAAATCTTCTTATTTCATCCTCCATAATATCTCTCACATCTGTCCCCATTACTCCACAGCCACCTTTGTTCAGGCCTTCTTCACCTCTGCTGACTGTTGAGGTTGTCTCCTAAAATCCAGCTCCTTGATCCATCTTCTGCATAGCTGCCAAATCGATTTTCCTAATGCACAAGTCTGAGCATATCAGACCCCTGACACAGACGGAAACTTCATTGCTCCCTATTGCCTCTAGGATTCTGAGCTTGACTTTGAAAGCCTTTCACAGTCCGATTCCAGCCTATCTTTTCCAGCTAATTACACATCATTCCCTCTCCTAAGCTCTGTGCTTCAGTCAAAATGGCTTATGCATGGTTCTGCATTCTGTTCCCTACCCCTCGCCTTAGCATAGGCTGTCCTTCATGCACATGAAACAGATGTGTGAAGTTCTGACACCCTCCCCACCCCCACCACACTCAAGGCCTCACTTCTCACATGCAAACACCTGCTCACTCTCTCAGCTGGTTCACTCACTCCAACCTGTCGGCATCACACTGAGAGCTATGTTTCATGTTGAGCTCTGAGCAGAGAACTCAGTCCCAGACTATTCTATGTAAAATGGCAATATGTTAACAAATGGTACTTTTAGCCTGGAAATCCTCCTCTTCCTCATGTCTGCCTCCTCCTCCTCCTCGAATCCTCAGCTCTCTTAAAGTCTCAGCTCATGCAAGGGGTCTTTCCTGATTCTACACCTGCCCCCTTCCTGAAATCACTTTGTATTCATTTCACATATGTCTTATATTTATTTTTCTATACATAATGAATCTCCACAGTAGAATTTAAGCTCCTTGAGGGGAAAGACTGTCTTGTTTTTGCCTTTGTATCTACAACACCTGGCATCATGCCTGGAATATAGTAGATAGTTAATAAATACTTGTGGAATTGAATTTAACTGAACAGGGAATGTGGAAAAATGTTTTTTTTTCCCATCTTTTGATTGCCTCATGCTAGACATGTAGATTTCAAAAATACTGTGCTTCAAATAAAGGATTGGAATTATAGAGATAAAAAGGACTTTCTTCATCCAATTTCTCACTCCATTAATGGGGAAACTGAGGCCCTAAAGGCAAAGTGACTTACCATCTGGCTAACAGGCACTCAGTAAATATTTGCTAATTGGATTTGATTTGCTGGTCATAGGAAACCACCAGTATTGAAATAAAGTTAACTTCCCAGGTCTGAGTCTCAAAGAATTATGATCTGGCCTTGAATTTTGAAAGAGGGTTTCTGAAATCATAACAGCTTATTTGGATGTGACTCTACATACTTTAATGATTAGTATCCTTGCCAAAAAATAAGGTCCTTCTGTGTGGCTATCAAAGTGTTTTTAAGTGACATCCTTACAAGAGTTTAGAATGAGTTTGAAGTCTCTGTTACTACTGCCAGTTATTGGTATCATGTAGAACATATTTAATTTGACATTAACTGGTTTAAACTGGTAGATTTCCATTATTATAATCCAAGTTCTTATCTTTAGATCTGTTTTTTTCTTGATTACTTAAATCTTTCAGGTCAAAGAAATGAAAAATTATTGAATTTTGAAACTGAGAGAAGTGTTAGTCAGTATCTAATCCAATATCCTCATTTACAGGCAAGGAAACTAAGATATATTAAGTGACCTGCCAAAGGTCACACTGCTTATTAGTTGGTAGGAAAACCAGAACTAGATCTCCTGCCTCTGATTTCCCAAGTTCAGGGGTATAACAACTGAATTTTCCCTCTTATAATCCAGCAAACTAGATGGAGTGAGCTAGAAAAGAGTTATAATCACACCTCAATTATCTGGAATTGATTTATCTTACAAAAGCAATTATTTAGAATAAAATCAAGAATCAGTAATTAAACAATAAAAAGTCCAAATACACAAAATTCATACACTAAAGTTCATGCTCTTTTCTCCATGGGAGAGTTCCTCACTCAGAAAATGTTTATTGTTATTTTACAAAAAATCTGGATTATCATGTACCCTGCACACAATAAAAAAAATTCACATTTCTATTGAATTTTGTAGTTCATAAAGCATAATAATAGCTCTAATTATTTTTTTTTCATTTTCTTTGTTATATGTATTGATCATAAGTTCCTCTGAGAATCAGGATTCTTGTAACCAGACAGCCAGTATACATGCCCTAAATTTTCATTCAATAAAATTAATGTACATGCTTGATTTCAGTTCAATTAAATGCAATAAGCACTAAAACTCCTACTATGTGAAAGGCACTAGAACTTTAAAAAACAAACCATTTTTGCTCTAAAGCAGGGTCTCTTCCCTCAAGTAGTCCCTGTGCCTACATTTTCCTGGAAGACATAATAATTATACAAATAAGTAAATTCGAAATATACAAAGTAGTTTAAAGAGCAAGAGAGTGCTTAACATTCACTCAGGAAAAGCCTTGTCTAGAAAGTGTTGCTTGAGCTTTAGGAGAAAGAGTAAGGAGGGGGTGTGTTCCAGACATGGGATACCACTAGTATAAAGATATAAAAGAGGATCATGGCCGGTGAATCTGTTTGGTTAGAACAGAGAGTGCAGAAAGGGTATATAAAATAGGATTTTGAAAAATGTGGTGGAAACCATGTCCTGGGAAACTTTAAATACCAGACTGAAGAGTTATCCAAGAGGCAGCGGGGAGCCACAGAAAAATTTTGTATAGACAAATGACATATTCAGATCTGTGTCTTAAGAATATCAATTTGCGGGGCGGCCAGGTAGCACAGCGAGTAAGAGCCCTGGCTCCAGTGTCGGGATGACCTGGGAATCAAATCTGGGCTCAGACACTTAGCACCCACCCAGAAACACCTGGTCGTGTAACATTGAGCAAGTTACTTAACCCCAATTGCTTAAAAAAAAAGAATATCAATTTGGGGGGCAGCTAGGTGGTACAGTGAATAGAACACCAGCTCTGGAGTCAGGAGGACCTGAGTTCAAATCTGGCCTTAGATGCTTAACACTAACTAGCCATGTGACCTTGGGCAGGTCACTTAACCCCAATTGCCCTACCTTCCCCCCTCCAAAAAGCCAAAAAAAAAAAAAATGTATCAATTTGACAGCTGTGTGGGGGATGGATTGGATGTAGGAGAGATTAAAGCCAGGCAGACCAATTAGGAAGCTTTTGTAATAGTGCAGGAGAGAAGTGGTAAGAATCTGCACTAGAGTACTGGCGTAGGTATTTTCCATTTTTGTCTGGCCAGTGAGATGGTGAAAGTATTGGACAAAAGCTTCTACCACATCCCAGGACTCTTCTTTCTTCTTCCTTTGCTCACTCCACTCTGATACAACCTTAATCGTTTATTTTGAAAAGTTGGGCTTAGAACTTAGAGCAGTGTTTGAATGCAAATTGAAGCAAACTACCTGCTCTCTTTCTTTTTCTTGTTTGGTTTTGTTTCCTCTTTCTCATTGTTCATTCCATCCGGTACAATCCTTCTTTATAACCTGACTAAAGTCTAATGTGAAAGTATCTGCAGATCTGATACTTGATTGTATGCTGCCATGGCGGGGGCGGGGGAGGGAGTGGAGAGAGGGGGAGAAAATTTGAAACTCAAGAAATTGTGGAACTGAATCTTGTAAACTAAAAGTAAACAAACAAATTAATAAAGACAAAAAAAATTTTTTTCAAAGAAAAGATGGGCTTGCCTGAACATAAACGATGAAAAAAGAAATCTTCTTGTGCCCAGGGAGAAATTATATGACCACTGGGAAAAAATATTGAAATGACTTTCATCTAGGAACTCAGATTTGCTGAAGTAGCAACTAATGTGATTCTACATCTCTATAGAACTTAACTGATTACTGTAAAACCTGATTTTTAAAGATTGAGTAGTTATCCTTTGTACTTCAGAGATATTCCTAATATTATTCCATTTTTGGAGTACTTGGAGTGAGGGAGAAGTAGCAACCTGTGATGCTGGAAATTCTATCTACTATCCCTGATCATGGGAATGGATCTGATGTTTTGTAATAACAGGTTGAATATTTAGATAGATAAGATTAGCCTGCAGTATATGAGTGGGTAGGAGTTGGTAGGTTTTTAAATGGTGGCAGTAGGTGGGCAGCAGATACCTTGTGTAGAGGTGGCCATCAGCCAGTTACCCTCAACTGTGGCCAAAGTTGCATTTGGGTATGTGGAAGGGAGGGGAGGGAGAGATAATAGAGAGAAAAACCACATGAAGATATAGAGGTACCAATAATCTAACCAAAGGGAGAGAGGAACCAAATCACTGAGGCACTTGATAAGGGTCTGCTGAGGTCAAGGTCAAAGGACTGAGGTCAAAAGAAAGCATACCTGTAGCATGTCAGAGACAAATTAAAGACTGAAAGGTATGGTCTAGGATTCTTTGGCTAAAAATGAAATGAAAACCCAAAAATTTACTTTAGAAAAAAGAAGCCTAGACACCCCAAAATAAATTGGGTCCAGGATAAGATGCAAGTCAATATGATATGATGGACATACTACTGGATGTGGAATCAAAGAATTGGAATTCATATCCCTTTTTAGACATTTATTTGCTGTGTGGCACTGGGTAAGTACCTCATCAGAGCCTCCATTTCTTTGTTTGTAAAATGAGGATATTAATACTTGTTCTTTTGTGGTAAAAGTTGTCTGAGGTTGTAGCAGCAAGCACCCCAGTGTCCCCAGGGTGGCTGCCAACACAGGTTCTTAGATCTGCTTTTCTAAAGGAAAGCAACTCAAAATGGGTTAACAATCTTGCTTTAATCAATCAAACGTATCATTTACCGAGTTCAGGGGAAAAAGTCAGCACCCTGAACTGAGTAAACAGACAGAAGTTACAAGACAGAGAAACATTTCAAGCAGACAGGCCTCCAACTATCTGACCATTACATCCATACCTAGTCACAGTTACCAGAGAGGGAAGCACCAACATCTGGGTTTTCAAAGCCGGGGGCTCTCAACAGCTGCCCAGAGTCTCATCTGGTGAAATCACACAACACTTCTCAAAGTGAGCCCCAAAGCAAAGCCTCACATCAGGGTTTATATAGCCTTCTCCTGGCTCGGAGAATGTCACAACCCTCTTGACCCACTGCCAAATAAAAAAGTATCTCCTGAAAAACAAGGCTCCTGCCACAGGCTCCAGTTACTTAAGCCTATCAAAGGGCCTAGGGGCAGGGAAGATCTTAAATTTACATTCTCATTAGAGGAGCCCATTAATTATGTACTGCTATCAGTCACCAAGATAGTTATCTGCAGAGTTTTATTATGCTTGGAGCACAGGCTCATCTCCTATGCTTTCCTTTGTACTCACATACCAAAGGATGAATTGAAAATTGGTACACTGACCTTTGACCTATGAGAGATGATTGAAAAAAAATTGATAGACTGACCTTTGACCTCATAATAATAAAAAGACAGAAAGCTCAGAGCATCATCAGTTTCAGCAGCTTTAGAACGGGAATATGTATACAACATAGAAAAATGGAATTTTACAGAAATCAGGAAAGGAAGATAAGAGTGTACATGTCCAGAAACAAGTAACAAAAGGGGAAAGATAGGTTCACCTGCCAAGCTAGTCAAAGCATGAGCTGTAGCTTCTTTCCCAACTTTTATTCTGTAGGTTTCTTGACCTTCAAGCATCCAGGAGCAATGTCTGGAAGCTCAAAATTGAGATTGGGCAAGAGCCTCCTCTACTCATAGTGATGACAAGAATGAACCAGAGTTTGTTTCACATCACAGTTTTTCTCTTCTCACAGTGGCAACAAGAAGCCTGAGCCCCAGATTCTCTTACCACACTTAGGTGCTATATAAATGTGAGCTATTAGGTTAGATATTAGGAAGGAAAAACAGTGAAATAAGCAAAAGATCACAAAAAGGAATCACACTTAACAATCATCCAGTAAGCATTCACCAAGGGACCAAATACTATGCAAGGTGCTTGAATTCTGTGCACAGTGATTACTTTAAAGCTCATGTATTCAACCTTTAATTGTTATATCAGATGGTATAATTTTGTTAATATAATAATACTAATAAAATAATAAATAAGATTAAAAATAAAATTTAATTTTAAAACAAACAAAAATAGCTAAACATACATTTGCAACTTATTTAAAAATTTTATTTCAGTATAAAAATTATAGGTTTGATATTCCCTCTGTTTTCCTTTCTTCTTTTCATATATTCACCTATGTATTTGTATATAGATTTTCTTTTTCCTGGCATGTATACAATCTTTTGATTCTTTGTTCATTTTATGCTTTTGTTATTCACTTGTTTCAGTCATGTCCAACTCTTCATGACCCCATTTGGGGTTTTCTTGGCAAAGATACTGGAGTGGTTTGACATTTCATTCTCCAACTCATTTTACAGATGAGGAAACTGAGGAAAACAGGGTAAAGTGACCTACCCAGAGTCACACAGCTAGTAAGTGTCTGAGATAGGATTTGAACTCAGGAAGAGGAGTCTTCCTGACTCCGGGTCCAGCTATCTACTATGCCATCTGGTTATCCATTTTATAATACTTAGTTGCAAATATATTACAATTTTAAATTTTCCCTACATTCTAGGTATTTATCATTTTAATAGCCGTATTATATTCTGTTACATAAAAAAAAAACCAAACTTCTAAACTCTTTAATATAACTCCTTCCTTTGACATATGGGTAACTGAGGCCCAGAGAAGATAAGTGGCACTTATCCAAGTTTACATGGGTAGTAAAGTAGTAGAATTTCAGATTCTTGTCCTCTGACTCATTTAATATTCTTTCCACTATATCATGTTTTCTCACTGAGTTGAGTATTTCTATTTCTTTGCAATCACAAATAATACATGGCTTTTAACAAATAGCTTTGATTTTGCTGACACTGTTTTTATTCCTGATAAGGGGATTGTTGGGACAGAAGGTTTGTTTATATGTATTCTTCTTGTAGCTTATTTCTGAATTACCTTCCAAAAAGGGCCTACCAATTTTCAATTCCACCAGCAATGTATGAGCAAACTTGTTTCTCCACAACTTCAGTAGCTCAGAATTTTATCATATTTACTTTTAGTACCTGTTTGATAAATATAAAATGGTACCTCAACGTTTTTAATTTACATTTTTATTATTCTGATTATTTAAAATATTTTAAAGTTTTATAACTTGAATATCTTCCTTTGTAAATTGTCTGTTAATATCCTCTGACCATTTATCCAATGAGGAACAGGTATTCTTTTCCCTTTATATTTTTTTTCTTTATAAATAGATGTTAGGTTTGTATATGTTGACCGCAAATATTTTTTCTAGTCTGTCAATTTTCTTTTTGTCTTGAATCATTTTCATTATGCAGAACTACATTTTATATAATCAAATCCATCTACCTTATCCCCATAATTTTTTCCTGTTTGATTGATGGACAAAATTGATCTTCCTACTATAATTAAAAGGAATGAATGCCATTTTCTTCTGACTTTTTATATTTCAGCTTTTACATTTGATTGTATGATCCAAGTGGAATTTATTATGGTATATTAATGTAATATGAGGGCCTACATTTATTTTTGTCATGTCACCATAAAGCTTCTCCAAACAATATTTATTAAGTAATTAATCCTTTCCCAAGTTTTTATTTTTTGTAAGTTTATCAAACAGCATTCTTTTGTACATATTTGTTTCTATTTCTGATATATCTATTCTACTTCACATGTCTATTTTTAATCTAGTTCTCAATATTTTTATAATAATTACTGTATAATACATTTTAAAGTCAGAAGGCAAGAATACTTGGATCTACCTTTTTTTCAGATTAACAGTTGATAATATTGCCAATTTTTACATGTACATTTTGTTATTTTATATATATTTTTATAAAGAAATTCGTTTAAACTGTTATAGACTTATTTGTTCTAATTTACTCCTTAAGCTCTGGGTTCACTTGGACTCTCTTTCTACCAATTTTCCCCATCATACATTCTCTTTAATCTTGCCACGACTTGGGTGCTCAGTAGTGTGCCATTGACTTGCCCAGAAGAAATCAGCATTTCTTATTATTTCTTCACCCCAACTAGTATTATTATATGGGAGGACACTAAGACCCAGAGTGTTCTTTATAGACTGAACTGGATGGGCTGCCCTATACTAATCTCAGCTGTGTACAAATACCCACTTTCTCCCTGCTCCCTAAATCAAGATTCATGTACAGGCTTTGTAGGGCTTCAATTAGTGGACACATCTTTACCTTGATCTTTCTTTTCTTACACTCCCACTCTTATTCTCTTTCTAGCACCTATTCACTCTGATTGCTGCTGATCTCTTCTCCCTTCTCACTCATACCGTGTTTCCCTGATAATAAGACAGTCTTATTATTTTTTTTGGAAAGAAAAACACCAGAGGGCTTATTTTCAGGGGAGGGCTTATTTTAATGAACATTGACAGCAATTTTAATAAACAGGTAAATGTGAACAAAAAAATGTACCTTTATTCAATAATGATCATGTCATCTTCTTCAACAACATCGTCATAAGTGTCCATACCCTGAATTCCGTCCTGGATGTCTTGTGCCTCCATTTCCTTCAGAAGAAGTGGACCCAATCTGTCATGTCCAGCAATATAGCTCTCTTTAAATGAATATGTCTTGTCCAGGTAACCTGCTCGTAGTGCCTTGGCGACACAGCTGTCAGTAATTTTATCCCATGACTTCTTCACCCAAGTCACGACTTCTTGCAGACAGGGCTTCACAAAGTTTCCACGCTGATTTCTTTCCATTCTATTTTCAATTTAGTCATTGACTTCCATGCGCAAATGGTCCTTGAGTGGCTTGTTTATTGCAATATCAAGGGTCTGGAGATAGGCAGTCATTCCTGCAGGAATCATTACTTGATCTATTCTTCTCTCTGCAAGGAAGTTCTTCATTTCTTTAGCGTGGTGAGTGCTGGCTGAATCCCAGACTATCAGACCTCTTTGGTTACCTCGCATAACAAGTGGCAGCATTAAATCAACCCACTTTCTTATAACGGCTTGTGTACACCAGGCTTTTTCGGTTTCAAGAACGTAAATGCCAGATACACGTTTAATCTTATCTTTCTTGCCTTTACTGATGATTAGAGGTGTGGCTTTCTTTCCATCCAAACGAATTGCCAAAACACAGGTGACCCGTGCACTTTCATAGCCAGTGGTGGGAATGTAGGTTGACGTTGCAGCCCTGTGATGAATTGTTGTTTGAGATCCTTGTCCCATAAACACTGCAGTTTCATCCATAGCAATCATATTGCAGGTTTGGTACTTGGAAATGTCGATCCTATCAATAAAAGACTTGAATGCAAGTGCACGTTTAATAACTTCAGCATCTTCCAGCTTAAACAGTGTTGTTGATCTTCTTAGGGACAGTTCATACCGTTGAAGGAAACCGTCCAACCAGTGTTGTGATGCTTTGAATCCTTCTGAGACCATTTCAAACTCTGGTGCCATTGAAAGGGCAAATGCTTGAATATCAGCCCTGCGCACAACCAAGGCCTTTGCTCTCCTGTCAGCAATCCATTCACCAATGAGGATCTCCAAGTCAGGATATAAGGGCTGCCGACCTGATCCAGACCTGCGCTTTTTCCCTTTTCCCTCATCCACCTGTTGATTGAGGTTATTATAATCTGCTCTCCATTTTCTGACCATTCGAAGATCCAAAAGTTTTTCTTTACAGAAAACTGCAAGATTCTTGCCATGTGACTCCTCTACAATTGCTTTCTTATACTCAACAGTATAGCTCTTCCTTTTTGTACTCATGTCTGGGGGTCAAAACAGACAGAATAATAAAATTATGACCATCAGTCCTTCTTTTCACTCCATCATGCCCCCTGAGTTCTTCTTTTTTCCTCCATCATGCCCTTTTTATCCTCCCTCATGCCCCCTCACTCCCGCTTACATACCGGGTTTTTATGTTGTCCTGCCTCAGCTCTCCTCCGCGGCACTGCTCTCAATGGCGCCAGCAAGCAAATCACTGGGGAAGAACAGGATGAAGCGCTCACTGCTGCAGCTCTGATTGGATGCAGCTCAGAGCGCGGCATGCGTTTCACCTGGTGGGGGGGGAACGGTGCATACAGAGAGTTCCGTAATGTAGCGTGTAGCGCAGGGGATCACCTTCACTACAGTAGCAATCTCAATGGGGCTTATTTTCGGGGGGAGGGCTTATTTTAGAGGAATCTTACACAGTAAGGGGAGGGCTTATTTTCGGGATAGGTCTTATTATCGGGGAAACACGGTAGTTCTGCTCTCCTCTGACCAAGTTATTTTGGCCACAATGCCAGCTTGTCATCCCCTCATTTTTTCACCAACCCCTGAGGCTAATTTCTCTCTATCATGGCTTCTAGGGCATCAGTAGAATATCTTCACAAAGAATATCTTTGTCATCAAAAGAATATCTTCACACTACTAAATTAATTCACAGTAGCGTATGTGATCATATTATAACATGGCTTCCTTGGCAGAGGTTTCTGACCTTTCAACTTTGAGTATCCCTAGAGTATAAGAGGCACTTTTATTCATATTGCATTCATTCTGTAAATTAATCCAGTGTATATTTTCATCTTTTACTCATATTCTTCTTCAAGGTTCCTCATCGATTATGTTTCAGCCTACTTAGATCCACTGTGCATCTCTCCATTTCCTTCTCTGAGGTTCTTCTGGGACTGTTTATTCTATGTCTCACTGCCAGACAGAAACACTCTTAGAGTATTGTTATTAAAAAGACAAAAGCTTTAAATGTCAAGCTGGAATTTATATTTTATCCTGAAGGATAGGATGTTAGGGAACCAAAGGAGCTAATTAAGTACAGAGGTCACATAGTCAGAACTATGCTTTAGTTCAATGACCTTGACAACTCAGTGAATGAGAAAATAGAAGGGGAAAAGATTAGAGGTGGGGAAACCAGTCTCTCTCTACTTTAAGCCATCTAATATTTAGATTCCAAGGCAATTAGTTGAAGGCTGTTATAATGGCCCAGGCAAGAGTGATGAGGGCCTAGACCAGAGATGTAGCTGTGTGAATAGAAAGAAGGGAACATATATGAGAAGCTTTACATCATTAAGGGAGCTTTGTAATTTCCCAAAGGCAATCCTGTCTTCTCTTCCCATCTCCTCATCAACTTTGGCTCCAAATTGTCATTATGTGCTATCTTTTCAAGTATAAAAACTGATGGACATGTTCATAGGTTGGCCATCCTACTGCATGTTGTAATCTGGCAATAGACAGTCTTTGCTCTTTCCTTATGTTAGGCCAAGCTCTACTGAGTGATTATAAAATTCTTCCAGGAAGCTCTAAAATGTTCTAGGGCTTGATGTAGTTGGTATAGTGTTGTTCCTAAATAGGGGCATCGAGAATCCTTGAACTTAAATGATGTTCTGAAGCTGTTCCATTTTTGTGGCAAATGCCTTTGGCAAGCACACAATAGAGAATGCAATGTTGTGTCATGGAAAGAATGTGGGACCTAGAATCAGCAGAGACTGTTCTAATCCTACCTATGACATATATTTCTATGGCAATATGAAATCATTAGAGTTGTTTAACGTGGCTGTGCTCAAATGTGGTCTCTCAAGCAAACACAGATTAGTTATATGACACTGGGCTAGTTTAACATCTCTGAGTCTGTTTCATCATCTGTAAAATGGGGATGATGCCTATAGAGTTGTTGTGAGGATCAAATTTATATGTGTGTGCACATGTATGTGTGTATCTGTATTGATAGCATTTTGCAAACCTTAATGTGTAAAAAAAAAGGTCAGTTATTGTTATTAATAGCTAAACAATGTATGGGATATTAGTGGCATGAGGTATTTTTATGCTATGAGGAATGATGGATATGAGAAATTCATAGAAACATAGTAATATATGAAACTGATACAGATCAAACAATTAGAACTAGGAGGAAAATAAACGTAACTGTAGTGATATCAGAGGTGTCAAACTACATGCTACAACACTCCCAAGTGTTTCAGAACCAGATTAAATTATAATTGGGCAATGTTTAACAAAATACACAAAAATAAAATAAAACATAGGTAGTGTGAATTTTGTGGTTTTCTAAGTCAGTATGTGGCCTGGCAGGGATCTGTTTCTATTTGAGTTTACACCACTGTTATAAATTATATATATATTTATGATATATATAAATGATATATAACCACGATCAATGTTGACTCCAGAGGAGTGTTGGTGGAAAATATTTCTTTCCAGTCTATAGAGAAGGAGTAGACTGTAGGTGTGGAATATTAGTTATTGGTGTTACTTGTATTCACTGTATCACACAGTTTTTGTAACCATTTTTAGCATGTTTAATTTTGTTGTTGTTTTATAAGGAAAAGGATGGGAATGATATTTGGAGGTGAGTGTGGTCTGAAAAAACATCATACATTTAAAAGATATATTTTATCTTTTATTTCAAAATTTACCAAAGAAGAGTATGAACTTAAGAGGAAAAAAGGACAAAGGACAGAACTTTAGAGAATACCTCTGTTTAAAGGGTAGGAGAAGGAGAGGAATCAATGTAGTTTTCACAGATGGATCTGTCGGAGGAAAAGAAGAATCTAGAAAATAGTGTTAGGGTAATAGGGAAGGAGAGAATTTTCAAGAAGCAAGGGCTAATTGAGTTTCAAATGGCACAGATATCGAGAAAGGTTATTGGATTTGGGAGCCAGAAAGTCACTGGTGACCTTAGAAAAAGCAGTTCCAGTAAGTTGGTGAGATGACCCAGTAAGAAGCAGTGTGGCTTATGGAGAATGATGTTGGAGGGGAAAAGAAGTTTAAAGAAAGTTTGGGGAGAAAGGAAGAAAATTTTGAACTCAAATTTTAAAAAAATTTGTTTTTGTATGGAATTGGAGAAAAATATTACTTAAAAAAAAGTTTGGTGAGAGATACCCCCTACCTAAAGTCATCTCAAGGATATTTAAGGATGAAATTGGAAAGCAGAAAACAAACTGATAAAAAGTGGAAAAGATGTTTAAATAGTTTTAGAACAAATTCTATTCACCACAAAGTGAAACCATTCATTTGAATTCCAACAATCCCAAATGAGTTTATAGAGCAATTGTAAATGGCCTTGAGAACAATAAACAATGGTAGGAAAAGCAATTGAACTAAACCAAATATAACAGGAAGGAGGTACATTCTGGAGGCAACAGTCTTGATGATAATTGAGGGATAATTTCTCAAGGTATCTGAAGAGGAAGACACCAAAATATTTAGAAAAACATTAAGACCTTAGTTCTAAAAAAAGATAATATGGAGAATATCAATTATAAATCTGTATGTCAGCTTCCCATCATATAATTTTTTGAGAATAATTTGCACACATTTTTACAGCATCCTTGATGAAAGTATTAGAAGAGAATATACAGGTTTTAAAAGGATATTCTACAGCAGACTATATATTGCCACATTACAGTTGATTGAAGAATTAGAGAATAGAAGATACCACCACACTTATCACTCATTAACTCCAAAAACACATTTGATTCATTAGAGCAAAATGCTGCCTTAAAATTTTCCCTCCAACACATCTCTCATGCATATGCTAAAATAATGCACAAATTCCATGAAAAATGTTAACAACAGAACTATTTGCTTCTCTTTTTCCAGATTGCCCTTCTCTTTTGTATGTTTGCATTCCAAATGACTTATTCTCTCTAGTTTTTTTGGTGAAACTTGACACTGTAGATTCCGGTCTTTTTAGTCTGCCAATTATTTCTGCTGTGTAATCCATAAATTCTGCTTTTGTAATTCTCATTTCTCTTTTAAACCATTCAGAAATATCCATGATTTCTTGGGAATACACAGGGTCCTCTACCTCATCAAGTGTTGATTCATTTTCCTTTGTCTTAAAATATTTTTTTGCAGAAATCTGAACTTTTTAAACTGATGTGGAGGCCTTGTTCCCTTTTGTTTTTAATGTCTTCCCTATTGGATTATCTTCTTATGTTCAAAGTCTTTCATTTAATCTCTTGAGATTTTTTATAATTTCACTCATTTTTTTCTTCTTTGATGACAGTTTTTGTGGGCACTAGATCTCAAAGTCATCTCTTTCTCATTCCATGATGGGCAATTCACATCTCACTAGCCTTAGTCTCTGCCCCAGATAACTTTGGGGGAGGGGGAAAGTGGAGAGAACTGACCCCACGTGGATACTGGGCTCTTTCCCTCAAACTTAATATGGTGCCATGCAGCCATAGGAGTGCTGCCCCATTGCCCTTTTTTTGTTTCTCAGTTTTCTGTTTTGTAGCACAGAACTGCTATCCTAGTCCAAGAAAGCTGCTTTTTGATTTTTCACAGTTAAAATGAGTTCATTTGCAAACTCATGGGTAAGCTTGTGTAACCCTGCACTAGGAACTCAATGGGTAGTAGGAAATGGGATGGTGAGTGAACATGTTAAATGTTAAGGATTAACCTTCTCTGTTGTTAGTTCATCAGTTAGGGTTCTTGGTGTCCTAGACTGTGGAGAGAGCTAAAATCATTTTAGAACTTGTCCTATTTTTGATAAGTTTGAGAGGCTTAAGGGATAAAAAAAAAAAAGTCTGATCTTCCATCTTGTTTTAGATGGAAGATCATCATAACAACAGGGCTGACATTCTTTGAATACCTTTTGACCAAAATATCAACTGAACCATTTAAAAGGAAACATGATAGCCAAAGGTGTTTGCTACTCTTATTAAAAAACTCTACAGAGGCCAAGTCAGGGACACATTCCCTTAAGATAATGAGATTCTTAAGATGTTTCATATTTGATGTTGAATTAATTGAATTAAGGAACATTGAAACTACATTTATTTGGACCCCAAAATGAGGTCCATAATTACTCAAATGAGTTTGACTAGAATATATCAACTTGATAAAGAATGTTTGTCACTGAGACTGAGATGCAGTTGCACCAGAAAACCTAGACATAGTGAAAGGTGCACTTATAACTTGTTCAGACATTGAATGTCGATGATGTGTTGAGCCCAAAATTTAACAGGAGCAGGAAAGTGGACTGGATTACCTTTAAGGAATTTCAGAACTCTTCTCTTGACCACAAGCTCCTCCCAGAATTAAAGAATCACCTTTTAAATGTTAGTAATCTTCTGGTATTGTTATATGGCTATAAGTTATGGAAGACTACATTTGATGAAGAATTTAAGTTGAGGATTACACAAAGAGTAATGGAAATGCACATTGTAGGCATCAGTAGACTAAACCCATTATAAAGATGGAGTGAAGGAGAAATAGAGCCATCAAATAAATGTATGACTTAAAAAGACAATCTGCTGACATGGCCAAAGTAAAGGATAGCCAATAGACAGATAGCCTATGCATTCTACTGGTATTTTTACAATGTCAAAAAGAAGTAAGGAATGCTCCTGCCATATTGGATTGCCCTCCTGTGATGTCAGCAAACCAAAATATTGATCCCATTGGTTCTGGTACTTGCTTTCTCTGTGGCCCTGGGCAAGTCATTTCACCTTTATGAGACTCCATTTCATCAGTGATAAAATAATGGAACTGAATTAGATCAGAGATTTAAAATTGGAAGGGAGCCTTAAAAGTCATCTAGTCTACCTAATTTTTTTCAGGTGAGAAAACAAGCCCAGAAAAAGTTAAATTATTTGTCTGGAAACAGATGACAAATGGCAGGTGGAGGATTTCTTAGGCCCCTTAGAGTTTTAAAAAGCCTATGATCCTATAACTATAAGGAAAGGAAGGGGAGGTTCAGCCAGGGACCATAGACAAGGTAATCACTTGAGGACTTTTCTCAGAGTCATAAGGAAAGTAGAGTAAATAGGGCTTTGCTCCAGGGTACCAAATTTAGAGGGTGATGACAAGCACCTAATTAGAAACAAAAGTTAATTAAAATATTAAGCTACCAGATGGAGGACTGGAGTAAACTCCTTCCTCACCTTCCAGCAGTGGTTCTCACACTGGTATCCCAGGGGCATTTTGTCTCTCACCACATGGTACCATTTCTTTTATCACAGTTAGTGGTACTTGCAACAGACACAAAAATTCCTGGTCATAGCTCTTTTATTAGCTTTAAAATTTCATAGCACCACATTCTTAAATGGTATGTATGGCTTTCCTTAGTAAATATATTTATTGAGTGAACACACCATGTTTCTTACTGTTCTACAGAATAATACTGGATGGCTCCAGAAAAGTACAAATTCGGAATCCTACAAGGGAAGAACAAGGTGTATATGGATGTACTGTGATTAATCATCTTGATTCAGAAACAAAAACTTCCTCAGTGCTGTATGCAGGTAATGGCTAGTGAAGAATTTAGAATTTTTTTTTCCTTTTACAACTAATTCCATATCTTGCTTTCTGTGGAAATATGAAATCATTAGAGTTGTTTAACATGGCTGTGCTCAAAGGTGGTCTCTAAAGTAGCCTTTATCCTAATTGTGGATATTTATTTTCTACATTAGTGACTATTCATATTTAAAGTCCTACTAAGTCAAAGAAGGGGATATTTTTAAGACTTGTCTTTTATTTTAATACCATGATACATACCTGTCTGTCTCATTAAAAACACTTCAGAGAAGCTTGAACTTAATATGGCTGTATAGATGTTTTATGATTTCATAAATCAAATCATATGAGGCAGCTGGGTGGTAAAATGAATAGAGCAATGACTGGTCCCAGAGTCAGAAAGACCTGAATTCAAATCTGGCCCCAGATACTTACTAGCTGTGTGACACCAGGCAAGTCATTTAACCTTTCTGCCTATTTCCTCAACTGTAAAATGGGGGTAATAATTGCCCCTACCTCCCAGGGTTATCATAAAGATAAAATGAGATTATAAAGTGTTTTTGTTGGTGGTAGTGGTCAGATGTGTCCAACTCTTTGTGACTCCATTTGTGTTTTTCTTGGCAAAGATGCTGGAGTGGTTTGCTATTTCCTCTCCAGCTCATTTTACAGATGAGGAAACTGAGGTCAACAGAGGTGGATGACTTGCCCAGGGTCACACAGCTAGCAAGTATCTGAGGCCAGGTTTGAACTCAGATCTTTCTGACTCCAGGTCCAGATCTCTATCCACTGTGCCACCTAGCTAAAACACCATATAAATGCTGACTGTTATTGTTTTGCGCGAACACATGCACTGTACATAAACATTCAGGGAAGGGGAGTGGAAGCTGTCTTATTTTAAGTAGAAGTATTTTAAGGGAATATTCTAAAACTTTATTGCTTTATCAAATAGTTGCCTACCTTTGGAGTCAGTAAGACCTGAGTTTCCACCCCACCTCTCACAAAGTAACTCTTTGACACATTCAGCCCATCAGTTTCTATAGCCAACTCTCTAAAACTATAAATTACTGGAGAATTGCATTGGTAGGTGAAGTCTCCACTCCGGGAATTCATTGTACTAGTGAAATCACAGAGGGGAGAGCTGTTTTGTTAAAGGCTTTCTTATTTCAAGCATGCAGAGATGAAAGGAATTACCACCAGCACCAGCAGTGGTTTCTGTTACTGCTTCTCCAAACCACAAGTGAAAATCAGATGTAGGGATTCCAGGGTGGGTGGGAGGGTGGGAAATATTTGCACAATTGCTCTTTGGGGAAAGGTCATAGCCAAGTGTAATAAGTCGAGAAGCACAATGGTAAAGGAGAAAGAACATCGTCTTTGGAGTCAAGAACTTTGGTTCTGCTTCTGGTTGTGGAGTTAATGAGCTCTATGACTTGGCGCAAATCTCTTTGTCTCTCCGGGTCTCAGTTTCTTCAAATGTAAAAGGAAGACATTGGATTAGATGATGTCTGAAGCCCTTCCAGTTCTAAAATTATATGGTTTTAAATATTCTTTGAATGCCCTTCTAAGCACACAACCCTGATCTTAGCACTGTAGGGGATAGAAGAGAAATATGAGACATGCCTTTTAGCCACAAAGAATTTACATTCCCCTAGGGAATAAGACAATATGTAACAGTGAGCTGGCAAACTGGCATAGTTAGGAATGAGATGGCTTGAGTAGTCATCTGAGCTCCACCACCCATTGTTTGACTTTGGGAAAATCACATCGTCTCTGTGGGCCTGGGTTCCTCAACTGTATGATGAAGTAATTGGTCTAGTGTTCTCAAAGGCTTCTTTCTGTGCTAAAGTTCTAAGATGTTAAACTTCCCACCCTGATGTCTTACCAGTTCTGCTGGATTTTATCTTCATTGATCATGTCCTCAGATTAGATTGTTTTTAATAAGCCTAAGGGCTTTCTTGAGGGGTCTGCTTCTATTGGCAATAACTTTGGGGGTCATGGTGTGTTTTAGAAAAGTATCTTGGACTAATATGGAAGTATTTTGCATGACTACACATGTATAATCTGTGTCAAATTGCTTGCCTTTTCAAGAAGGGGGAAGGAAGGGAGTAAAGAATATGAAACAAAAATTTTTAGATGAATATCAAAAATGTTTGTTTACCTGTGAATGTAAAAAAAAGTAAAAATCAAATGTAAAAAAAAAAAGAAAAAAGTATCTTACAGGAAAAAAATATGGTTTCTTTCTTTCCTGGGTACCTGGAATTATAAAACCCTAGAAGTGGAAAAGAACATAAGGCTATCTAGTCCAAATTGTATGTACCTGAACAGAATCCTAGAGTTCAAAAGTTGGACTAGAAGCCCAACCTATACCTGAATAAAAATTCTCAGTACATACCCAACAAGTGATAATATAGCCTTTAGTTAAAAATGTCCAATGGAAAGGAACCAATTCTGTTTCAAAGTAGCCCATTTTACTTTGGGATAGCCCAAATTGTTAGGAAGTTCTCCCCTACATCTAACTAGCTCTACCCTCTAGAACTAAGAAAAAATCCTTGTTTAGAATTTTAATATATAATATAAGAATACATGTATAATAACATAATATATAGACATAATAATAAAATTCTTGTTTAGTATTAGACTAAACCAGGGGTGGGGAACCTGTGGCCTCGAGGTCACATGTGACAATCTAGGTCCTCAAGGGAGGCCCTTTGACTGAATCCAAAGTTTTGTTCTGTGAAATTTGGATTCACTCAAAGGGTCACACTTGAAGACTTAGAGGGTCACATGCAGCCTCAAGGCTGCAGGTTCCCCACCCCTGAACTAAACTATTCCCTCTTCCATTCCCTCCTTCCCCAGCTTAGATATCTTTAACCAATATGTCATGATCCCAATACACTTAAATTATCCTATTCACCTTCCCTTAGATGCATTCCAGCTTACCAATGTCTTTTCTCAAATAGAGAAAGGGACACTATTCAACATACACACCGATCAGGACAGACCCCCTCCCTGAGTCCTAGACCCCATAGCTCCTCTAATACTGCCCAAGATTAAAGTAACCATCTCCACTGATGGCCACTAACACTCCCAGATCTTTTCCCCCATCACAAACTGATGTTTAGCTATGTTTCCCTGGTCTTGTGCTTGTGAGACTGACTTTCTTAACTGAAGGTAAAACTTTAAGTCTATCCCTATTAAATTTCATCTAATCATAGTTGGCCCAGTGTTCTATCCTCACAAGATTTTTTTGGCTCCAAACTCTGTCATAACGATTTGTTAGCTGGCTTTCTGTCACCTGCAAATTAAATAAGTACACCAGCTGTACTATGATCCAAGTCACTGATAAAAATCGTTAAATGGTCCAAGGCCAAAGCCAGATCTCTGGGGTGTTTCCTGGAAGTGCCAAACTCACCAGGAACCTGACTTTCAGCATTTGTCATTTGGTCATCAAGGCCCTGTGGGAAGACCTTCAGTGAGTCCTTTGTTTTTCTTGTACCTCTAAGTGAGGGGTTGTTGCCTCAGCTTACTTTCTCTTAGCCAAAGCTAAAGCAGCTATCCTGGCACCTGCTACCCTACCTCATTATTTGAGCTGGTAGTTTATCTGGGCTGTTCCCACAGGTCAGGGATTCTTAACCTTGCTTGTATCATGGATCCCTTTGGTAATATGGTGAAGCCTATGGACCCCTTCTCAGAATCATATTCTTCAATGCATAAAATAAAATACGTAGGATTACAAAGGAAACCAATTATGTTGAAATACAGATAGTCAAATATATATGTATATATTAGTTCATAGACCCCATGTTAATAATCTAACCCCTGGACCATTAGCTATCAATAAAACTATCGTATATCTATATATTACATATCAATATCATATATAAATAAAATATTTAAGAGTATAAAAACATTCTTAGTTTATGAAAAACAAATGACTGACAGAATTTGGTCCCCAAGTCATAGTTTACTGATTCATTTTTTTCTCCTAGCCCTGGGTATTCAGATATCTTTTAGATTTCTCAGAATGAATTGCCCATCTTCATCGGCACATTCCTACCCACTTGTCCCTTCCTGTTTTCTGAAGGTGCCATGTGGTGGGTCTAGACTGGCCTTGGGAGGGGAGCCTTATTTGCTTTGTGGTACTTGGCTTTTTGCCTGTCACCAGCCCTAGGGGAGCATTTTTCTTTAGGCAGGAAATGTTAGTGTGCAGCCAGAGTTGTCACTGACCAACACATTCTTTATTCTTTCCAAACTTGAAATATTTTTTCTAGTATTGAATTTTTCCACTTACTCTGTTATGCAGACACTTGTTTCAGAATAATCAGATACTAACTTTTAATTTCATTTCACCATTGTTGGCCATTTTTTTATTACATTAAACAGTTTTATGGGTCATAGCTACATATAACTTTGCTATTGGAGAGCTATGTTAGAGTTGGCCAATTGACATCCACTTTCCATTTTAAGAGTTTCTATGGTTTAAATGAGTTCTTAGTATTATAAGTTATTTCAAGAGCAACTCTTTAATCTGAATTGAAATTTGTATTAAATGAACTTAAGATGCATGGGCCTTAGCAAGTTCAGATAGCACAGATGATTGTAGAATCTTAAATCTAGAATGAGATCGTTAATAATAAATCTAATAATCTAAAAATAAATCTAAATGAGAAAATTAAGTCTCCTCACAGAATCCCTGAATTTTAGACCAAAAGGGACCTCAGAGGTCATCTGGTCCAACTCATCTATGGAAAAGAATCTCTGCTATAAAACTCCCAATAGATAGTCATTCAACTTTTTCTAGAAAAACTCCAGGGGGCAGAGTGACCCATGACATCAGGAGGCTAAATCTTAGGAAGTTTTTCCTTATGTGAAGCCTAAATATGATTCCTTACAACTTCCACCTATGTCTCTTGGTTCTTGGGGCCAAACAGAATAAATCTAATACATTTCCATATCTCCTTCAAATCCTCAGAAATCTATATCATGTCCCTCCCTGAGCCTTCCCTTCTCTAGATTAAATATCCTTAGTTCCTTCAGTTAATTCTCATATATGTTAATTTGTCTATATTTTGTATGCACTAATATGTGTATGTGATATCTTTCTCTTTTTTTATAATAGAAGCTCTCTAATGGTTAGGAATATGTCATTTTTGTCTTTATATTCCCAATACCTAGCACAGTTCCTGACCAAATATTTGATAAATGCTTGTTTATTGATTGATTAATTGATATGGCATAGACTCAGGGCCTTTCCAGCATTCTCATTTTTCAGATGAGGAAACTGAAGCCTAGAGAGATGAAGAATTCTGTTCATTTCAGATGATTCATGGTATAATCAGCCAGTCAGCTGACATTTATTGAGCTCCTGTTGTGTGCCTGGAATTGCTAAACACTGGAGACACTGTGCTAGGTCAGGATTAGAACACAAATCTTCTGATTGACAGTCTATTCCAGTATTGGGGTTTTTGGGGGTATAGTTTTGCCCTTTTTTATATCCCCAGGGCTTGGCACATAGTAGGGACTTAATAAATGCTTATCGACTAATCAGCCACACTGCTCAAACCTGTGAGTCCAAAAATTATATTTTCCTTGGTATTTATGGTAATCTATACATTGTAAAAGTAGACATTAGGGGAAAAAAGTAGAAAAGTAGAAAGATTACCTTTGTTCTCTACTTATGCTTGATATATGAGCAGCACCTGGGTTCAGGCATTACCTCTGACACAAACTGGCTGTCCCATAACCTTTTGGTGCCTCAGGCAGCTCTCTAAGACTGTAGACTGTGGAACAGTTTCTCACATGCATTGGTACAGTTTGCTCATATTTCAGTGGAATTACAGGCCCAGACATCCTGATCACTCCCTCTCCCGATCGCCAATTAAACTTCAGTGCCAAAATTGCAGTAACTAAAACTTTGCTGTGCATGTT
Organism: Petaurus breviceps papuanus; assembly: GCF_028583685.1. NCBI lineage: Eukaryota > Metazoa > Chordata > Mammalia > Diprotodontia > Petauridae > Petaurus > Petaurus breviceps. The sequence goes on along the minus strand of NW_027186296.1, from coordinate 72,750,088 downwards.
TAATCCATATCCATCTGCCTGCCACCTTTGGTCATTGCCTTGTTAGCTATCTGGAGAAAAGGGAAAAAAAGAGACTCTAACCTAACCCAGCTCTGTATTTCTTTTTAATTAAGAGGTGCCTGTCATCTTGACTGTTGCAAGAAATTTCACAGAATTGGATCATGGCCGTCTGACGGTAATTGTTGGTGGCACTGCCAAGGCAAGAGCGGGAGCCAACATCACCATTAGGTGTCCAGCAAAAGGTAAGTAAGAGCATCCATTTCTGGCTTGAATCTTAGTATTATGCTTAGATGTGACCTGAACAACCAGTGGGAACTATGAAAATGATGGTGGCTGTGCTTAGTCATAGAATGAAGACCACGCTTTTTTTTTTTCCTAGGGCTTGTGATTAGTCCTCCGTCTGGGGCACACCCCGGTATAGGCATCCAACATTGAAATGTCTTCCTTCTTTTAATGGCCTATTGCCAACCGTTCCTCCAAACTGCAAGGGAGCAAGCACTCTCTTGGCTTCTCAACCAGTTGACCTATTGGTCTGGAAATCTGCAAACCCACAATGAGTTGTTTTTCACCCCCTTTGAAGTTCTTAGGCCATCTGGCCTTCATAGACCTAGGCTTGTAAAAGACATCTCCAGCAACTAACTCGATTCCACCATTGCCCTCGCTCCTAAGGGGGTGGAAAAAAACCCCCAACACAAATTCGAGCCTTTTGGCAGTACAAACCTACCCATTATAGTCCGGACCAGCATTCTGTGGCTGCAGCAAGGAGACGAGCGGGATTATACTTCTCAGATGCCAAGCCACAACTGTCTGGAGCTTCTGCCATCCCGCACCTGCAGCAAGGAACTTGTGTAGAACAGAACCAGTGTTTATTAAGAGGAACCTCATCGTGTCGCCTTTGTTTTGATTTCTGATTGGTGCAGTATTTTTAAATTTCAATTTCATGATGTGGTCGATTTAGAGGCCACATTTTTAGATAGACTTTAAGGAGGATGACAGATAAATAATTGGCTTCTGTAGCAATTTTGTCTGAGGAAAGGCTGGATGATTGGCCCGAGCTTGGTTATCTGCTGTCATTAACAGTTTCTATAAAAAGCTGTTCAAGTACTGGGTCCAAATTTCATTCTTTTGCTGGCACAGCTTGTGTTGGAACTGGGTCCGTGTGAGACACACAGGCTTAAACAACCCCTACCCTTGCAATATCTGAAAACTTCTGTTAGTATCCCATTTGTACAAGGAGTGCCAGCCCTGTTCATTTCTGAAGGTACTGGCATCAAGCTCCCATATAGCCGTAAAGCTGCTGCAGGCCATGCTTCTGGCTTTATTAGGAACTCATGAAATTTGGTCACCTTATTACTCTCAATTCCCTGCCTCTTGTCCAAGAGAGATAATGAGAAATATGCTTTAAAATTGGATTATGTCCCCAGAGGATTGAGGGCGTACAGAGGATTGTAGATTTACAGAGGGAAGGGACTGCAAAGGTCATCTAGCTCACCAAAACCACCACCAGCCTGCCCTCTTATCCCACCCCGGTTTTACAGATGAGGACACTCAGGCCCAACCAGGTTATGCTTGCCCAAGGTCATACGTAGTAAAAACTCATAGTGAGACTTAAATGCAGGTCCTCTGGAAGACAGCATGGTGTAGAAGATAAAGAACTGGTTTTAAAGCCAGTAAGATGTGGGTTCAAGTTCTGCTGCTGACAAAGTGGCTGTGTGAAATTGGACAAGTTACTCAACTTTCCAAGAATGTAAGTGGTAGAGAAGGTGATGACCTTCATTGCTAGAGTTTCTTCACTTGTCACTTCCCTGTTCCAGTGAAATCACAAGTTCAGTCCCTGTCCTGGAGTCAAGAACCCCAAAACCCCATTGAAGGAGCACCTCAGCATACACATCTCCTTTCCCACCTGGCTGCTGTACTTTGGGACTTTTCCATCAAGTCCCTTCCTCAAGTCCCTTCCCCCTTCACTTTTACAGCTTCCTTTTGTGTGAGGTCTTCCATGCTATACCGTGAACTCCAAGAGGGCAGGGATTGAGTTTCTTTCTTCACATTTGCATCCCCAGCACTTAGCACAGTACAGCCCATAATAGGTGCTTAATAAATGTCTATTGACCAACTTATTGACTATACTGACTCTATAGCCAATACTCTTGAGTTGTTTTGCATTGTGTATTTTGAATAAACCTGTATAGAATTAACATATAGTATATAGATATACATATTATATGTAATAATATAATCGATAGAGAGAGAGAATAAATTTTTCCATGGATAGTTTATGTAACTACATTTTTAATGTAAGGCCATCTCTATAGGAAATGATATAATGAAAAGGTAACAGAACCAGGAATCCTGTATTATTGTCTCTGTTTTGCCTGTGACCACCTCTATAACTTTGGGCACATGCACACCCTCTCTGAGCCAGAATGTCTTTGTTTTTCTGATAGGGCTAAAATGTTCAACCTCATTTACCTTGAAGATTTGTTTTAAGGTTCAAGTGAGATAAAGTTTGTGAAAGCATTTTGAATACTGTGAAAAGCTACACAAATGGGGGAAGAAAAAAAGGAAGAAGCACCTACTGTGTGCCAAACACTGTGCTAAGTGCTTTCCAAGTATTGTCCCATTTGATCCTCACAACAACCCTGTGAGGGAGGTGTCGCATATCTTTTATTTTATAGATGAGGAAACTAAGGCAGACAGAAGTGAATTGACTTGTCCAGGGCCACACAGCTAGTAAATGTTTGAGACTGGATTTGAACTCAGGTCTTCCTGACTTCAATCTCAGTTCTCTAATAATGCTAACATTTTCAGATGGTACTGGAAAGGAGATAAGCATTCAGATGAAGGAATATGATAAATGTGGCAATAGTAAGAGAGACCTATCATTCAAAGGACCTTATTGTGGCCCCTAAATGTTCTTCTAGGTAAAAATCAAGGGTTGTGCTTGCAGCAGTATGAAATTACTAACAGGTTAAAAAATATATACACATATATATAATATATGTTTTTATATATATTTATATATAATGTATTAATGCATAATAATTACATATTATATAAATAAATATAATAAAATATTTGTATATACATAATAATATATATTTATATATATATGAGTGTATGTGTATGTGTATAAAAATACACATATATACATTGTGGAAGAAACACAGGTCCTGGAGTCAGGACACCTGGGTTGAATTCCCAGCTCTAAGTCTTTCTTGGCTGTATGACCTAAGACAAGTCATTCTCTGAACTTTAGTTTCCTCATCTGTAAATTGGGTATAATATAGTACTTGTACTCTCTTTCACAGAACTGCTATAAGGAAAGTATTTTGTAACCTTACATTGCTATAAAATCATAGACTATTATTATTATTTTAAGCAATGAGGTTAAAATATATGTTGGCTTTTTTTTTTTACAGTCAAAATTTTAGTCGTTGCTGCTTTTAAACTTTGACCCTTCCATCTTATTACCTTTAGTGGATTCTTGGACTGGTTAAATGTCTGTCTATACACACATATGTTGCTAGATAATCTGTCCAAAGATCAGCCTAGGCAGTGTGATGTGTATTGTAATTCAGTCCCTCTCTGAGGAGTACTTAGATATCATACCAGTAAGTCCTTGGGTCTAGGTGGATGTTATTCATTTCATTAACTGCAAATCACTATGCAAAATGATCGCCATAGTTTGACATATGTGAATAAACATCTGAAATTGTCCAGTCTGAGGTGAACTGGAGTGTTGGTTTATAAGCAGAACATACATACAAGGGGAACCATGGCAATGGTTGGTTCAATGGGTAATGACCAAAATATGATATTAGAGATAGAAGACACTCCAGATATATTCTAATTCAACCTCATTTATTTTTTTGAAGATAGGAACACTGGAGTTGAAAGGTGACATGACTTTCCCAGAGATACCCTCTTTACTTGAGATCAACCACTCGCCATGCCAGTATATTCTTGTGATATAATGTGCTGCAGCAGTTCTAGTGGACAGGTGATAGTGATGACTTTAACTTTTCTTAATTACCTTATAATTTATGAAGCACTTCACATTCATTATTAAATAAAGTCCATTGGACTGTTAGCTTCTCGAAAGCAAGTTTATAAACCCCAATGTAGTTCTTAGTAAATGCTGGTTGACTGACTGGCTGACTGAAAATCCTATGATGTAGGCAGGGAAAGTGTATTATAGTCATTTTATGAGGATGATGAGGAAATGGCTGCCCAGAGCAGCAAAATGGCTTGGTCTAGATCACATAGCTAACAGTAAAATAGAAAACTAGGGTTTGAAACTAGGGCTTCTGACTCCTCAGTCCAATGTTCTTTCCATTACACCCTAAATTATTCCTGAGTTTCAGAGATGGAGGGGGCCTCAGAGTCCATCTAATCCAACCCATAGCCGGAAGAAGAATCCTCTACAAAATTCTCAACAAATTGGCATTAGTGCTAAGACTTGTAGTAAGTAAAGAAAACTCACTGACTCCCTGGTTAGCCCATTGTTCTTTGGGATAGAATTAATTGTAATGGAATTTTTCCTTATGTCAAGTTTTAATATGCCTTTTTGCAATTTGCTCCTAGTTCTGACTTCTAAGCAAAACAAGTTCAATCTCTTTTCCTCAAAACAGCTCTTCAAAAACCCCAAGAGAGCGATCAAGTATTCCCTTCTATACCTATTCAAGTCTTCTGGTCTCCAGGCTCAATATCTCCAGTTTCTTCTACTATTCTTATATGATATGACCTCCAGGATAACTATCTTTGTTGTCCCCCACCCCACCTAATCAATGACCTTCCTAAAATATAGCACCTAGAACTGAACTCAGTATATACAAGGTGTAGTCTGACCAGGGAAGATTGTATATCCTTTTAAGTAATATAGTTCATGACCTGTAATCTTCCGTAGTTAGTTTAAGTTGCATAATACCTTGTGTTAACTTTAATATTATCTTGTGCTAACTTTAATTAATATTATCAAAATAAAAATGTAGCCATGTGTTTAACAACACAGCACACCTTTTTTCCTATCCAACAGTTTTATTTCCTGTATTTTCCTACCACACTCACATAGATGTTTCCATTTGCTAATCACCAGCTTCATATTATAAAATTTACAAAATAAAATATCCTAATGAGTAACATATAAAGAGAGGTTGAGAAGTAGGATGCTTATGGATATTAATTCATTGGGAGTCACTGGTATAAATACCTATTTTCATTTTAATTAACTCCTAAAACATTTCCCATCAATTATAGTAAACTCATTTTTATGAGATTTTATTCACTATGTTCAAGAGAGACCCATATTTTCACTATTGTAGACAGCTACTATTATATATATATATAGTATACATGTCCATAGCAGTTGTTTCTAATTGCCCTTGAATAAAATTTACTGCATTTGCGATAATCTCTTAAAAATTATTACATTAAATAAATAGGACCTCCTGAACTCTATGTACTCTTAAAGCTACAGAGTTCTAGGATTAAATAAAATAATGGCTTTGGCCAATTCTTTGCCTAAGAAATTTTGTGGCAGAGAGGTAAAGTCCTGGATTTGACATTAAAAGAACTGGGTTCAAACTCGGCTTCTCTGTTTATTTAATGCTGTTTAATCTTGGACAGATTGCTGTATCTCTTGGTCCTCAGATTGCTCAGACCTTTAAAATGAGGAGGTTGGGTTAGATGATCTCTCAGGTCCATTCTGGCTTTAATCCCTAGGATCCAAGATCCTGTGGAAGTGAGGGGAAAATGAGTGTTTTCTGCCACCTTCTGGTAAGAAAGGAAAACTCATCAGAAGAAAATGGTCAGTTGCTGTAAGTTTTGTGGCAATTGATTTGATTTGATTCTTATGCTTCTCAAAGTGCAGACTGGTGACATAGGACATTTTTCTGTTGAGTATATGTCCTACACTTCCTTTTCTTTAAACAAATATTGGACTGCAAGTAGCAGTCAGTTAACATGCATTTATTAAGCAACTACAGTGTGCTAAGTGTTGTGCTAAACACTGGGGATACAAAGAATGGCAAATAACAGTCCCTTCTCTCAAGGTGTTCCCAGTCTAATGGGGGAGAGAACATGTAAACAGCTGTGTACAAAGCCAGGTAGTTTAGCAGATAAGAGTGCCAGGCCTGCAGTCAGGAAGACTCATCTACCCGAGTTAAAATTTGGCCTCAGACACTTAGTAGCTGTGTGAGCCTGGACAAATCACTTAACTGTGTTTGCCTCAGTTTCCTCATATGTAAAATGAGCTGGAGAAAGGCATGGCAAACCACTCCAGTATCTTTGCTAAGAAAATCACAAATGGGGTCCAACAAAGAGTCAGACACCCCTGAAATACAACGGAACAGCAAATGTATAATGGAGATATATAGATAGGATAAATTAGAAACAGTCAACAGAGGTAAGGCACTAGAATTAACTGGGATCAAGAGAGTCTTCCTGTAGAAGGGATATTAACTGGGAATTGAAAGAAGTCAGGGAAACCAGGAGGTGAACGTGAGGAAGGAGAGCATTTGAGATATGGGAGACACCCAATAAAAATGTTTGAGGAACAAGGAGGCCACTGTCATTGGATTTCAGAGTATGGGGAGGGGCAGTGGTGGAGATAAAAGTGTAAGGAGATCATAATATCTGGGGGCAGTGATTAGCACTCTCTTTAGGTCTTCTGGAATAGGAGTCAGGGGACCCGAGTCCTTTTAGTCCTGCCCCTGCTAATTCTGTCATTTCCTGGCTGCAAGCAAGGTACTTCCCCTCTCTGCCTTACCTTTCTCATTTGTAAAATCATGAGAAGAGGGTTGTTGATCTCTACATTCCCTTCCAGCTCTGAAATTCTGTATGTCTCCTGTTATCCTGATTCTGTCACAATAGAACAAGATGTCAGCTTCCAGGATATAAAGGGAACCATTTGGTGAGGTTGGGGCTTAACAGCTGATAGGGATTTCAAAGTGAAAATGCCAGGACATATGAAAAAATGCCACTTTTTAAATAATTAATGAATTTCCTGACAAAATACAGGACTTTAAACAAACTCCTGATCTCTCTGAGTGATAGTTTCTTATCTGTAAACTGGAGGAGCCAGGTGAGGTGATCTCTTAGGTCTCCTTCAGATTCCAGGCCTTCTCCCTTTTCTCAAGGGAACCTGTTGGCTTTCCATTCCTAGGGGCTCACTCTACCAAGACCGAACTTAGTGAAGACACTTGATTGGTGTAGCTCACTACAGTTTAGGAATCCCAAGCTCAAGAGATCTGACAGCCTCCACCATCCCTGGTTTAAACAGACTTCATGAGAGTGAAGGTGGCTCAACTCAGCCCATCTTCACAACAACAACAACAACAACAACAACAAAGAAAAAATGACCTAAGGCATTCATTCTAAAGATTCTGGAGCTAGTACCTGTCACTATCCAGGTTGAAAAAGAAAGCCTCTTCTCTTAATCCAATTAAATCTGATTTCTCCAAGAAAGGATTCTAAAATATAAATGGCATTGAGGTAGAGAGAAAGAAGGGATTAAAATGAGACAGATAACCAACTGGAGCTTGATTTGGGTACCAAAAAAAAAAGAGTCCCTTAGATGAAAACAAGAAGATAGGTCAGGTGAAGAGGTCTGGAGTAGTATATGTCAGTCAATAGACATGTAAATGTCTACTATGTGCCAGGCACTATAATACCTAACAAAGGGAGGTATCCTTAAGGTAATAATAGTATATTATAAATCTCAAATTATAGGTAGCAATTGACCTTCATTTGACACTTTGATGTTTGAAATGCACTTTATTATGAATAAATCTATTTGATTCTCATAACAACTGTATGATGCTGGTACTATAGGCATTATCCTCATAATTTTATGCAGATGAGAAAACTGAGAGGTCAGGGGAATTAAGTGTCAATGGATGAATTCAAACCCTACTCTCTCATTGTTTGTTCTTTCTAGGGTATCTCATTGCATCCCGTAGTGTCTGATTCTTTGAAACTAAACTCTTCCTCCAGATACTTAGAACTCCTACAACATAACTGGGCGTGGGAGAGGAAAAATACTGCCCTTTCAGCCTGAGAAGTTAATTTGTCCTTGGTCATTTTGAGTATAGTGTGAAAGAAGGCAGGGAGCCAGGATCGAGTTACCAAAGTGGCTTATGAGGCAACCTGTAATTTTTGTAACACTTGAGGTCTGGGTGAGGAAGCAGCAGTGGTTCTTTCCCTCCCCACAAAACTCTTAGAAATTGGCATCATCAAAATTGGTCTGTTTGAACGAAGGCAGTCAAATGCTGTGGGAAGTCGATGAAAGAAAGAATTTGGTTTCAGAGAATCTCAGAATTTTAGAGTAAAAGGGATTGGTCAGGAGGGTGTCTGATCAATTTGATGACTTCCCCCAGTCAGTTTTTAGGTTTTGCACTTCTGTTTTAATGTGTCTAAGGCACTGGTGACTTGGTGATGAGACAAAAGATTATTCATAGACTGGGGTCCACTAGGACAGACTCCTGCAGGAGGAATCAGCCTCCCTCTGTGGTCTGTTAAACTGAGTTAAAAGACTAGCTCTGTCTCTCACTCTGGCTTTTGGACTTTTAGGCAACCAGTGGATTAGACAACCCATTTGGGAGGGGCAAAGATGTAGGGAGAAAAATGGAGGAGATTTGTGTCTATGTACATTTTCATCACACCAAGAGCAGTGACTTACATCTGATTATGCAGTAGAAAGTACATGTGCAGTTACACATAGCTTGAGGGTGGTTACTAAGAGTGGACTTTCCCCACTCAGTAGATGGTTGCAACCCTGACACTTACAGATTTCCTTCAGAAGCACATAGAAGAGGTAGAAGTGTATGACTGCTCAGTCACAGGGTAGCTCATGGACAGTGTTTGTCCTGTATGCAGGAAGGAGTATTTTAAATCCCTTATGCAGGATGACCCTCAAATTGAACCTTCTAAACAAAGCAAGGACATGACCTAAGCACAACCTTTGGGTGATCCTAAATGTGAGACTTCCCAAGTTCCAGTTTGGGGATAGGACTTTCTAGAGAGAGAAGGACATTTCCTGATGAAGTGTACTCATTGGATAGAGAAAGGGATCATTTACATAGTTGTAGTATAGCATTCTTCTTAGAAATTAATACCAGTTAGTTTCAGGTTTGGTGGGCAAGAGATTTTTCTTCAGCCTATTCCCCACAGGGTGTTGTTATACCTCTTGGGGACTGTATATAATTCTATAAGAACTAGAATCACTAGAATGTTAAGGGGTGGCCTCGAATGCCCCAGGTTTACTTCCCTTTTGGGGTGGGGAACAAAGTATTCTTAGCAAAGTTCTTAGTAGAATATCCCACATAAACGGCCTAGTCTGTGTTGGTTGGCTGAATCATTGTACTATAGAAGTAAAATCTATAGAGGGAAAAGCATTCTCTTTGGAGTCTCTCAAAAGTCACCTTTGCCTTTGGTGTTGAGGCATTTTTCTAAACCTTCCTGACTTAATTGAAGTATTTCCTACTGAGCACCCTCAGCTTTTGAATACCCTTCCTCCCTAGGCTTGAGATATCACACTCTATTGGTTCTCCTATCTCTGTTCTTTCTTTGTCTTCTTGTCCTCTTCCCACCTTCCTGGGATGGAATTCCTCTAGATTGTATCCTTGGTTCTCATTTGGTTTTGTTCCCTGATACACGGAAAATGAAGCTTCACTTTTTGTTTTTCTCATGGGATTAATTTCTGAGGCTAGTGGTCCATAGGGAAGGCACTGAACATAGGAAGAAATATAATTTCACCTCTTTCTGTACTCATATCAATCTATGATCTCATTGATGTGGGTATTTGCTCTGGTACTGCAGATTGATATTCATTCATGTTTGCCATCCCATGCAACTCTTGCCCAGGTATACCAATGCATTCATCTTATGGTATCCATGCAGTGTGCCTTCTTTTCTTTCTTTTGACATAGTAAGGGTACAGGTAGAGTATACACAGGCTGTTTTTGGTTTGTCTCTTTGTGCACCATGTGACTGGTTCATCTTCTTTTTTTTGCTCATACATTTCTCTGAGGACACATTTTAGGTGGTTCAGTGGATAGAGTATTGAACTTGGAGTCAGGAAGACTTGAGTTCGAATCCTGTCCCAGAAACTCATGACTCTGACCATAGGCAAATTGCTTAACCTCTCTTCACCTCAGTTTCCTCATCCATAAAATGGTGATGGTAGTAGCACCTACCTCCCAGTGTGATTGTAAGGATAAAATGAGATAACATATGAAACTCTTTGAAAACCTTACAGTGCTATATACATACTAACTAGTATTATTCTCATTATTACTACTCTATATGTCCTTCGTAATTCCTTGTCAGTAAGGTCAGTCAATAAGCATTTATTTATTTTAATAGATTTTTATTGATATCTTTTATATCTCTTTTACAACAGATTTCTCTTTTCTACTCCCAGAGAGCCATCCTTATAAAAGGAATTTTTTTAGATGAAGATTTTTAACAATCAACAAAATTAGCCTACGTATCTAAAAAGTCTGACATTATTTGCCTGTATTCCACATGAGTGGACTCTCAGTTCTGCAGAGAGCAGGAGGTGTCATCTCAGATCTTTTCTTTGGGAACAAGCTTGGTCATTATAGTTTTGCAATACTCATTTTCAATTCATTTTCTTTCTGCTTACATTGTTATAACCATTGTGCATATTGTTCTCCTTGCTTACTTTATTTTTCTTCAACTCAAAAAAGTGTTTTCATGCATCTCTGTATTCATATCTGTCAATTCTTTTATAACATTTTAAAAAATTTATTTTTATTTCCAGTTGCCAGTTTTTCCCTCCCTCCTCCACCCATTGAGAAGGCAAGAAATACAGTACCCATTATGCATATGAAGCCATGCAAACCATTTCTACATTAGTCATATTGGGGAAGAGGGAAGCAAGAAAAACAAATCAAGGAAAAATATGCTTCAGTCAGCACCCAGAGCTCATCACCTCTCTCTGGTGGTGAATAGCATTTTTCATCATTTAGTCCTCTTGAGTTGTCATTGATTACTATATTGAGCAGAGTAGCTAAGTTTTTAACAGATGATTTTCATTACAGTATTGCTGTTGTCATTTACATGTTCCTGTAGTAAAATTGGGACCACTAATGTACTGTTGGTAGAGTTGTGAACTGATCGTACCATTCTGTAAAACAATTTGGAACTATGCCTAAAGGGCAGTAAAACTGTGCAGCCTTTGACTCAGCAATATCACTACTATTTCTGTATCCAAAATGAATTTTAAAAGGGGGAGGGAGAATCTATTTATACACATAATATTTGTGGCAACTCTTTTTGTGGTAGCTAAGAAATGGAAATTGAGGGGATATCCATCAATTGGGGAATGACTGAACAAGCTGTGGCATATGATTGTAATGAAAATACCATTGTGCTATAAGAAATGATAAGCAGAAAACCTGGAAAGACTTACATGAACTGATGTAAAGTGAAGTAATCAGAACCAAGAGGACCATTGCACATAGTAACTACAGTATCGCATGTTGATCAGCTGTGAATCAATACAGTGATCCAAGACAGTTCTAAAGGACTCATCAAAAAAATGTTATCCAGCTCCAGAGAAAGAACATATGGAGTCTGAATGTAGACTGAAGCATGCTATTTTTCACTTTATTTTTTTCTTGGTTCTTTTTGTCTGTATTTTCTTTTACAATATGACTAATATGGAAATATGTTTTGCGTGATCACACATGTATAACTTATATCAAATTGCTACCATTGGGTAGGAGAGGAGGAAGGGAGGGAAAGAATTTGGAACTCAAAATTTTTTTAATAAATGTTAAAAATTGTTTTTACATGCAATTGGGAAAAAATAAAACATTATTTTTAAAAAATATTCCCCTAGTTTTGTTCACTTTGCTTTTCATCAGTTCATATAAGTCTTCCCAGGTTTTTCTGACACCATCCTGCTTGTCATTTCTTATAGCATCGTAGTACTTCACCATGATCATACACCTCAACTTGTTCAGTCATTCCCAATTGATGAGTATCCCCTCAGCTTCCAATTCTTTGCCAACACAAAAAGAGCTGCTATAAACATTTTTGTACATATAGGTCCATTTCCTTCTTCTTTGATCTCTTTAGGATATGTACCTAGTGCCAATATTGTTGGGTCAAAAAGGATATGCATACATTTTTTAGCCTTTAGGGTATAGTTCCAAATTTTTCTCTAGAATGTTTGAACCACCAATAGTGAATTAGTATGCCTATTTTTCCACATCCCTTCCAACATTTGTCATTCAGTAAACATTTGTGAAGTGCCTATGGGGTTGCAGGTATAGTTACTTCTTGCTCACATAAATCATGTACCTCTCCATTGCTCTCTGTTATCCTCATTTTCACTTCATCAGAGACTCTAATGTTTCATGTAGTATATGCCACAACCATTCAATAACACTGATGGAATTTCGCTGTTAAAAAGATGGAACTTTGTTTCAGGGAGAAATTGGGGATCATTAGAAGAATTTTGCAATTTCCCAAAGGTGAGTGAGGCTACTCAATCCTATCCTCCTCCTGTCCAATTTTTGACCCAACTCCTTGTCTATTTGGAGGGGGTGGGGGTACCATAGCATAGTTCCTGTAGGTCCACTTTTCTCATTTTGGGTACTTTTAAAAAGTTTTGCTTTCTTGAGGTTGTTTCTATGGCACACCATATAATAAGTACATGGGAAAAGGATGAGGCATAAAAAGGAAGGCAAAGTATTAGAACAACAGATCCTGTGAGCTCTTTGGGGCTTATACATCATCTTCCTCACCACAATCTCTTGAGATAGTTGTATAAGTATTAATATCTATATTTTACATTCTTTACAACTGATGTAGCTGAGGACCATAGAAGTAAAATGTCTTACCTACAGTCACACTGCTGGTATGTGTTGGAGCAGGGATTTGAACTGAGGTTCACAGCAGTTAAAGAGCTGGGAGGAGAAGCAAGAGAATGGTCTCTGAAGCAATGCATGGTCTCTGAAGCCTGGGAGAGGAAGAGAACTTAAGAGTCCAGGGGACTCAGCAAGACAAAATACCACAGGTAGGTTAGGAATATTGAGAAAAATGCCTAGTCACCAAAGACAAAGGTGACCTTTGAGAGAGAACTTTCTGAACTACTGTGTTTCCCCGATAATAAGACACTGTCTTATTAATTTTTTTGGACAGAAAAACACCAGAGGGCTTATTTTCAGGGGAGGGCTTATTTTAATGAACATTGACAGCAATTTTAATAAACAGGTAAATGTGAACAAAAAAATGTACCTTTATTCAATAATGAATTCAATAAAGAACAGGATGACGCACTCACTGCTGCAGCTCTGATTGGATGCAGCTCAGAGCGCGGCATGCATTTCACCCGGGGGGGGGGGGGGAACGGTGCATACAGAGGGTACCGTAATGTAGCATGTAGCGCAAGGGATCACCTTCACTACAGTAGCAATCTCAATAGGGCTTATTTTGGGGGGAGGGCTTATTTTAGAGGAATCTTACACAGTAAGGGGAGGGCTTATTTTCGGGATAGGTCTTATTATCGGGGAAACACGGTATGCTGCTAACAGTCCTGTTATAAGGAGTCAAGGAGGCAGTGAATAGTGAGGAAGTAGAAACATTGAATTAAATGGTTTTCCAACAGTTTATTAGGGAAAAGGAGAAGGACCAGCCAGTCATCAGCAATCAACCAACAAACATTTATTAAGTTCTTTGCTATGGGCCAGGCATTATGCTTAACATTAGGGATACAAAAAGAGACAAAAGACAGTCCCTGCCTTCAAGGAGCTTGCAATCCAATGGGGGAGACAGCATGCAAACAAATATCTACAAAGCAAGCCTTATATAGGATAAATAGGAGCTAATTAGCAAAGGGAAGGCACTTGAATTGAGAGGGGTTGGGGGAGGCTTCTTGTAGAAGGTGGGGTTTGAATTGGGACTTGAAGCCATGGAAGTCAGCACTCTTAAGTGGAGGAGGGAGAGCATTCCAGGCATGAGAGATAGCCAGAGAGAACGCCCCAAGCTGAGACATGGAGTGTCTTACTGGTAGAACATCTCCGAGGTCAGTGTTGCTAATGTGAAAAGGGGTCAAGAGGGAAGGCCTTTTAGGTTTGAGAGCTGAGCATGTTAGTGAGCAAATGGGAAGGAGCCAGTGGAGAGGGAGCAATTGCAGATGTGTGAGAGAGGGAAGAGGAATGCTACTAGAGTCCCAAGTCCTGGAGGAGTTAGCAGGGAAGAGGATTTAGGAACCAGGTAAAGGGGTGAGCCCTAGCAAAGGGTAGGGCCAGTCCCCCTGAGACAAGAGGGAAAGAGGAGACTGTGAGTAGTGAGGCTGTGAGACTTTCAGGGAGCTCATATGCAATGACCTTAGTTCTTCATAGTAAATCATGGAAGACAAATCTGCTTTTGAGTGTGAGGAAGAGCTAGGATTGTGGTGGGGTGAGAAGAAAGAGATTTTATATTGCTGCCATTATTGGTCTAGTTTTGTGACTGATTTTACTGGCATAGGGAACTCGTAAGTGTGGAAAACCCCCTCTATGAATGCTGATGGCCACCTGCTTGGTCTTTGAGCATTTCCTGGAGGACTGGCAGCCTTCCCCAGCATGTGAGATTCCAACCTAGGACTTTATGACTGTAAGACTGGTTCTCTTTCTACTGTATCTTGCTACTTCCCAATTCTTTAGTAATAATCACTGACATACATATAGCACTTTAAAATCTGCAGAACACTTTACATATAGTCTTCTCATTTGAGCCTCCCAGCAAGTGGGACAAGATATGACAGGTATTATTGTCTCCATTTTAGAGATATGGAAACCGAGGTATAGAGAGGGTAAGTGCCTTGACCTTGGTCACACAGTGTCAGAGGCCAGATTTGAACCCCAAGGCCAGCCCACTGTGCTCTGCATCATTAGTGAATGTTGGGTTTTTATGGTTATGGTTACAGTGGCCATTACATACCCCCACAGGTAATATCATTCAAGCCTTCTAGGGTGGTTATTTTACAGATGAGGAAACTGGAGCATACAGAGGTTAAATGTCTTATCCAGGGTCAGAAAACCAGGAAGTTGTAGATCCAAAACTCTAACCCGAGGTCTTCTGAGACTAGTCTGCTATCAGATAGCAGAAGATGATACAGTGTTTTGGACACATTCTTGAGGTTTAAGAGCACTTTGAGCTCTTCACACACACACACACACACACACACACACACCATTAAAAAAGGTTTGCATCATCAGATTTATTTCAGGATTTGCAGGCTGTGGAATATATCCATGAATTCTGCTGAAGACTTATTGGATTCTATTCATTATTAACTTCCTCCATTGGGTTTCATAATTTTCTCCCTTTCGATGTGGTCTTGAGAAAACATTTATGGTAAAGCAGAATTATATGTGGTTAAATTCCTAAACCTGAATCTTTTCTCCTACTTTCCACCCTTTTCTCCATGAACTCTATTGGTTCATATTATATAGAAGAGAGGACTTTATGGTTTGAATCTTTGGGGCTCTGGACTACATCCCAAATAAAAGGTTACTCCTTATTCTTAACCTGTTATTTTAGAAAGATATTGCTTAATCTATGTTCTTTGAATCTTATTAAAATCTTAATCTGCTCTTTGAACCTGATTAAAATTAATGAAACAATCCAAATATATTTTGTAAAATATTATGTTTCTTAACATATCTAAAACCAAATTCATAATCTTCTAAAATTAACTAACCTTTTCTGACTTTCCTATTTTTTTTTCCGGTGGTATCAGTAGTGTTCTTTCTCATCCAGTCTCAGAGGTGATCTCTGATTCCTTGTTCCTTTTCCCAAGTCTCTACTCAGCCACCAAGTCCTATACATTCTTCCTTCAAATTTTTTGCATTCTTTTCTTTGTTTTTATTTCCATTGCTATCAGGTCCTTAAAATCTCATATCCCGATGACTGCTTCCTAATTGATCTCTCCACAGCTGGTCTCTGTCCATCCCAATCAATTCTGTGCACCACCAACAGATTTATCTCCCTAAATTATCTTTTCTGTATCAGTTATATTGTGTGACAAGTGTGTTATAGGACAAGGTTTGAAAGGATGGCAGAATGAATGACCTGTCAGAGGATGGTGCAATGTTGATCTTCCTGGGTGGATGTATATGTATATGTGTATATGTGTGTGTGTATATGTATATATATATATATATATATTTATATTTATATCTAGATGTAGGCATAGAGGTAGAAATGATAGAGATAGATGGTGGTGCAGTGGATAAAGTACTTGGCCTGAAGTCAGGAAGACTCAGCTTTATGAATTCAAATCTGACTTCAGACACTAGCAGTGTCACCCTGGGTAAGTCACTTAACCCTGTTGGCTTTAGTTTCCTCATCTGTTAAAAAAAATTAGCTAGAGAAGGAAACAGTAAACCACTCTAGTATATTTGCCAAGAAAACCCCAAATGGGGTCATGAAGATTCAGACACTACTGAAAAATGACTGAACACACACACACACACACACACACACACACACGTAAAATATAAGGACTGAAGTAAACTTGTTCTTCAGGTAATTAAAGCTCTTTTCCATTCCTAGTATCCTTTGGAATGCTTGGGTAAGCAGCTTGCTATCATGTCAGACAACCTAAAGATAAAGAATTACTATAGGTTTTACATAGGACATAGCCTCTACCACCGCAACATGACTTCCATCTTGCATAATTCACCTCCCCTTCTCCACTGGCCTGTCTTGTACCCCAGAAATTCCACTTTCTCTTTCTCTAATTAACATTTTCCTAGGCATAAAGTTGTTGCTAGGATCAAGTGCAAGGACATGTGTAAAGTGCTTTGCAAACCTAAAAGCCCTATAAAAATGCTAGCTATTGTTGTTATTGTTATTGTTGTCGCTATTATTTCCAGTCTGTCAGATAACTGATAATGATCCAGGCAATGGAGGATAGCTCAGACTAAGTGGGGAGGGAAGGCAGGAATCTAAGAGTAGATGATGGTATTATGGAGATAATATAGTACAGTAGGTTGAGAAAACACCAAATTCATCAACCTCAGAGAGACTGCAGAGACCTTCACAACCTCTTAAGGACAGAACCAATTATTCATACAGATTGTACTCCGTCTAGTCTAGGAGGTGATAACCATTCCTTCACCTTGATATCTAGCTCCAATTGTATGTTTCCTAGAGGTCCAGTTTGGTTGCTATCACCATCCCTTTCCCACTGGTTCAGTTAAGTTAGGTATCAAAGATGGGGGTGAGTGGATACAAATTCTGTATAATTATTAAATTCAAGACTACAATAATTGCATAGTTGTAACTTGTCATTATTCTTTTTAATAAATGGAATTAAGGCTCTGACAGAGATGCTGAAGGGCCAGTATAACCCTTGCTTTTGTTTCATAGGTTTTTTTACCCAGGAACTCCCAAAGAGCCATCTCTGGCCTGATCAACTAGTTTAAACTGGCTGGGATTGAGGCCTCCAGACCTAGGTGGATTACATAGCCAAACAGCCTTCATAGGGGCAACTTCTCTGCCTCAAATATTTTAAATACATACTGATAGTCTTCCTACTGGAGCAAGAGCTTTGGCTAAGGGTCATCCCTAGGGTTGAGGATGAAATAGCTTTTCCATGTATCTCAAAGTTCTTTTGACTTTTCCCAAATCCTGTTGGATTATTTAGTTCCAGATAACCGATCACAAATATTTCTGTTAATCTCCCTCCTCAGTCAAAAGCTCTCCATGACTCCCTATTGCCTCTAGGTTAAAATACAAATTCTTTCACCTTACGTTTAAGGTCCTATGTAATTTGGTTCCAACCTATTTTTCCATACTTATTTCATACAGATTTTCCTTTGTTTAGTTTAATGACATATTGGATGACATTGTTATTTAACTTTGTGTTTTCATGTGTATTTGCCTTGTCTTCTCAATAGGATTGAGCTCTTCTCTATGATTCTTAGCTTTTCCCCAACCAAGCAACTAGCACCCTGATAAAAGCTCAGGATACGTCTGTGTAATATGAACATAAAGCTCAGGAAACATAAACTGTGACTTCACATACATCTTGAATTTTCCTGTCTAAAAGGGCTATGCCTCAGGTTTAATGAGTCATATTCATATGTAAGCATATTTGTTGCCTCTTATTTCACATATGGAGAAAAATTTAGGCATATAGTGAAAGGAAATAATCACTGAATGTATTCTGAACCTGTTTATTTTCATCATTGTTATATGAGAATGCAATGTCATTGATATATAGTCATCATTCTCCAGGGGGGGATGGAAGGACTAGCCATATACATTGCCCCTTTTCAGCTCAGTTGCATGTTTGTTCTCTCTCTCTCTGTCTCTCTCTCTCTGTCTCTCTCTCTCTCTCTCT
>NW_027186296.1:72550518-72731621 GCF_028583685.1 Petaurus breviceps papuanus | reverse complement strand
TCTCTGTCTCTCTCTCTCTCTCTCTCTCTCTCTCTCTCTGTCTCTCTCTCTTTTTCTTTCCCTCTCTCTCTTCCTCTCACTCTCCCTCTCACTCTCATTTTTCTTTATAAAGGCATGACCATAAATAAGGGAGACATCTGGGGTGACTAGGTGGTGCAGTGAATAGAGCACTGGCCTTGGAGTCAGGAGGACCTGAGTTCAAATCCGACCTCAGACACTTAACACAAAAACTAGCCGTGTGACCTTGGGCAAGTCACTTAACCCCAACTGCCCCCCACCAAAAAAAAAAAAATAAAGTAAGGGAGACATCTGAAGGAAAGGTATTCCAACATCATCTGCAGGAGCACCAAAAAAGTGGACTTATTAATTTTGATTCATAAAACAACTTTGGGTGGGCAAAAATGGGTGTTTTCTTGAAAACATGGAAATTCTTCAAAGGCCCATATTTATCTGGCCACATGGTTGCAAGGGTGTTTGTCAGGAATACAAAGGAGGATAATTTATCTACTAATATAAGTGTGATGGGTCAACCATGGCTCAGCAGTATTCTGAATCTCACTATTTCTATTTCATCCATATCATCCTAGGTTGCTTCAATTCTTATAAAGTCATATCTTTTCAAATATTCAAACAAGATCCAACCAATACAAGTCTCAATCTTCACTGTCTTCAGTGAGAAATACAGAAAACTTTGTGAGCCTACACAGCTGAAGGGGGGAAAAACTCTGTCAAGAAATATCCAGTATTTTAGAGCGGTCTGTGAGTAGGCCAAGATTTTTTTATAGTGTGGAATATTTCATGGGCCTTTCAAGGTTGGAAGAAATTTGTTTTTAAACACTGAATATTTTAAAGGCACCCTATAGTGCAGACTTTTTTAAACACATGTTTTGCAGCCCCTCCAGACCTGAACTTTTTTTCCATAACATTTGCTGTCCAAAAGCTACTTTAGGATTGTGGAAATTGAACACTAGATATTTCAGAACTGCTGTAAGGCTGGAAAAATAGCCTACCTTTTAAGGTCAAATAAATAAATTTAAACTATTTTTGACATTTTGTGGTTGTTTCAACATGGAGCAAACATTTATATTTTCAGTTGCTTTCAGTGCACCAAACAAACTGTGAGCATTGGTAGAAAAAAAGAATTTCAGACTGAATTTCTTTTATAGTTTTTGATCTTTTTAATGCATAAAATTGTGCCTATATATCTCTGTAGCATCTGGATGATGAGTCTTAAAGTCAGTTTCTCTCTGATGATGGTAGAATTTATCTTAAAGTTTTATCAGATATATAATTGGCCCAGTTTTTCTTTTGGGAGTTCAAAGTATATTAGACAATATTAATCAATCAGTAAGCATTTATTAAGTACCTAGTGTGTGCCATGTGCTGGGCTAGGTGCTGGGAATACAAAGACAAAAAGTGAAACAATCCCTGTACCATTTAGTTTATATCAGTGGCCTAGTACTGAGTTAAAGAATGTTTAGGGTATGATGTATATGCAAATAAACATGGAATATCATTAGCCAGGCCCTGTAGTGGATAAAGTGCTGGACTTGGAGTCAGGTGGACCTGAATTCAAATCCTGCCTTATCTGCTTCCTTGCTGGTGACCCTGGGCAAGTCACTTAACTTCAATTTGTTTCACTTTCCTCATCTGTAAAGTGGAGATAAAGCACCTACTTCCCAGGGTTGCTGTAAGGGTCAAATAAAATAATTTTATAAGTTATCTTTCCAAACCTTAAAGTACTATATAAATACTAGCTACTATTATTATAGGGCAGTTAGGTGGTACAGTGAATAGAGTGTCAAACCTAGAGTCAGGAAGACCTGAGTTCAAATCCAGCCTCAGATACTTATTAGCTATGTGACCCTGAGCAAGTCATTTAACCGTGTTGGCCTCAGTTTCCTCATCTGTAAAAAAAATGAGCTGGAGAAGGAAATAGCAAACTACTCCAGTATCTTTGCCAAGAAAACCCAAATGGCGGCATGAAGAGTCAGACAGGACTAAAACAAATGAACAACAAGAAGAGTTGTTATTTTGTTATCCGTGTTGGTATTCTTTCCCATGATACAGATCACGGCTTTATCCCTTCAAGATCATCCCCTACAATTCTTACCTGATCACTCACATGGGATCTGCCCAGTCTGTGAGCCTCCTTTTTGTCCTTTTGACATCACAGAGGTGCCAGTGGGCTGTGCATTGATGGCCTTTACTCTTTCCTCATGACCGCTTCAGCTTTCCTTTCACTTCATCTTTGTATTTCAGTGATGGTGTCCTTTATACCATTTCTCCTTCATCCTTCCTTGCTGGTAACATCTTGCAGCCTGCTCACATCCGTGATAGGCCTCTCTCTTGTCCTTTGAGGGTTTGTTCATTCTTATTCAATCTACATATCAGATGTTTGTATGTTCTTGTTACATTTTCTCCTTACACAGAGCCCTGACACTGTATACTCTTTTTAGTTGGGACTTGATAGAAGCCAGAAGGCAGACATAAGGAAGGAGAGTATTCCAGACCTAGGGGATAGCCAGTGAAAATGCCAGGAGTCAGGGAGATGGAGTGCTCTGTTTAAGGAATATCAAGGAAGCCAGTGTTCTGAGATTGCAGAATATGTGGAGGTGGGGGTGAGGTTGGGGTTAGAGGAAGGGGGAGGGAAGGGTGTGAGGTATAAGAAGACAGGAAAGGAGGTGGTTGGAGTGTGGGGAGAGTATGAAGGGCTTTGAAACAACAGAGCTTAGAAACTGTTAGCAAGAAGAATTTATTTATATAATAGGCTAGGAGTGATCTCTTCTCTTCCCCCATTCTGCTCCTTCATCTCCTGTCCACTGGTTGCCCCACAGTAACTTTGCACCAGTTTTCTGGGATCTGTGTGTCTGCCCCAGATCAATGTTCTGCACTCCCACATCTGAGGGTGTTCTTTGTTCCATTTGCCCTGAGGTGGAGAGGCATGGAGATAGTGGGAAGGGAATAGTCCTGCAAGCCTAGGTCCAGAGAAAATAAAGTGAACAATCACTGATCAGAGTCCAGGGTCCAAGGCATGGGAACTGGAGTTCTAGAGTAGAGGTGGAAGCCAGTCCTTAGGTGGAATGAGAGAACTGGAAAGGATCTTAGAGACCATTGTATCCAGCCCTCTCATTTTAAAGATGATGGGCAACAGACCCAAACAAGATGAAATGACTTTCCCAAGTCCCACAGTTAGTGGTTGAGCCAAGACCAGAATCCCTCTCTCCCAACACTCACTTCATTGTCCCTTCTACCACATAGCAAAGGGCCTGCCACAAGTTCCTTGTGATCTTGTTGAAAAGACAAGTACAAATGAAGCAATTAGTGAACATGACAGTATGATCATTATAATTACTGAGTATAGTACAGTTCCTGTTTGTGAAATACCCTTGGGAAATAGTAATTTGATTCTCTTAACCAGCTAACTGGATGAAAAAAGAGACCTCTGGAAAGTGAAGTTTGGGTGATCAAACTTCTGAATCTTATAGCTGTTCTTAGGTTTGGACTGAAATGCGTATTGAGTCCCCCAGGAGCTTTCCTGTAATTTACTGTGATTATCCTTTGTTGAATCAGCAAACCCAGAGTCCCGGATACTTGCTGCTTAATCCCTTGGGAAGCCAAGTACTTAGTAGACTTAGCTCAAGTGGGCACTTAAGGATAAGTAGGGCTTTTAGAGGTCTGTCCAAGAAATGCTAAGGGGAAAAAAAAGTGAGGGTGTTTATAAGCAGGTTGTTTAGAAAATGACAGGAAATGCTCCTTCTAATTATATGGAGACCCAGCACTTTGCGGGGGAAAAAAGATCATTACATAATAGATATCCTTGAGTCTGACCTCCTCATTATTTACTTTTCGTTTTTTGTTTCAGTTTGGGGTTTTTGTTTGTTTTGTTTTGTTTTTTGCACAGTGGTGTTTATGTAAACATAAAAATGTTGATGGAAAATTCAAGTAATATTTAACACTTTCAGTGACTCTAAAATCTGACATCTATGGGAAGAGCCATTAACTTCATGATCTTCAAGTGAAAACCCCTTTGAATATCAGTTTTCCCATCTACATAATGGGGATAGTAATACGTGTATTCTTACTATAAGGATTTAGACCCATGTCCTTTGACTTGAGAACAAGTATTCTTTCCATTATACTATGCCTTCTGCCCAAACATGGGAACTGACAGTACAGGTACATTCCATGTGCTATTTAAAAAAAAAAAAAATATCAGGAGTTGAAATAAATAGCATAAGGGGTGGCCAGGTGGTGCAGTGAGTAAGAGTGCCGGCCCCAGCGTCGGGAGACCTGGGATCAGTTCCGACCTCAAATACTCAGCACCCACACAAAAAATAACTGGCCATGTAACCCTGAGCAAGTTACTTAACCCTGATTACTTAAAAAAAAAAAAAAGAAAGAAATAGCATATCACAGTAATATCAGAGTTCCCATTAAACATTTATGGGCAGTTTCACATCCTCACATTTTAACAGTTTGATGACTAAAATGTTGTCGGTGAGCTCTGCCAAGTCTTTGGCTCAGTCCATAATATTATTAGTTATTATTAAGCCTTAATTCATATTATCATTTTGAAAATGCACAGAAGGTTCCCACAACTACCACCACCACTACCATATGTCACCACCATACTACTATATGTCAGAAGGCACCTTCCCAGCGCCTTCAAAAAGTGAAATCTTCCCTAACAAAAATGACATGTTCCATTATTGTTGCCTTATTCCTTCTACCTTTTCCTCAGTTTTCTCAGGAAACATTGGTCTTAACGGGAAAGAAAAGGAGGAAAATCCAGAACCATTTTTTGAGATGCCACACCCTGTGGGTATCCATACATGGCACTATGTCAAAGAGACTATCCTGCCCAGACCCTAGTGGGGAAGGAGATGAGGTGATGTCCTGTCCTTCAGAAATGTTGCTTCTGAATAGTGGGAAAGGCTGGGACTGCCCTTCCTGCCATGTACCTTCACTTCTCTGCTCTCATATCTAGGGGCAGCCACTAAGTTTTCTGAGGCTAGAGGCACTATTTGGGCTTTGTCCCTCAGTACCTTGTACATAGTAGATACTCATTAAAAATGTGTTGATAAAATTATGGAATATGATTAGAAATCTACAACTCTACTGCTATACCATACCATTACCCATTCAGTGCCATTCTGTCATCACACTGAAGCTACATACAACTGTTGCTCATAAAAGATTCTAATACCTCACTGATTTTTTTTATTCAGTTCAATCATTTTTTATTTTATGATTGAATTAGGAATCATTAAAAAACCTACTTTTCCAAGATTCTCTATCTCCCAACTCTGGGTGCTTTCACTGGCTGTGCCTGGTGTCTGGAATTCTCTCCCTCCTCTCCTCTACCTCCTGGTTTCTCTTGTTTCCTAAAAGTTCCAGTGGAAATCTCACCTTCTGTGAGAAGCCTTTCCCAATCCCCGTTAGGTGGTGCCTACTTTTGTTGATTATATCCAGCGTATCCTGTTTGCACATAGTTGTTTACATGCCGTCTCCAGCATTAGACTATGAGCTCCTTGAGAACAAGGACTGCCTTTTGTATCTTTGTATATTTTGTATCTTCTTTGTATCCCCAGCACTTAGCACAGAGCTAAGCACGTTGTGTTGTTGTTGTCGAGTCATTTCATTTGTGTCCAACTCTTCATGACCCCATTTGGGGTTTTCTTGGCAAAGATGCTGGAGTAGTTTGTAATTTCCTTCTTCAGCTCATTTAACAGATGAGGAAACTGAGGCAAACAGGGTGAGGTGACTTGCCTAGGTTCACACGACGAGGCAAATGTCTGAGGCAGTATTTGAACTCAGGAGGATGAGTCTTCCTGACTCTAGGCCTGGCACTCTGTCTCCTGGCCACCTAGCTGCCTAGAATGGGAGTGGACATTTATTAGCTAGCCAACCTCAGACAAGACACATCACCCTGAGGCTAAATTTCTTCATTTGGATAAGGAGAATTATAATACTTTAATTACCAGTATTTCAGGATTGTTATGAGAAAAAGTGCTAAATAAGTGAGATCAATTCTGACTATAATTAACATGCTTAAATTATGGGAAAATTAAATGAGAATATTTTTGCTTTCAAGTACATTTAATGAGAGCAAGGAATAATAGATTGGCACTCTGAGGACCACATTGGTGCCTAGTAAATGGTAAAAAGCCTAGAAGAAGGTCTCTAGCACAGTGGAAGGGAATGGTCAGAACTTTCTTAGGATAACCAATCTTGGATGGGTTAAATACATTCTGTACCCATGGCAAAAGTGGCCACATCAGTGAGATCACAGATCCATTCAAGTATGGAATCAGACTTCATTACTGGAACTTGGCTAACAAAATATGGGTCCCTCTTTTGTTGATAGATAAATGCTCTAATGTTGTTACATTAATTTTTACAATTTTGTCAAAGAGTTGAGTGGGTTGTAAAAGCTCCCATGAGAGAGTTGGTTTTCACAGTTAACTTATCTGACACATCCTTTCTTCGCAAATAGTCCATGTGACTGCAGATTCTAAAACAGGAATAAATGAAGGGACTTTTGCCAAAATGCTATGATTTTTGCTATAGGAAGAATATATTGTCAGTGTATATCATAAAGACATGCAAATTTGTAATTGGGATATGACATTGTTCTTTTTCGTTAGGTTTACATTCTTAATTACGTGTTGTGGAAGTTCACAGGAGAACTAGTTAGTAATTTTTCAGTAGATGTTGCTGGTCTGTGGGAGAAGATAGCCCAGGAAAAGACTACATGCACAAGTGCAGCTGGCTTTGGCTTGAAGATGTATCCTTGGATAATATAGGAAGGAGACAAAATGAAACACATATGCATAGCCCTGAGCCGGAAGGGATCACAAGATCTCATTAATCAAGCCCATTACATTTAAAATTTGGAGTTTAGACCAGGGCTGGGGAGCCTGTGGCCTCAAGGCCACACGTGGCCCTCTAGGTCCCCAAGTGAAATTTGTTCTGTGAAGTTTGGATTCATTCAAAGGACCACACTTGAGGATATGTGTGTGTATGTGTATGTATAAATTTGACTAAGCCAAGAAAATCATGACTTTTTTTTTGTTCTTCTGAACCAGAGGTTGGCAAACTCCAGGTCACACACCAAAACTAGCCACTCAGACTATGGGCCATACAAAAGCAAGTGACCCATGAGGGCTGTAGTTTGCTGACCCCTGTTCTAAACAGTTATATAAACAAATTCCTAGATAAAAGAGGTCTCCACTGCTCAGACTCAATCCTTAAATGTCTTTGGATTTTTAGCCACAATACCTAATATCCCAGGAAATATGGAAACAAATTTAGCTCAGTCATTACTTTTGAAAGGATAGCAGAATGAACTGAGAATGAACCAAAAAATGACCTGGATTGGTTTCATCCACATCCCCATGGTGTAGGCTAATAATGAAGCACCCAGGAAGATCAAGCAGAAGTTTTCAAGTCAGCAATTCTTCTTGTAGGGATCTATACATCAGAATGTTGACCTCAATAAAGAGCAATGACAAAAGCTGATGGTCACCCAGCATAGAATCCTCTGGTACAGTCACATGATACAAACGTAGAGCTCTGGTAAAAAAAAAAAAAAAAGAATTCCATGGGTGGCAGATTAACTAGAGACACTGAGGGGCTTTGGACAGATCGTGTGTCAAGGATGGGAAATGATAAATGGACCATGTGACTTATAGACTGGCTCCCATGGGGGAACACAGCCACTCAACAGAGAAGCTCAAAAGTTGGTAGGATGAGCCAGTGGTCTGGTTGTTTGGACATCATGAGAAATGGCAAATACAAGCTCATAAGTTCTGGAATCAATCAATCGACAAGGATTTGTTAAGTACCTACTTACTGCTTACTGGCCTGTGTCTCCTTCAGCAAGTCACTTTACGTGGGCCTGACTTTCTTCATCTATCACATGAAAGGGTTGGGCTAAATTGTCTCTGAAGTGTTTTATTGTCCTATGTGGTAGCCCTGGGCGTTTGATAGATCTGCGCTCTCATTGTATCAGTGACAATGATTGAATGATGTGACACATTATGGTTATCATTAAAGGGATATTTTGGCTTGTGGATTTTTATTTTTAAGGTGTTCCTCAGCCTAATATTACTTGGTTAAAAAGAGGAGGATCGCTGAGTGACAATGCTTTCTTGCTTTTCAATGGATCTCTATTGCTAAAGAATGTTTCGCTTGAAGATGAAGGGACATATGTGTGCACAGCTGCCAATGCCCTTGGAAAAGCAGTGGCGTCATCTGTTCTTCACTTGTCGGGTGAGTGTATCATTTTCATTGCTTTCCATGCTTGCGTGACACTTAGGATTCTTTTTTACTCTAAGGGGGAGTTGTATTCCAGTTTTTGTCCAGAAGTTTGGGAGTGAGAATGGACAGGCATCTTATTAGTGTGGTCCTTGCCAAATAACCATCTAGCTCTTCTGCAGTGTCTGAGTAGCATTTCCTATGGACCTTTTACCCCCTCTCTTACAGGATGTTGCTTGTAGCGTGTTCCTTGGCTTCTTGCTTACTGAATCAAGTCTAAAGCTCCTCTGCCTGGTTCTCCAGACCTTTCGTGACCCCTGTCTGTCCTAGCTCTTCTGCTTCATTTGCCACTATTCTCCAAAACAGATGCTCTGCTCCATTTAGGCTCTTTACTTTGGTGCACACACTGCGTACTGATGCATAACTTTGAGTTTCCCTAGCCTAGACTGTTTCCCCTGCATCCCTGCCTGTCTTGAAGTGCTAGCTTCATTTCCCTCTCTTCTGTGAAAAATGTCCTGACCACTCTGGTCTCTTTTGATCTCTAATCTCCCAGGGCACTTCTTTTTTTTTTTAACATTTCATTATCTCTTTCCATTACATGCTCTCTGAAATAATATATGTCACAGCACTATAAAAATGTTAGCCATAATAATAATAATTGCTTTTATTGTTATTGTGTGTTAGTATCAATTAGATTGTCACCTCCTTGAGTTCAGAGATCTGTTCTCAGTCAGCAGTCAGGAAGCATTTATTAAGCAATCAATCAATCAATATTTAATAAGTACTTACTATGTGCCAGGCAGCAGTGTGCTAAGTGCTGGGGATACTGGGGGTGGGGAGATAAGTGCCTGATCTTGAGGAGTATACATTCTAATGGGAGGAATGACAAGTAAACAACTACATGCATGGGGGGACAGAGACAGAGAGAGGGAGAGAGAGACAGAGAGAGGGAGAGAGAGACAGAGAGAGGGGGAGAGAGAGAGAGAGAGAGAGAGAGAGAGAGAGAGAGAGAGAGAAAGGAGAAGAAAAGAAAGAGAGAGAGAGAGAGAGAGAGAGAGAGAGAGAGTTTGAAAGTGATTTGAAAAGAGAAGGCATTAGCATCTAAGATACCTGGGAAAGGCCTATACAAGGGATGCACTGAGCTAAATTTTGAAGGAAACCAAGGAAGCTGGGGGGCAGAAAGGGAGAGGGCAGAGCATTCCAGGCATGGAGGACAGCCAGCAAGCAAAATTCCTCTTGTATCTCTTAGAACAATTAACATAAAGTGGGTCCTGAATAAATACTGATGAAGTCTTCAAACCTCCTTAATGTTCACGTCCGAACTATTATCTACATTTTACACATGAGGAAACAGAAACAGGAGAAAACCCCAGAATGGATAACTTTTTGAATGAGTCACTTAAGGTGGATTGGAGTGTAGTTGAATGGAATGCAGTGTGAATTACCAGATCAAATTGCCTTTGTTCATGACAGCAGGCTAAGTTTAGGAGAAGTTGAGAGCCAGGTAAATTGTGATAAGAACAGGAAAGAAGAAATGTTCAAATGGCTTGGGGAAGGGGAAAGCCTGAGGAGAGCTGCACTATATAGAGAAGGGAGGGGTGCTTTTTAGAGGCAGGGGACAAAGTACTAGCTAACTAGGTACCTGAGGTAGGAGAAGGAAGGAGACAGATCATTAAGGCTATATGTGGCCACAAGGGAATATGAGAGGGGGCCACCAAAGACCCTTAGACAGTTTTACAAATTGAGCAAGGACCTTTCCTGTCCATGATTTTGTTGTTTCATTTCTACATTGCACTGCCTTTTCTTATAGATCCATCTTCATAAAAGGGTCTCTTTTCTCTTCAGACATCCTTGTTTTCTCTCTATATATGTGTAATTCTTATAATTTATCTCAGGCAAGTGATATGTATAGAACAAGATACTCTGTAGATTCTTATACTTATTCCTTACTCCATTTAATGAAAATGGGTGTATGGGCTGAGATGCCAAATATTCTGCATTCACCCATTTTATACATAACCAATAATAACAGCCCACACTGACATTTAAATGGTGGTTTAAAGTGTACCTTACAAGTATTAACACTTTTGAACTTCAAAATAAACCTTTAAGAAAGGTACTATGTGTATTATTCTTCACATTTTATAGATGCCAAAACTGATACTCCAAGAAGTTAAGTGACTTGCCTTTTGTCACACAGTTGGTGAGTATCTGAGGCAGGATTTGAACCCCAGTCTTCCTGATTCCAAGTGTAGCCCTCTACACATGCTGCAATACTGACTCTTAGATAAGTCACAGTATTAAACAACATGTTATGATCCATTGAAGGGGCTCTCACATTCAGCCACGGATAGATTACATGGTACACATGCATTTTCCAAAATGAACCACTCTACCCTGACTTGCTTTGATAAACATTTAAACCACTTGAAGACAGGGATTATTTCATTTTTATTTCTGTATTCCTAGCACATGGCATGGTGCCTTGCATGTAATAGGCACATAATAAAATGTTTGTTGAATTTAATTAAAATGAAATGCCCAATGTATATAAGACACTATACTAAGGATACAAAAATAGGGGCCCTAAGGGAACTTGAACTCTGTGGGGAAAAACAGTTGGAGAATATACAATAATCTGCTGCCAGTCAGCATCTAAACCACATTGTGTATACTTTCTCATGCCTAGTATATAGGGCACCATGAACTAATGGGTGAGTTTTCTGTAAATGTTCAGAATAATTAGTAAAAGTGGTTTTCCAGCAAGTAAGTAGGAGTAAGAATTTCAAACTAGAACAATACATTAGCAACATTTCTAGTAAAAAGTACATTTTATTCTTCAGAACCAAGGTATCCAGACGTGAAAGTTAATTTGCCCAAAGGGAACAAGAAACATGTTCTAATGGCATCCAACATCAGTACAAGTGTCAGTGTGACAGCTGGACACATGCTCCATATAGGTGAGTTACTTTTATTCTTAGCTCTTTTCAGCTAGGTGTTTCCAACCAAAATTACATTTGGCAAAAGACCCTTATGAGTATTTATCATTTAATAATAATTAAATAATAACAGAAAGTGGGGAATCATGGATATAGAGCTGGCCTTGGAGTCAATATTACTGAAGTTCAAGTGTCACCCCTAACACATTCTGGCAGTGTGGTTCTGGACCAGTCATTTTAACTGCTCAGAACTCCAGGCAAATCTCTAGAATTGACCTGAATTGATTAAGTTTCCTCACCCAAATCAAAAGTCTAATCCCAATCCCTACCCCTAAGTAATAATTGACATGTATATAATGCTTTATAATTACAAAGAGCTTTCATGTGCATTTTCTCATTTGAGCTTCACAACAATCTGTGAGGAGATAGGGGTCAGAATATTTGTACTATTATACAAATGAGGAAACAGAACCTAAGAAAAATAAACAGCTAATAAGTGATGGGGCCAGGACTCATATGCAGGTCTTCTGATCTCAAGGCCAACATAGATGAATTGAAGTTGGCTCTAAACCTGGATTGCCTTTCCATCGATCAAAATATAACTTTTCAGCCTGATTTTCTAGGATGAAATTTTGGACCTGATCAGCAATATTTTACAGCGAACTGCAGCAAACAAGTGGTTTTCCCAATAAATGAGACTATTCACAATGAAGGATAAGATTCACAATGAAGGTTTTACGCACTGATTTCAGGTTAAATGAGCCTACTGTGTTCTAAAGTGGCATTTTCCTATAAATTTTAAGGTGAATTGGTGATGGATATAGCCTTTAACAACATGTATTATCTGCATATTTCTACATCTCCTTGGTAGGAAGGATATGTTATGATGTGTTAATCACATGAAGATTCTAGTTTATTTGTGTATTTAATTTATTTGTTTTACCAGAGGGCATAGTGATGGAATGTTAGGACAGCACCAAGTAAAGGCATTAATTTCCAACTGACTGTGGAGAAGGATGTTTCTTATAATTCTATCAGTGATATCAGTAAAGTACTAAAAATTGGAGCTAGGAGGTGTGCAAATGGTTGTGGGATAACTTGGAAAAAGAAAGCCATATGATGCCTTTCCCTTAAACAAAGATAGTGAGGGGTGGCTAGGAAGCAGATTGAATAGAGCACTGACCCTGGAGTCAGGAGGACCTGAGTTCAAATCGAGCCTCAAACACATAACACTTACTAGCCATGTGACCTTGGGCAAGTCACTTAACCCCAATTGTCCTTTTTCCCCCTTCAAAAAAAGCAAAAAAAAACCAAACCCAAAGATAGTGGTCTAGTTTCAAAAAGACTAGATCTTCTCCTCAGCTTGATTCAAGATGAGACAATTAAGTACTCTGATTCCTTGTGCCTTGTTTTACATGTTGTAGACCTTACTCTCCCACCTTGCAAAGGAAACACAGACTAAGACATTTGGTTTGGCACCAAAGATCTAGGTTATACAATGAGAATAAGAGTGAAAGGGTGTCAAGTTGTAAGGGTAGTCAATTCAGCAGGTCTTTGGCAAGAAAGGCACTTCAAGTGAGGTCATGTAGGATGCCATAAAGTCTTTTGGGAGCTATGGATTCAGTAGGATTTGGGGAAGAGTGTCATATATATCCATTGAAAACAAAAGAAGTAGAACAGTATCTCTATTAACCATTTTATGAATGGTAGAAACAACTGCCAAACATCTCGGTTGTCTGATAAAATTAATTTTGTGTGTGGAAGGATGCATTGCAATAAAAGAAAGGAAGAGAACATCTGGAATAGCAACTGCAATCATAAGTGTCTCGTAGTATTGTTGGGTTTTGAGGATGTCCTAGGCAGTCACATCAAAGAAGCACCTTTGGTGGTTCTTCAAAGACAAATCCATTGAGAACGTGAGAGAAAGTTCCTTGGCTGGGGTTCAGCCCTGGAAGTAACTTTTGTCTCTCACTAGTTCACTGGACAATACAAATGTTGGTTGTTCAATGACTCAAAGCCATTTTCTTTTTGGAGAAATGTCAGCATTGAAGGTTTACTAAGAAATACATGCCCTCCTCTTTCTTTTCTTGTGTTTATGGTTTTCCCCCCAAATACTTTAAACTTCTTACTATTATTTAAGGAATGATGACCCAATGATGACCCAAGTGGTAGATTTTATAATTAATTACCTTTATTCTCTCCTCTGAACATAATAAGAAGATCTAGGTACAAGTTTCTATTCTACCACTTATTAGCTAGATGACATAGGATGGGTTAGTTTGCTTCTCTGAGTGTTATTCCATTATGTAAAAAATGGGGATGAGAAGTATTTAATAAATGTTTGTTGAATTGAATTGCATACTTTATGGTGTGCAGAAAACCAAATCCATTAGCCCTTGTCATACTCATTATGATGCCAGGTGAATAAAGCAAATGTTTCTATTTTTCAGGTGAGAAAGTAGGAACTCAAAGAAATTGTGACTTGCCCAAAGTCACAAAGCTAAGAAGTGATGGAACTGAGGCTTGATTCATTTATTCACTAAGCATTCACCCTTTATGTGCTAGGCACCCAGCATGCAAAGATAATAAAAGAAGCAATCTCTGTCCTCAAGGAGCTTACATTCTAATGGGGGGAGGGGGATAATAGATAAGTCTGTACAATTGATTTGTTAATACAGAGTTAATACAAAATAATTTCATTGGTCAGGGGAGGGCAGTAACAACTGGAGGAATCAGCAAAGCCCTCCCTCCCTAGAAGGTAGCCCTTGATTGAAAGAAGAGTTGTGTGAACTCCAAGCTTTTTCTACTGCAGTACCTTGCCTTCCTTACACAATTGTTATGAGGATCAAATGAGATTGTGTAGGTAAAAATTTTTGTGACCATAGATGTATTAAATATGTCAGTTGCTATTATTACTACTGCTGCTTATTAATGAATGGAAAGAGGGGAAAACTCACCTCAATCCATTTAGATTATTAGTATCTGGTAAGAGGTTTGAGATGTGAAATCTACTGGCTACTCTGAAGATTCTAGTTTATTTGTGTATTTAATTTATTTGTTTTATCAGATAAATAAGGATTTATATCAGATAAATAAAGGAAGAGGGCTAAATGTTCTTTAGACAACCTCAGCATCTCAGATATGTATCTCTCTTATGAAATGTAAACACATGTTGGGTACCTTGGAACTTTTTTTTTTTGAGGAGCAATTGGGGTTAAGTGACTTGCCCAAGGTCACATGGCTAGTAAGTATTAAGTGTCTGAGGCTGGATTTGAACTCAGGTTCTCCTGACTCCAGGGTCAGTGCTCTATTCACTGCACCACCTAGCCACACCTACTTTGGGACTTTTAATTGACCAGAATATCTTATGTTATTTTATGTCTATTTTAATCAAAAGGTTAAAATAGCCTATGGCTAGTGCCACTGTGCTCTCTAATGATACCTATTGGTAATACACTGGTAAAGTGGTAGAGAACACAGCAGTTTTCTGAGGCCTGATTCCATGAGCTTGAATTCTGAAGCTGTCCTTGGTAGCTCAAATACTCCCTTAGTAGCTATTTACCAAAAGGAAAAGAAAATAAACAATTGTTTTCCACCTTACTCTCCCTCTGGCCATGTCCACACTGAACCCTCATGTGTACAGCCCCTATAAATTAGGTATTTCCTACCCCATCCCAACACTTCTGAAAGGGGCCCTTCATTGTCATCCCCACTGCCTTCTCCTGATATAAGAGAAGGTTGAGTTGGAAAGCCTTTACAAACATAGGGATCCCTGCAAATATCTTTCTCCATAATGAAGATGGAGTTAGAGTGAAAATGAATAAGAAGAGAATGGTATAAGAATGGGGGTTTAGTCTAAGCTGGCACATAGCTCCAGGATCTCCTTTTTCTATCGTCTCCTGGTTCTCAAGCTCAGCAGTCTCAGTATTCAAGATGTTTAGACCAGTGGAGAAAAGCAAAAAGCATGCAGTACTCCATTTAAGTCTACCACACAGGACTTCTGCAAACTCCCCTCACCCTCCTATTCTTGCTAAGTTTCTAATTCCTCAGAGTGTTGGACCTTGGCTTCAGCTACCCTGGTGATGATGCTTAAATTCTTGCTGTCAGCAGCCTTCCCTTGTTGTTGTCGCCACCGCTACCACACCGACATATCCCCTCCCCATCTCCTTATTAATAATCACTAACCTCTGAACTCAACCCAGTCCCAAGACACTGTGTCACCTGGAGCAAGCAACACTTACCCCCTCTCCTCACCCACACCTCCAAAACAGCTCCCATTCATTGAGACTTCTCAGCTAGGTATTGATCTGATTAAAGTAGCCTTGACAGTAAGGTGCAAATGATGCAGAGATCTAACACTCCAGCCTAGTTGATCCCAATTAACCTTCAGTTGGTAGAATGTGCTGGGGAGATGATTTTGATCAGGGGCTCTGTCTCCGTCAAGTCCCTGCCTCCTTCTCCTTCACACCACACCCCCTGCACACCCCCTGCTTTCCTTCCCTCCCCAAACCAAAAACTGAAAGCCCCAAACCTAATCCTCCTGGGAGTCAGATCCTGGAATCTTTCTTGCAGGTTCTCGTCCCTCCCACCCCTAATGCTCAAAAACTAACAGCTAGGTTGCAAAGATCTCCAGATACTTATTGTAATACTATATTGATGGGTAATTTTAATAAAAATCCTTGGGTTATTAAGACTTATAATGATGTACTCTGACCCCTCAAATGGCTCATCATTTAAAATTTTTTAAAGAGATGAGGAAACCAGAGAGGACGTCATCAGAAGTGGGCAAGGCAAGGGGATTGCCCCATCGGTTCCCAGGTGCTACTCTACTTAAATAAACAATCTCCAGGCCACAGTGACAGTCAATAAATTTAACTGTTTTTACTTTGCAAATAGTCCTTTGTGCAGCTTAAAACAAAAAACTCAGAACTAAGAAGGAAAGCCTGAAAAACAATAAGCTAAAGAATTCATTATGTGCTGTTTGAGGGAGACTGTGGACACAGCTGGTAGCTATCAATTATTTTTGGTTATTACAGCTAAATCTGGCTCTTTCTGTGATCACATAAAAATCTGTCAACATCATGTAGTACCTCATCTGTTACCAAGTGTCAGAAGAGAAGGGAAAAATCATTTGGAATGGTAACTAACTATGAGAACTATAATTATTGGGAGTGATTAGCATCTAATTTCTAAAGAAAATCCCCATTTTCACCTCATTTTGCTCAATGTTCTCAATGGCAAATTATTTAGACACTATAAGGCACAAAATCTGTCATTTAGATTAGAAATGGATGGACTGATCTGGAAAAAGTAAGATTTGAATTGAATTGTATTTCTGGATACACCTGGAGTTACTCTAATTATCTGGTCCTTCTTTCTCTGACTAAACTCTCATCTTCTGAAATTGATGGTATCAAAATGAGCACTTCGAAGTAGGATGTAAACCCTGTAAAGCTAGGAGCTGTCTTTGTATGCCCAGTGCCTAGCACAGTGATGGGCTAGGCCCTTCTTCAGTGCTTTTTGATTCACAGGTCTTGAGAGGGTGTTAATGCCACACACCATGGACATTCATTCTGGTTTTCAGAGATCCATTAGTCAATATTCAGCTGCTAATTTAGAGACTTTATAAGTCTGAAAATATGTAAGAGCCTTTCCTAGTTTGAATGTGATGTCACACACAGACGTGCCTAAGCTCAGCAGAGTCACTGCATTCATTCTTATGAAGGTCATTAGTTTCGGACGGGTGGGGAGAATACATATTCCTGGGCATGTCATTGAAAATGGATGTGACTGATTTTTAACAATATGCCACTGAGGCCCCTTTCTCTGGGTCTTTCTAAGGTTAAATGAAACTTGAACATGCTCAGCAATGGAAAATACTTAGACTGTTTGCTTCTGGTGACTCTGTGCTAGAGATAGCTTTAAAAACCTTAAAATGCTCCTAAAATAGGAACTGTTGTTCCTTCAGTTAGTTTTTCTCTTTGTCTTACTTGCTTATAGGCCCAGTACGCAGTAATGCCTTGGCCTCACTGCAGTCTCCTTTTCCTTATATCTTTTCTGATGTTCATCAGCAGTCCCTGATCTTGACAGAAGCTCTTCGTGACCAGCTCTTTATCTGTTACTAAGTTAGGGGGCATAGTGAATAGAGCACAGGCCTGGAGTCTGGAAAACCTGAGTTCAAATCCTACCTCAGACACTTACTAGCTGTGTGACCCTGGGCAAGTCACTTAACCCTGTTGACCTCAGTTTCCTGATCTGTAAAATGAACTGGAGTAGGAAATGGCAAACCACTCCAGTATCTTTGCCAGGAAAACCCCAAATGGGGTCACAAAGAGTCAGACACAATTGAAAAATGACTAAACAACAGCAAACTTCCAGTAGACCTTTCACATAAGTTCACCTTCATAAACAACACAAAATTCATAATCTTTTATATTCCTCCTTATTACTTCAATAGGATTTAGCCAGTTTTAAAAATTTGTTCCTATAATTATTTTTTAATCCATTAATATGAAGCTCATTTTAGTTCAATATTAGAATTATTATTAGCCTGCAGTCACTGTTTCTGGTAAATCTCTTGCCTGTTTAAAATTTCCCACAATCCTTCTCTACATGTTGGCCACTTTTGAAAGTCAAAACTATTTAAAGCATCCTCTGCAGAATGGTTAGGAGCCTGCCAGTCTCAAGTACCATTGGCCATGGTGCTGGTGTCAGCTAAGCTGTGATTGCCACAGAGTATTCAATAGTGTATGGTTAGTAGCCACTGTTTCCCTTTTCATGATGTAAATAAGGTTATGTTTGCTTTTTAGAGTTTTTATAACCAAAAGTGTCATCCTTTATGAATAGAAACAAATTCATATTGCTCAAAGGAGACTGTATACATTCATATAAATATTTATACATTGTTCTGTTGATAAACTGAGGCCCTTTTCTGCTTCATATTAATACCCTTGTGAAGTTTAGCCTCCTCTCTTTGGCAGCGAGCTAGTTGTTTATAGATTAAAGAATGGTAAAATACTCCACTTGTAACTTCTGGTTTATTCTCCTTGCTTGTGTAATCTGTTACTTGTCACTATTTTCTCTGATAACCCCAACTGCTGAGATGTCTCTTAGTTTACAAAATTTATGTTAATGTTCCTCTCAATTCAAATGAAATCAGATCAAAATCATTCGGGGGCAAGCATTAAGTACTTATATGTCAAGCGCTACAAATAGTAGATACAAAGCAAAAACTTTCCCTGTCCTCAAAGAATTAACGTTCTAGTTTGTTTAAATAGATTAGATTGGAACTACTATAATTTCATCTGGTGGCTCCTTTTCACTTTTATCCCACTTTCTAAATTGATATTTACTTTGACTTTTGTTCTTATTCAGTCAATGCGTAGATTTCAGAGGGTCCATGAACTTTGATCTGAAAAAAAATTACACCCTTATTTTCAATAACCTCTAAGTAAAATTTATCATTTCCTTCAGTTATATAAAAGCATTATTTTGGGAAGGGATCCATAAACTTTACTAAACTGTCATTGGGATCTCTGACACAAGGACACACTACTCTAATTAGTCAGTGAACTTACAATACATGGATAACATTCTTAAATGATCATATGCTGTGTTTAGTCCTTTTCTGACTAAGTTACAGTCACTTTTTATGATATAATATGGTACTCTTTGAATGTCTCCTAATTCTCTTCAGTCAACCAATTAGTAATCTAATGTGCCTACTGTATTCCAAGCACTGTAGATCCAGGCACTGGGTCTACAAAGATCAAATTCAAACAGACCTTTCCATCAAGGAGCTTAAATTCTGTCAAATTCATTTTATACATACAGACATGAATCCTCTGAGTATTCTACTTCTTTCCTTAATCCTGAACTATATATTCAAAAAGAGTGTTTATTTTTCTCTTGCTCTGTGCTTGGTCGGAATACTGAAGTTTCGAGGAATATGTTAGTTTAGTTTGGAGGATTTTGTCAAGATCTTCCTAGAATCGAGAAGTTTTGTGTAATCTCCTAGTTCCAATAAATAATGGGTTTCATTATCCTAAATAGAGTTAAGAATGATGAGCAATTTGGTCTTAAGTCTGCTCTCCTATCTAATTAATCACTTCCCTAGTATCCTTGGGAGCTAGAAAATTAAAACATTTCTGATGGTTATCAGATATTGAACTTCTTCTGAATAAATGGCAAAAGCCATGAGCTCATCTTTGGTGCTGTGACCCCTATGAGCCATCTGGGACTTCCCCTCCCCCTAACTAGTTAATCCAAGACTACATGGCCCTATGCTGCCTAGATGACTAGTAGAGCCCTAACTCGAGAACCAGAGGAACTGAAGCAATATAGTCCTCTCTCCAGTCCTCCTGAGATCTCTACTTGCTGGGGGGGGAAACCCTCCAACAAACTTCATTAGGAGTTATAAGTTCTATAGGTTGCCTATTTCTTTCCTCTCTGAGTGTAGCAGATAGTTTTTCATCAAATAACTCATATAAGGAGCAATTGCTACTAAATATAGAAATTAAAATGTACAAGATATTGACCAATTCCACTTTTTAATTATTCCTATAGATCCTAAAATCACCCTATCTCCGCAATGTGGTAACTATCAAATAATAAATCCTTACCTTCTAACTTCTTGGCAGGCCCTCAACTCCTCATGCCTGGACTGTTGCAGTAGCCTTCTGGTTAGTGTTCTTGTCTCAAGTCTCTCCCCATTCTAGTGTATTCTCCAGTCGAATGCCAAAGTGGTCTTCCTAACACTCAGCTCTGACCATGTCATTCTTCTGCTTATTAAATTCCAGTGGCTTCCTCTTACCTCCAAAATCAAATTCTCTTTTGGGCTTTAAGCCCTTCCCCCTTCTTACTTTTCTAGTATTCGTCTACTTTGACTTCTCTCTCCATGGACTCTACAATCCAGCGACACTAGCCTTTGTGATACTCCTCTGATACAAAACTCCTGTCTCCTGGCTCACTGGCTTTTCACCTGGCTCACCTTTATGCCTTGTAGAATCCTTGTCTTTGCTTCCTGACTTCCTTCAGGTCTCAGCTTAAACCCTATCTTCTGCAAGAAACCTTTCCTAATTCCCATCAGTGCCCTTCTTCTGAGATTGCATCCAGTGTACCTTGTACACAACTTTTATATAAACTGTGGCTTGCTCCATTAAATTGTGAGCTCCTTGGCGATTGTTTTGCCTTTCTTGTATCCCTAATGCTTAGCCCAGTGTCTGGTACATTGGTGCATAGAAAGCACTTTACAAATTCTTGTTATACATTCTTGTTGTGGCTGACTGACTGACCCCACTTAGCTCTGGCCAGAACAGTAGTTCTGAGAAAGGATGTTGGGATAGGGGTGGAGGGAAACAACAATGTGGCTGGATTAAGGAAGAAATTTTCTATTATTAATATGTTGGGCCTCCTTGATTCAGGGGTACAACACCTTTACAGTAATCTTCAGATCGTAGAATATACAATGCAGAAATGATGGTTTTGTTTGCAGTTCTCAGGGGAGTGGGGAGTTGGGCATAGCTGACTAGATAGAGTCTTCGGGAAAAGGGAAGTAACTAAACATGGCCTGACTAATCCTGAAGTAGTAGAAAAGACTTTCAGCTTTTTCTCCCCTCCTAGGGAACACTGTTCCACCTCTCTTCTGAGAGGGAAAAGAGCCCCAAGCAACCTTGCATTCCCTCCACCTTCCCCTATCTCTTTTTCCCTCCTCTGGAATGAGGAGTAAGCAGTAGCCTCTCCCTCTATCTCCTTTTTCCTCTTCCTTTCCCTCTCTCTGAGCTTGGTTTGGATCTGGGAAACCTGTGTGGCCTTGTGTCAAGCAAGGTAGGCCCAGCTGGCCTGAGGAGAAATGATCTCATTCCATCCTGTTTGTAGAAATACTTATACGCCTGTGTCTTTAGGATTACTGTGAAGAATTATATCCTTGATTTATACATGTTATTTTTAATGGATTCATGCTGCATGTTTGTATAGAGCTAGAAGTCCCCCAAATTTTGTATGCTTTTGAGGTTTCATTTATATCTGTTGCCCCCTCATAAGCCAGATTGTCTCTGTTGATTCAGTGGACTTTGGCCAACCCAAAGTCCTGTTGTCCAATGCTTAAAATCCTGAGAGCTGTTGGCTAAGAAGGTGGGATTTGCCTCCAAATCCTTCCCAGGACAGTGGCTTTAACAGAAGTTGCAACTCTCTGGTTTTCCCCCTTCCTGTGTTCTGACAAGATATCTGAGTAGGAGGTCCAGTGGTTAATAGCTACACCTTCTGGGATTTTTCTAGGACATCTGGTTGGCTCACCACAGTCCCTCTTTCCCATTCTGTGGTAATAGAACATGAATTTCTTCCAGTGGGCCCCATTTGGCTCCTGCACCTGACTGTGTAGATATATGAAAGCAGGAGAAGGAGAATAATATTTAAAATAGTCTATTGCACTTTTGAGGGGGAGGAAAGATGTCTTCCCTTTGTGCATCCTTAAGACCCTATTGTGTAAAGGAAACTGATAGGAAATTCAGTCCCCCAAATGTCTGTAGGCCATATCATAGTAAGCCCCCCCAGTCACTGTTTCTAAGTTGAGTTTGCAGCAACATTTCTTTCTTTTTCTTTTTTCATCAGAATATAATTGGGAGCCTGGTGAATGGACACACTGCTCTTCTACCTGTGGCAACCTGGGAAGCCGCATTCAGAGACCCCAGTGCATGATGACAAAAAGACAAAAAGTCGATGAGACCTTTTGTGATCACCTCCAGAAGCCACAAAATCTGGTCCAGCCCTGCAACAGGCGAGACTGCCCTCCAAGGTGCATTTACTCTTGTGTTTGTTAATCTCTAGTTTTCACTCTTTCTTTTAGAGTCTTTTCAGGAGGGCCCCCCTCCCAACCTACCCCCTGCACTGATAGACTCCAGGACACAATGCAAAGAAATGAATCTTTCTAAAATTTCATTTTAGAATGAAATTACCAGGCAATTTGGTCACTGACAGAATACTTTAGAATGTTACGGTGAACATCAGCTTAGGTCCCTTCAAATAGAAAAGGAGAATCTCAGTGCTTTTATTTCTCAGTGAGCTGAAGCCACTTTCCTGCCTTCATTTCTCACCATTCACCATCTTATCCCTAGAGAACTATTTCCACAAAGCTTTATCTGCCATCCTTGAGTTCTTTTCACTGTTCCCACCCTACTGATCAGATCATCTCAGGGTTGGAAAGGACCTCAGAGGTCATCTGGTCCAGGCCATATCTGAACAAGAATTCCTTCTAGAACATCTCTAACAGCTCACCCTTGAGCCTTTGTCTGGTGGCCTCCAGTGAGGAGGCACCCACTGCCTCTGGAAGACCTTGCCAGATTCAGGGAACTTGTGATCTAGAGCTGATTCTGCAACTATCTGTTTGGTCTCAGGAGAGTAGCTTTACCCCTATGGATTTTTGTTTCATAATCTGTCAAAAGGGTTGGACCAGATGTTATTTCTGTACATACTTTGTTTCTCTTACTAGATTAGAAACTCCTTGAGGACAGGAACCAGTGCCTTATTTGTCATTGTATTGCCTTAAGTTTCTAGCACAATAGTAAATGTTCATTCAGCATGTCTTGAAGTGAAATTAATTTCTTGAACCCTCATTCTCTTAGAGTTACTAAAGGTTTTTTTTTTTCCTTTTGAAAATAGTAACGTTTCATTCTGTAACCCTAGCACGTCCCTTACCTCCATACTAAAATGCCTTGTCTCATATTCCCTAGGTGGATGACAAGTAGCTGGTCAGAATGTTCTGTGTCTTGTGGTAATGGATTTCGGCATCGTCAGATAACTTGTGAACGGGTAAAAGCCACTGGTGTTGTGCAGGCGATGTCCCCAAATGCTTGTGGCCATAAAGATCGACCTTTGGGCCGAAAACGTTGTTTGGGTCAAGCTTGTGGTGAATGGGCAGTTCAGCTAGGGAGCCAGGTAATCCATCCATTCTCATGACTTCGTGTCTGGTTAGCACTAGAAGAAAATCAAATTGGTCTGTATTAATTAATATAATTTTCTGATCTGAAGATTCATATTCCTAGCCCAATACTCTGAACATAGAGTGCTTATTTAGTGTCCATTGAGTTTTTAACATTTGACTTCACCTTTAGAAATCAGTATAACAAAATGAAAAGTGAACAGGATGCTGAGCTTGGATTCTAGGGCTTATAGGCACACATCTATATATACATGTACACAATGTGTATTTTATATGACATAAATTATTATGCACATCCATGTATGATGTCTGTGTGTTCATGCATATACATCATGCGTGTACATATGTGTGTTGGAGCATATATGTTTATTATGGAATAAATCATAGGTGGCATAAATATACATACATTGATACATATGTTTCTGTGTGTATGCTTTGGAGCATGTGTATGTATGGCACATATGTGTGTGCATATACACACACCACACATACATATACACATAATATATATTTCTATCACACAACTATTTATTTACTTCTTTGTTTATACATCCCCCTCTAAGGGGATGTGGCAGTAAAGACACTTCTGTATAGGAAAATTTTCATCTAGTCATTCTCTTTCCCCACTACCAGTTCAAGGCTATGCAGTTCAGAGCACACACAGCTTGTTTGTACATAGAGTGTTTGTGATCACCTACTTTTCTTCAAGCAGAAGGCAGCATTGGGATAAATATATCGTGTCTACAGTACTGGTTTAATATGAAACCTATTGGACCTTGTATAATATAACTTGAATAATTTCTAATGCATATAAACTGAGCCCAAACAGCTAACCAATACATTAATGGGAGGCTAACTTGCTTTGACCTTTTTTAGGACATTGCTTATTTTTTCCATTTCAGTGTTTGTCTGGACAGTGTTTGGGCCATGCCCAGGAGATGCAGCGGCTGCCTGTGCTCTGTCAGCATCCCAATGGCTCGGCAGTATCTGACCTGGACTGTGATGAAAGAAAGAGGTATGAGCCATGGGCCAAGATGGGTCAAATTTCTTCTCCTTGGTGGAGTTCATAATTGTTATGGGAGCACTGGTTTAGAACTGGAAGGAACATTTAGCTCCTTGAGTCTGACACCCACATTTCACCAATGACGACACT
The DNA here is from genome assembly GCF_028583685.1 of Petaurus breviceps papuanus. Classification (NCBI taxonomy): domain Eukaryota; kingdom Metazoa; phylum Chordata; class Mammalia; order Diprotodontia; family Petauridae; genus Petaurus; species Petaurus breviceps. The sequence goes on along the minus strand of NW_027186296.1, from coordinate 72,707,332 downwards.
GAGATTCAGAGAGGTAACTTGTACAAGGTCACACAGGTATCAAATGGCAATGTTAGTCAATATCTATTGAGTTTTTGAAGTTTGAATTTCTCTTTAGAAATCAATGGGACAAAGTGAATAGAGTGCCAGACTTGGAGTCTTCCAGGGCTTATATAGACACACACATACATATATTCCCATGCATGTATATTTGTATGTGTGTGGTATAAATAAGTATCTCTTTATATATGTATTATGTGTATATATGTGTATGCATGCTCACACATGTATACACAGCACATACACATATATGTATGGGGGTGTTATAGGAGTGAGTAGAAAGAGGTAGAACTGAAATTCAAGGTCATGTCCTCTGGCTCCCAAAGCACCAGTCTGTCTGTAGGACCGTGGCTGAAATTTAAGTGATTTAAAGTTGCTTTATCTTTTTATAATACAAAGTTCATAGTGAACAATCACTTTTTAGAATACTATTCTTCATTCCTTCAACAGCAGTTTCTTTGGGTATTAAAGAAGATATAGAAACTATAGAAACCACCCTGTGGGAATAATCACTTCAGTGGACCCATTTCTAAGTGAATGTGATTCAAGCCAAAAAGCATTTATTAAGGACCTCAGTTGTATTCTGGTTAAATATGAATCTTAAAACTCTGTTGTGTGAACACTCTGCCAGTCCCATTATGGTGGGGTCCCCAAAATGTGCATTACTCCAGATATTGAGGATGCAATTTGCAATTTTGTATAAATTCTAAGTAATAGTATTAACTTCAAAGAGCACAGGTTAAGAAAGTAGAAAATCATTCCTTACTGACTGGACATGTAATAAAAAGACAGTTACAAGGTTTATGCTTGTAAACATAGAGACTCAATAAATGGCTTTTTTTTCCTGCTTCTATCTGTGGGTGAGAGGCAAGCAAAGCTAAGAGTGGAGAAGCAGCATTAGGAAATACAAGCTGTTGGCAGCTCCGGAGCTGAGGCAGTCAAGGCCAGATATCACTGAAGAAAAGCTTTCCTGTTATCCCCTCAGTTAGCCAGATCTTTGTTCCCTAAGGCACTCTCCCAGGCACTAGTCAGATTATTTCTCTGGGGCTCAATTTCCTTCTCTGTGAAATGAGAGGGTTGTACTAGATGCTGTCTAAAGTCTTCTGCCTCCCAAATCCCATGTTCCTGTGATCTATCTGTCACAGGTCCAGTCATACTTAGATTGATTTGACTTATGCTCTGAGCTCTGGGTCTGCTTGCTCCCTCCTCCTCCATCACCTCTCCCTTTTACTCCCCATCTAGAAACTACAGCTCCCTCAGAAACATGACATTCAAATACACAGAATCTATTTGTACTTTTTTCAGCCTCACTCTCTAAGTGATAACATCACGTGGGAGGCAGAGCCATAACTTCCAGTTTTTTCATCTAGGGGCAAGCAATAGAAAATATTCCCTCAAGACAATTTTTAAAGAAAAACTTAGTTGGGAAGGTGAGTTTCCTCAATAGGGGTGGAAGAATTGCAGCAGGAGAGGGAAAGGCAGGTGTGAGCCTCGACCATGGTGGACCTCCTGTGGAGGGACCTCACTTTATCCTGTTTAAACTAATTGTTAAGTAGGTGCCAGACTGAGTTGTTTTCACTTGGCTAAAGGACTGTAAGTGATGTTTAGAGGGTGTTTCCCCTACACTTCAGCACCCTCAGGACAAGACCTTAGTCACCTTCTCCCTAAGTTTCATCACCCACATCATCTTCCTCCGTCTTCAGTGCATACTAGACTACTTCCTGTAGTACTTTTCATGTCCCATCATGTCTAGGTTCATTCTTCTGTTGCTGCATACTTTGCCACTCTATCTCTGCCATATATAAAGCTACTTTCCTAATCTCTCTCTCTCTCTCTCTGTCTCTCCTGTCTCTCTCCTTTCTCTTTGTCTCTCCTTTCTCTCTGTCTCTCTCCCTCTCTTTCCCTCTCTCTCCCTCTCTCTCTCCTCTCTCCAGGAATCTTTGCACTAATTTCATTCAAATATGGAATTGTCTCAACTAACATGCCTCCTCTTGATCACCATCATTAAGGGAACATCTTGATACTTCTGGAGGTGCCCAGGCACTTATCTATAGCTGAGAACTGTTGTGTCCCTTTCAGGTACACAACTCTTCCCTTCTTCTTTTCCAGAATCCCCAGTGTCTAATATCATACAGTTAACTTGCTTTAAAAGTAAGCAGAGTTCTTAGGAGAAAAATCAATAATCTCTTTTGAAATGACCTGGATAGCCAAACCTATAAAATAATAGTGAGCGCCACAGTTGTAGGGCTTGGTTCCGTGTTTATTACTATATCGTCTGGCTCAGGTGTAGGGAACCTGCTTCCTACAGGCCACATGTGACCCTTTAGGTACTCAAGTCCAAACTTCTATAAAGTTTGGATTTAGTCAAAGGGCGACACTTGAGGACCTAGAGGGCCACATGTGGCCTAGAGGCTGTAGGTTCCCCAGCCCCAGTAGTTCTGTACACAGAAGAGCAGAGCAGATAGATGGGAGAAATACTTAAGGAATCAAAAGTAGCTCATTCTTTGGGTTCACACCCCCTTATCTTGATTAGCAGAGAAGATACCTAGATCAAATGTGAGAAGAAGACAGTTGCAAGGCCAGTATTAAGAGCTACTCGCTACAGTATGTTTTGCTTATACAAAGTTGTTCTTAATGAGAATGTGAATATGTCAGGCTTTTAAAATTGTAAATGCAATGTAAATGTAAATGTAAAATCCTTTTAATAGAACAGTTTGCTGACAGTTTCTATATAAACTGACCCAATGCACAGTCGCCATCTAGTGGCAAAATAGAATAAGTGCTGCAATTAATGATTCAGTTCTGAAATAGTCCAGGACTTAGAATAGAGCATCAATCGTTATTCTTTTTTATTTTTGCAAAAATATAACTTTTTATTAAAATAGAGGAGCACAATTATCTGTTGTAATTTAAGTATTATCAATAAGATGAGGGGAAGATTCTTTCCAGAAAACCAAACCTCAGTGAATGGATAAAATAAAAATTCTGACCTGGAGAAGCCAAGGACCCAATTTGAAATAGAAGCTTCATGCAAGGTTTCCTGACCTCTCTCTGGTCTGAAAGTGATCTCTGTCTCCTCTGAATTTAAGCCTTTTGTATGTATTTATATTCTGTTTTGTTTTATACTTAATTGAATACATTGTCTTGTTTTCCACCTCCTAGATTGCAAACACCTGAGGAGGAGCAGTATTCTTAAAACTTATCTTTGTATCTTCTGCACTGTCCCTTGGCACCTAGCATTGTACTTTCTACAATAAATATTTAATACATGTTTATTACATATATCTTTGAGACTGTTTTTTTTTAATAGTCACAATTAGATCTGACATTGATTTTGTCCTCTGGCTTGATTAAACTACTTTTTTTCTAACTCACCTAGAATTCAGGTCTTGGAGGCCTCTTCTTTTCGAGACTGGTCCACTTCTCCACTATTTAATCTGAAAGTCTTTAGGCTGCCTTAGCACTGAATGCCCTTCTAACTTCTCACAGGCTCTTCTGAGCCTTGGTAGTAGTGATCTTTTCACCTGATTAAACTGTTTGAGCTACCCAGAAGTAAAGTAAAAAAAAGATAAGTCCAGTGGATCCAACAAAATTACTGAACTTTAATGAGAAAACCACTATCAGGGATCTGGGCCTCAGTTTTTCAGTTTCACATTTCTATTTTATCGATTCATATAGGAGTGATCTACTGGATATACTCTTTCATCTTAATTTATTAACAGTGTTTATATAATACTTTGTAATTTTAAGGATCATCTTGTTTTCCAATAGAGAAGTGGTCAAAGAATATAAATGAAGAATTGTTGACTATTAATAACTATGTGGAAGAATGATCCAAATTACTACTGATAAGAAATTAATATCAGAATAACCCAGAGGATTCACCTAATATCCAGCAAATAGGGAAAACTGAAAGAAGATGGAAATAGGCAATGTTGGAAGAATTATGGAAAGAAAGGGACATTAGTGCCTTGTTTGTGTGCCTATGAATTAGTGTAACCATTCTGGAAAACAATTTGGAATTATTCAAATAATGTCATTAAAATGAACATATACTTTGACCCAAAGACTTCACTGCTCTTCATAATCCCTTAGGAGGTTGACAGAAAGAAAAACTTCATATTCAAAGGAGAGGTAGACTAAGGGAATGACAATGAATTCTGTTTGAGATGTTGAGATTTGAGATACTGATGGGATGTTCAGGTAGAGATGTCCAACAGACTAGACCAAGTGATATGGGAACTGAAAGTCAGGAGAGAGAAAGCATCTATGTAGAGTTGATGATGATGGCAGCAACAGAAATCACTGAGAAGATAAAGAGAGAAGGCCTAGAATAGAGTCTTGGAGAATAACCACATTTAGGAAGTATACGAGACGGAGAAGTAATGGTTAGGCAGACAAGAGCAGGACAAGGAGAAAGCTATACCACATAAACCAAAGAAGGAGAGAGTATCAAAGAGAGAAGAGAAAGCTGATAATATTAAAAGCTACCATGTGCTTACAGCAGATGGATTTGTCTCAGTAAAATAGAGTCTGGAGTTGTGCTTGAGGACGTGGTGGAAGGGTGGCATTAGGGAGCTCAAGGATAGGGGGATTGTCATCACCAAACCTTTATGTAGCAGGGGATGTGAGAGGGTCAATACAGGGAGAATAAGTGAATTGTCATGCAGCAGTGAGGGTTCAGCTGAAGTTAGATTGTGTAAATATGTAGTACCCTCATTCAACATGGGTGTTTTCTTCGGACAGCATTGAGCAGCATGAGAATAGGAACAGAAAAAGACTGATGGAGGGGGTGGAAGAGATGGGTAACCCAAACGTAGGCTTTAGTTGGTTTATGAATAGCAGTAGGACATAGGAACAAGGGAATCAAGGACAGAGAAGAATTAGAATATAAACTCCTTGAAAGTAGTGACAGTTTTTGTCATTTTTTTTTTATCCTCTGCGTAGCACAGGACCTGGTGCATAGCAAATGCTTAATGTTGTTTGTCCTTTGTTCTGGAAGAGAACTATAACATCAGGGAGCTGATGCCACAACATGCAAGTGAATTGGATTTTTTTTTAAAGCAATTGGGGTTAAGTAACTTGCTCAAGGTTACACGGCCAGTTATTTCTGGGTGTGGTGCTAAGTATCTGAGCCCGGATTTGATCCCCAGGTCATCCTGACACTGGAGCCCATGCTCTTACTTGCTGAGCCACCTGGCCGCCCCTAAGTAATTGGGGTTAAGTAATTTGCTCAAGGTTACATGGCCAGGTGTTTCTGGGTGGGTGCTAAGTGTCTGAGCCCGGATTTGATCCCCAGGTCATCCCGACACTGGAGCCGGTGCTCTTACTCACTGTGCTACTTGGCCACCCCAAGTGAATTGGATTTAAGTAAGGAAAGGCTGTGAAAAGTCACCAATCTCACTTTTTCCTCCAGAACCTTAATAAATGCTTTTTGAATAAGTATAGTACACAGTTACCTGATCAACTCCAGAACCCAAACTGTGATGAGAGAAAAGGTGATAGACTGGGATAAATGAATAAACTAGAGATCATTGTGATAACAAAGAATAGATTTAGGAGCAATAAAGCAGAGAAATGGAATGGTTATAACTCTGATGAGAAGGGAATGTTAGAGTTCCTGGAGAGAGCACAACTATAGGTAATGGTGAGATCTAATGTGTAGCCAGACCTGTGGCTGGATTAGAGTGAAAATGTAGCCATGAAAGTTGAGTTTTTTAAGTGGGAGACGAGGGGGTTTGAGGAAGGATATCAGTGTGTATCTTGAAATCCCTAAGTATCGTAAGTATGAGGGTAAGAGTTGGGATAGAAAGGAATACTCTGAACCAGGTACTAAACTTCCTGAGAAAGGATTCTAGAGAGAGATCTAGAGACCAATGATTTAGCTAATAATATACTAAGAATGATTTAGACAAATTGTATACCACAAAGAAGGAGAGGCTGCTGAGTGATGGTGCTAGAGAAAGGTTCTTCAAACTTTCATGAGGAGTTAAGAGTAGGTTTCCTTCTCTAAGAGAAGGAGAAGCCAGGATTACTGAAGGTGGTCAGAAATGCCTTGTCTTTCAGAGGGAAGTGAGGTTCCATGAAGTAGTGTGAAGGAAGAAGCAGAAGGTGAAGGAATGATTGTTTAACTGAATAATGGGATGATGGTGCTACAAAAGGCACCATGAAAGGAGAGGGCAGAGAAGGATAGGGACGGGGAAGGTTAAGAGAGTAGGAGTGATAGCAGATAAAGGGGCTGTGTTTCTTTGTAGCCTTGGCAAACAGTGGCTGAATCATAGGGAAGAGAGTGGCAGGAAGGTGGAGGAAGCACCACTGACTGTGATGCTTACTTTCCAGTATCTTTTGATAAGGATAGGTAATATCATTCTATTCATCTCACTCCATTCCCCAAGAAAGTAGTGAGTTGGTTTGATGGAGCTGGCTAGCTCAAACTGACTCCTGAGAGTGAATTATTAAATTTCTGTGTGAGCATTTACTTCACAGAAATCATCAAATCATCAAATGCTACAAATCAGGGCCTGATTTCTTGTTTTGTTGATTTCTCGATTGTTGATTTCTAGACTTATGAAAGAGATAGAGAAAATGTTAATAATGCAGATATAGACTTTGCCCAATCCATGTAAAAAGGGGACTCTGAACAAACTTTGGAGCTGCAGAACCCACAAAATGACACAGAGAAGCTAACCTCCCACTGAGGACAGCCTGGCAAGCCGGCAGCAAGCGGCCAGTGCAGCCGAGCCCAGGCCCGCATGAGCTGGAGGTTTTAGGCTCCAGGTGGGTCTGACCACCCGCTGGCCAGAGGGACTCCAGATCATCAGCAGCTGTGGCCGTTTCCAGAATTATCAACACATAGATGTGAAGGACAAAGTGAGAGGTCAGTGTAGTCTGGACTTTGGGACCAGTAGTTGGGAGAGCATCGGCTTTTGCCCCCAGGGCAAGAAGCCGCTGAGACACCCGGCACAGCCAGTGCCACGTGGCAGCGTCAGCTCCTGGCCTGCAGAGTGTAGGGGGACCAAGCAACCAGTCTGAGGGGTAATCGCTCTTGCTTTAACCTGCTTGGATCTGGATTGCAGTCTAGGGTGGAAGTCCTAGGGTCCCAGCATGCCAGAGTGTGTGGAGGCTTCAGAGAGGGTACCCAACTAATACCTCCGGCAGCTGAGAAAACCCCAGCATTTGGGATGAAAGTTCCCCTATCTGGTGGCAGAGTCCTACTGTGGCAAAAAGCCCAGGGGTCAAGTGACTGAGGGGCAACATGACCAGACAAAGGGAGCAAAGCAAACAGAAGATTCCAACATTAGACTCCTATTTGGGGGACAAAAACGAGCAAAGCATGGAATATGAGGAAGACAGTGAAGTCACAACTCCTGTACCAAAAGCTTCAAAGGAAAATACGGGCTGGTTACAGGCCATAGAGGACCTTAAGAAGCAGATAAGAGAAATGGAGGAAAAATTGGGAAGAGAAATGAGAACAATGCAAGAAAATTACGAAATGAAAGTCAACAGCCTGACTGAGGAAAATCACGCCTTAAAAAACAGACTAACTCAATTGGCAAAAGAGGCTCAAAAAGGCAATGAGGAGAGGAATGCCTTAAAAAGCCAAATTTGCCAGATGGAAAAAGAAGCTCTAAAGCTCAATGAGGAGAATCATTCCCTCAGATTTAGAATGGAGCAAAGGGAAGCTAGTGACTTTATGAGAAATCAAGATAATGTTAAACAGATCCAAACAAATGAAAGAATAGAAGGCAATATGAAATATCTCATGGGAAAAAATCACTAATCTGGAAAATAGATCCAGGAGAGATAATTTAAAAATTATTGGACTACCTTAAAGCCATGATTAAAGAAAGAACCCAGAAATTATCCTCCAAGAAATTCTCAAGGAAAATTGCCCTGATATTTTAGAACCGTAAGGCAAAATAGAGGTTGAAAGAATCCACCAATCACCTCCTGAAAAAGATCCCAAAAAGAAAACTCCTAGGAATATTATAGCCAGGTTCTGGAATTCCCAGATCAAGGAGAGAATATTGCAAGCAGCCAGGAAGAAACAATTTTAATATTGTGGAAACAAAATCAGGATAACACAGGATCTGGCAGCTTCTATATTGAGGGATCAAAGGGCCTGGAATATGATATTCCAGAAGACAGAGGAGCTGGGATTAAAACCAAGAGTCACCTACCCAGCAAAATTGAGTATCATGTTTCAGGGGAAAATATGGTCATTCAGTGGAATAGAAGACTTTCAAGCATTCTTGCTGAAAAAACCAGAGTTGAATAGAAAATTTGATATTCAGATACAAGAAGCAAGAGAAGCTTGAGAAGGTAAAGGGAAAAGAAATCATAAGCCACTGATCAAAGTTGAATTATTAACATTCCTACATGGAAAAATGATAATTGTAACTGATGAAACTTTTCTCAGTATGAAAATAGTTGAAGGGAATAGAAATAGAAAGATATATATATATATATATATATATATGTCAGAGGGTATACGGGTATATGAATACATATGTGAATGTGTGTATATATGTTTACAAGTATACATAGATAGAGGGCACAGGACCAAGTTCATAGGAAGGGATGATACTTAAAAGGTGAAATTAAGAGGTGAGAGAGGAATATAATGAGAGGAGACAGAGACAGAATGGGGTAAACTATCTCATATAGAAGAGGCAAGGGAAAATGGTTACAATGGAGGGGAAGAATAGGAAGGCAAAAGGGAATGGGTCAACCTTATTCCCATTGAATTTAGCTTGAGGAGGGAATGAAATACACATTAAATAGGGTATCTCACCCTCTAGGAGAATAAGGGGGGATGATGGAAGGGAGGGTAGGCTGAGGGGGAGGGAAGTTGGAAGCACTCACTTTTGAAAAGAGACGGGATCAAAGTAGAGAATAGAACAAGTGGGTGGTGGGATAGGAGGGAGGGAAATATAGTCAGTCTTTTACAATATATCTTCTATGTTAATGTTTTGCATTAGCTACACATGTACAACCTATACTGAACTGCTTATCTTCCCAGTAAGGGTGGGTGACAAGGGAGGAAGGGAATGAATCTAGAATTCAAAGTTTTAAAATCAAATGCTTAAAAAAATATATATGTATATATATGTATATATATATATATATATATACTATTATTAATACTATTTTACATGTAATTGGGAAATAAGATATACAGGCACTGGGGCATAGAGATCCACCATGCCCTACTGGAAAAGTCAAAGGGGGTATGAGAGAAGATATGGGAGAGAGCAGATTGGAGGGGGGGATAATCTGTGAGATTGCTATTTTGTGGTGGTGGGTAGGGGAAAAACAGGTAAAAAATTTGTAACTCAAAATCTGACAGAAATTAATGATGTAAATCAGAGGTTAATGAAGCATTTGAAAAATGAAAAAAAAATACAAAAACAAACAAACAAATTAATGCATATAGGAAAGTTTGTTCTGCTTTTTTGGAGAGCCTATTATTAAATATTTACTAGTACATCACTGTAGCTGATGCAGTGGGATTATTGGGCTGAGTATTTAGATCAGTAAAATCATACTCAGTGCTATTTCTGACACCCCAAACAAGGAATGATGCATGGGAGATGCTTTACACACTTAGCATGTACTTGTTTCTTAATTAGAACTAAAATCTAAGACTCTGACCCCAAACAAGGTCATGGCAGTGAGACCAAGGCTGGAGATCAAGCAGAGAGAGGACTCTTATCTGGGTGCCAGAGGGTAGCAAAAGCTAAGGTGTCTTTCTCAGAGGGACCTTCACTTCTCCCAGACCATCATCCTTCTTCCCATCACAATCTTGACCCTACATTTGGCCATACATACCTGTGTACTGTATTTAACCAATCATCAAGCATTTATTAAGCACCTAATGTATTCTAGGCACTGTGCTAAGCCCTGCTGAGACAAAGAAAAAATAATAACAGTCCTTGCCCTCAAGGACTTCATATTTTAATTCTGCTCTCTCTTTGAATCCCTCATTCCTTTGTCTTCTCATTGTTCAGAGCTAGCTAAACCTCACACCTGGGTGAGAATAGGGAAGGAATAGGTATTACCTTTATATGGGACATTAGATTCTGAGATAAGAGGCCTTGACATCCATTATCTGAAAGAGACTGGAGGGAGGGGCACACTCTTGCTACTTGAGCAGGAACCTTGGTGTCCACGCTAGCTTCTCCGAAGGCACTTGGTAATAGGACACTGAGGTATTATTTTCTCAGAAGGTTTTGTTAAAATGAGTGTAAGCTTTTCAAGGATAGGGACTCTTTTATTTTTGTCTTGTATCCCTATGTGCACCTTGCACATAGTAGGCACTTAATAAATGTTGATTGATTGGCTCGAGTAAGAGGTATAGCCTCCATGCATGGAAGTAGGTTCTGAGGTGAGGAGGGTTCCAGGTCTAGTCTTTGAGAGGGACTAAACCTGGGGCAACAGAGAGAGCAAGCATTAGATTTGGAGACCTGATTTTGACTCTGGCCTCAGATATTTACTAGAAAGTTATTCAAACTCTCTGAGATTGTTCTATCATCTATAAAATGGGAATAATAGGACCAGCCTCCAAGAGTTGTGAGCTTCAAGGGAGCTAACACATATAAAGGACTTTCCAAACCTTAAAGTGCCATATAAATGTTAGCTATTGTTATTATTTTCTCTAGTTGATTGATCAGGTTCCCATTCCCACCATGATCTACTACCCCCAAATAGAAAAGCTGAAGAAGTATGTACTGGATAGTAGCAAACTTGTGAAATTACCTAAGAGTGTCATTTAGAGGATTGGTATCAACTTTAATGGAAATCTTGAGTAGCGTATCACAGGCACTAAATAAGACATTAGAAGGGACAGGTAATAGGATACACAGCAGAATCAAGAATCAAAATGTTCTCAGTAACTAGCAACACTGAACTGAAGCCATCAGTCAATCAGTGAATAAGCATTTAGTACCTACTATGATTAAATGCCAACAAAAAGAAGTTTATTAGTGTGGCATCTGGGCGATCCCCCCAACTGATACCTGGGTGCCCAGATTCAACATACTTTCTGGGTCTATATTAACCTAAACCTATAGCTCATTGAGTCCCCACCAATGTGTTTGCCTTTATTACTGGGCCAGAGGATGTAATTCAAATCAAAAAGCATTTAATGATATAGTAAGAAAAGTAGCAATAAAACATTACCTCTAGATCTTGTGCGCGCACACACACACACACACACACACACACATATATGGGATAGGAAAAGACCTAGCTTGGGAGTGGTTCATGTGAAAAAGACCTGAGAAATTTAACCACAAGTTCATCATAAACAGAAAGTATGATGTGGCTGCCTAAAAAAAAAAAAAAAGCCCACACTGTCTCAAACTATTTTAATGGCAGCATCCAGATCTTGGCAATGATCCCTATATTCTGCACTGATCTGACCGCATCTGAAGTATTAGGTTCTAGTCGGATATCAAATTTCAAGAAGGGAGGGAAGGAAGGAATTAGCATTTAGAAAGAGCCTACTATGTGCCAGGCACTGGGTTAAGTGCTTTTACATATATCATCTCCTTTGACCCTTACAATAACACTGGGAGATAAGTTCTCTTGTTAGCCTCATTTTACAGTTGAAGAAACTAAGGCTCTGCAGAGGTTAAGTGACTTGTCCAAGGTCACGAAGCTAGTAATTGCTTGCTGGATTTGAATTCTGGTCTTCGTAACTCTAACTCTCCACAATGCAATCAGTTGCTAGAAGAACATGAATAAATAGAAAAGCATCCAGAATCCAAAAGAGAAACTATTTGATGTAGGTTATAGACAATATCCATGTGATATTTCGCTTAGATAAGAGAAAACTAGAGACATAATAACTGTCTTAGAATATTTGAAGGGCTGTCATTTGGAAGAAGAAGTAAAACTATTCTGCATTGCTCCAGTGAGCAGAATACCTTGGGTAGGTCTATAACTTTGACTAAAGAGTGCCATAGAAAGCTGTCCCAGACACCAAATGCTCTCCCTCTAGTAGAGGAAGCATTTGGTTGGTAAGTGGAGCTCCATGACCTCAAAGGAATCTTTCAACTTCCAAATTTCCTAATCCTCCAACTAGCAACATTCAAAGACGATCTTGACTTCGGTGATTAGAGCACCCAAGTAGATTACAGGCTTTTCATGGCTGAACTGGCTCAAAATGGAAATTTTGATGTCAAGCTCTGATTGTTCAAAACTTCAAAGTAGGCAAGAGTGGGAAACAAAGAGTCCACAAGCCACCTAGAAACTTTAACTAAGCAACACCCAAAGAGGTATCAGTTAAAAGGTTTCTTGAGAAAAAGAAGCTTAAAATAAACTTAAGCAGCAATTACTACAAAATTGAATTCAGTAAAAAAAAAAAAAAGTACCAAATGCCCATATAAGTTTTGCACTTCTTTAAGCTGTGCTCTCTGAGTTAAAAGTTAGTATTTACTTAATTGTGTTTTGTGTTTTTTTTAATATAAAGAAAATGCTTTAAAAAACATGTTTCCTTAATTCTTCCATTCTCTTAGTTATCCAGATAGGAGATGTGGTACAGTGGGTAGAGGACTGGTCTTGAAACCTGGAAGATCTGGGTTTAACCCCCTCCTCTGATACATATAAGGCTGTGTGACCTTGGGCAAATGATTTACTTTCTCAAGCCTCTAAGAAGTTCTATAAGTTGCTGAGAAGGTACTGACCTCCATTGATAGGGAGGATTTTCTTGCTTGGGAATTCTCTATGCAAATGAAATAAAAGGTTCAATACCTATCCCTTTCTTAGGATATGTCTTTATTGCTGGGCTAGAAGATGCAATTCAAATCAAAGAGCACATATTTGGAGATGACAAATTATCACTATCACCAGGGATCACTGAATATACAACATTAGATCCCAGGCACCACCCTGTGGCATGTATTGGAATTACAAGTCTAGTGCCTATCAGTAAAAATAGTAGGCCTTTGTTATAGAGTTGGATTTGCATTTCCACACCTAATTACTTGATGCAAACATCACACCTTCCATCTCAAAGAAGCACATTTCCTATCTTTATCCCCAGAATTTCACCTTACTTCTTCGGTTTGGATTTCTTTGCCCTCTGAATATCAGTGAGTTGGGCTTTGTTCACTTTCCTGCATCTGAGAGCCAAAGTATGGCCTGCACAGACTGTGATTCCCTCTGACTCCCCCATGTCCTCTCTCCTCACAAGGCTGAAGCAGAGAAAGAAAATTACAATCACATAGGGTACCTCTGCATTCTGACACAAAATCCCCAAACTTCCTTTTTCTAGTCAGAAAGAGGTAACTTTCCATCTATAGATAAGAAACAGGAAAGAAATATCCCTTTTTGAAAGTAGTGTTTTTCAAACTGTTTGAAGCATTATTTATGAAATTTAACTTCTCTTAACAGCCAAAGCTGCCCATAAACAATTTATATCATTTACAGATGCAATTTTGAATCACAGAATCTCAAAATTAAAAGGAAACTTTGAGGCCCTCAAACCCAGACCACACTAGAGAGACAGCATGGTGTAGTGGCCAAAATATTAAACATAGAATCAAGTACATTTAATTCAAATCTCACTAGATATTCTTATTATTGGTGTGACCCTGAGCAAATCACTTAACTTCATGTCTTAGTTTCCTCTTCTATGATGTCTTTGACAAGTGGTCATTTGACTTTTTCTTGGCAATCTCAAGTGAAGGGGAACCCACTTGCTACCTCTCAATGCCCTGTTCCATGTCCTTTTTGGATAGCTCTAATTATTAGGCAGTTTTTCTTTACCATTGTTCTTGGATCCATAATCTGTGGTCAAGCAGAAAATGTCTAATCCCTCTTCAGATGTTTAAAGGCAGTTTTCATGACCACTCCTCTCCCCAGCCCCCTTCTCTTCTCCAGTCCAAAAATGTCCAATTCCCTCTGTTCATCATCATATGGCATGATCTCAAGACCTTTCACTATCATGTTTGAAATGGTCTTTTGTTAATAGAGCTTTCAATTATAGATAATAGTTTTCACCAGGCAGTAAGTCAACAGCCTGAACAAGTTGTGGTATATGATCATGGTGGAATACTCTTGTGCTATAAGAAATGATAAGCTTGATGATCTTAGAAAAAGATGGATAGACTTGCATGGAATAATGAAGAGTGAAATGAGCAGAACCAAGAGAATGTAGTATACAGTAACAACATTGTTTTAACAACAACTTTGAGTGAATAAGTCATTTTAACTATTATAAATACCCAGATTAACTACAAAGGTCATAAGAAGGAAAATGCTATCTATCAGCATCCAGCAAAAGAACTGATAAATAGAATTATGTATAGAATTATATATATATGATGTATTTGTGTTTAGCCATTTGTGGTTGCCATCTCTGGGGGGGGAGGGGAAAAAAGAAATTTACATGATAACATTATTATATATTTAGAAGTAAGTTGTACATAATAGGTTTGCAGCTTCATGTGCAATCATCTTTATTGTTATACTATGCTATGGAAATGCTTGTTTTATTCCATAAATTAAAAATAAAATTAATGTTTTTTTAAGCAGTTGGGGTTAAGTAACTTGCTCAAGGTTACACAGCCAGTTATTTCTGGGTGTGGTGCTAAGTATCTGAGCCAGATTTGATCCCCAGGTCATCCTGACACTGGGGCCAGTGCTCTTACTTGCTGTGCTACCTGGCCACCCTGAAATTAATTATTTTTTAAAAGTTCTTATTATGCTCTTACTATAGGACAGACACTGCACTAAGCACTCAAAGCTCATATCCCAGTTGGGAGACAATATGAAGTAATTAGGGGCATACAAGACACATATAGAATAGATGAAGGCAATCTGAAAGGGAAAGGCATTAATTAGTAGCTGGGAAGGAGCAGAAAAGCCTCCTAGGAACGTTCGGATTTGAGGTGAGTCTTGAAGTCTAGGAAACTAAGAGGCAGAGAGAGGTGAAGGTGCAGAGTGTTCTAGGCCTGAGAAGGAACAAGAATATGAAGGCATGGAGACAAGGCAGAGAGCCATGTTTGAGGAGCAGCAGGTTGGTCAAGGGACTGAGATCACAGAGTGCATGGAGGGGAGTAAGTTATAGGAAGACTGGAACGGTGGGAAGGGCTCAGGCTAGGAAGAGCTGTATTGAATCCCAAGCCACTAGAGCTCAATTGAGCCACCCACGGAGCTGGAGCATGACATGCTTTAGAAGCTGAGTGAGTAACAGACAGGGAGACCAATTAGAACACTATGATTGTAGTCCAGGCAAGAGATGACAAAAGCCTGAAACTGGGCTGTGACTTTGTGAATGGGGGGGAAGGAGATGTATAAAAAGTAGAAATGATGAGATTAAACAATAGACAGGATGAGTAAGAGTGAGGAGTCATGTAAGCAAAGGTCTTGGGCCTAGGTGACTGGGAGGATGGTGGTACCCTCAAGTAAGAGGGAAGATTGGAAGAAGGAGGGTTTGAAGGGAAAAAAATTAAGTTCTGTTTTGGTCATACTGAGCTTGAGATGCCTGTGGAACATGCAATCAAGATGTCTAAGAGTCAGTTGGCGGTGCATGACTATAGCTCAGCAAAGAAAATAGAGCTAGATATATAGATCTGGGAGTTATCTGCATAGAAATAATTGATCCCATGGGAAGTGATGAACCCATGTCACTCCCCCTTCCCCCAATGTGCACGCACACACACACACACACACACACACACACACACTCACTAAACTGCAGTGACTCCCTATTTTCTCCAGGATCAAATGCAAAATCCTTTATTTGGTATTCAAAGCCCTTCATAACTACTCCCCTCCCCACCTTTCTGTCTTCTTTCACTGTCCTCCCCAGCACATATCTTTTTCTATCCAGTGACTGTAGCCTTCTTACTGTTCCTCAAACAAGATATGCCCTCTCTCAGTACCAGGCTCTTCCATATCACTTCTCTTCTCTGCCTGTTCTCTTCCCTGGCTTCCTTCAAGTCCTAACTAAAATTCTTGGGGGGAGGGTGTGTTCAGGGAAGACTAGTACCTCTGGTGCAAGTAATGCTGGGCCCTTTTCAGGGCTGCTTTCCACCTTTGGTGTCCATCTACCTGTTCCACCTAACTGTCAGCTGTAGCTCCCAGAAGCTGTAGCATGTGTGGCAGCCACACCCCAGTAAACCATTTCAGTAGAAGGGCTAAACCAGATTGAGGGTAACTGAGGGGTCTCAAAACTGTCAGTAAGTTAGAGGGGTGTGTGTGCCAAGCATGTGAAAACTTTCCCTGGTGGAATGGGTGGATGAGAACAGTTTGTTCCAATGGTCATGAAGGCAACTGAAGCAGGCACTGTGGGGTGCTTAGAACTTGGTTAGACATCAGAGATGCCAAGGTCATCCACTGCATCTCAAGCCATCACGAGTCATGTTGATTCTCTAGCCACAGGACTGTGATGACTCTGGAGGAGAAAGTGAGGCCAGTGACTTCATGCAATTCTGCCCCACTTATATCCAGTTTACACATGCATCAAAAGATATCACTCAAACCATTTTAAAATCCAACTAAAATTCCATTTTCTATAGGAAGCCTTTCCCAGCCCCTCTTAATTCTAGTGCCTTCTTTCCTTCAGTTAATTATTTCCTATTTTCCCTGGATATAGCTTGTTTGTACACATCTGTTTGCTTGTTTTCTCCCTTATTAGAGTGTAAGTTCCTTAAAGGCAGAAACTGTTTTTTTGTATTCTCAGTGATAAGCACAATTCCTGAAACATAGTAGGCACTTAGTGAATGTTTATTGATTGACTGATGAGATCACCTAATAAACCTTCTCTGACCTTCAGTTTCCTTACTGATAATATGGGGATAATAATATCTCTAGGACCTATCTTATAGGGTTGTGATGAGGCTCAAGCAAGATAATATATGTAAAGTATGTGGAAAATTGTAAAGCGCTATACAGATATCAGCTAGTTTTATGAACACATAATTATCACTCAGAAATGAGTCACTTAGATGCCACAAATTAGTTCAAGGAGAAATGTGGTTACGTATGTGTGGGTATGTGCACATACATATATGTATGCATGTGTGTATATTTAAAAGAAGATGGGGCGGCTGGCTAGGTGGCGCAGTGAATAGATCACCGGCCCTGGAGTCAGGAGGACCTGAGTTAAAATCCAGCCCAAGACACTTAACACAAAAACTAGCCGGGTAAACTTGGGCAAGTCACTTAACCCCAATTGCCCTCCAAAAAAAAAAAAGAAAAAGAAAGAAAAAATAAATAAATAAAATAAGATCTAATAACCCAGGAAGTCATCTTAAGTAACATTTATTTATAACTACACTATGTGTCTAAATTTTTGTTAACAGCATCAGAGATTCAGAAATGAAAGAGAAACAGTTGGCCCTGGGTCACACAAGTAGGAGGTCAAATCACAGGATTTGGATTCCAGCCCTCTGGATGCAGGGCCAGTTTTCTTTCCTTGCACCACACTACCTCTTTTCCTTAAAAGAAAAAGTAATGGGAACATGAAGTTGACTACAGTGCTTAAAAGGGGGTCATTATATTTTTCACCCAAGAATAGATATGAAAAAATACCCTTTCTATTTGTAAAAACATCTACATGGTAACTTCTAGTAAGCCTCAAAGCTTCGAGAGCCTCTAAGGCTACCCTCTTTCTACTTCAGAGGTAGCTAAGCCATACACAAAACTCCTGAGTAGGGCCTGAGCCAGATTAAAATGTAATTGGGAAATGTTAACAAAATAAATAAAAATACCATTCAGCATAGATAGTTATTTTGTGGCTTTCTAGGTCAACATGGGTTCCACAGGGATCCATTTCTATTTTAGTTCCACAGTACTGATCTACTCCACTGATTTGTACATTCTTATTTATTTATGTTGACTCCTTTTTTAGATTTAAGCTCCTTTGTCAACAGGCAATCACAGTTTCACAAAACTGACATGAAAAATAGGTTTGTTACAAAAGAAATGAACAAACATGTGGAACTCAAAGAGTTTACAACCCATACATAAAAATGCATTTTTATAAAAGCAGGACTAAGGAAAGAGGAGATACCGAAATCTCTACCTAAAGAGGTGTGGCATGGGAGGGGGAAAGGTGCAAAGAGGACAAAACCCCTCTCAAAGGGGAGGAGCAAGGCCATGGCAAAATCCAAGTTCTTGGGAACTGCTAGACCATGAAGATATGATGGTCTCCTTATCTGCAAGGGTCCCAATAGGCACAAGCACAGACTGGTGCCTGTCTTGACTCCCAAGGACACACAAAGAGTCCAATTTGGGATGCAAATTATGTCGGTTTAAGAAGAGGGAATGTTTGTCCTTGACACATTCAGGACTCCTGCGTGCTCTGGGTCCAGTGTTTCTGGAAAATACGGTAGCTCGATCTCTTAACAATCTTTAGCACTTACATGCAGGAATTTATTATTATTATATTGGTATTTTCATCAACTAGCCCAGCCCAGTGTCTGGAATATAGTAAGAACTTAATATATTTTGATTGACTGTATTGGTATTACTGAGAGTTAGAAAAAACAAAAGTTGATCTGAGGTAAAGGACACTCATATGATTTTAGTTTGAGATTTTATTCAGGTGAAGGTGGAAATGAGAGACAGGGCTAGAGAACAAAAGAGACATTGGGACTGAAGAGAGAGATGTATAATCCATCCACATGAAAGGGTGATGGATGAAACTAAGGGAATGAATGGGATTGCTAACAAAGATGATGATTTCTCTCAGTAGCCAAAGACTCCAAGGGAGACCTTGAAATGCCTTAAATCTCTTCTGAAATCTCTTTCCCTAACAAGTGGAAATTAACGTTGATTGGTGGACATTTAATAAAGTTGGCTAAAAGTCTTTGACTCCTCATGCTGAGAACATGGCTTGATCGTGAGTCTCAGCAATCTGGGCAAGGGAAAGCCATCTCCATCCAACCCTCTCTGGCTAGTTTTCTCCTTCACAAACTGGGTCACCCTAAACTCTAATGGAAGAGATCAAGGACAGAGGTTCCTTCTGTCAGGGTAAGGACTCAACCAGACTGGATTCTGTTTATACACTAAATAAACAGAAATTAGTAATTGTGACTTTTAAAAAGGCTGAGAGACATAATTTCTGGGTAATTAATCATTTTATTAATAAAAGAGGTCAGTGGCACTCTCAAATGCCAAAGACAGTCATGGCTGTGGACTCACCCCTAGGAAGACAGGGGTTCCTGAGGGTGGCAACCAGCTGGGATTGGAATGAATATTATGATGAGGAACTGGACCTATTCTAATAAACTTTGATTTTTGTCATTTACTTGTAAATCGCCCCCACCTAGGGCAATCTATTCAAAGAATTTATCCCCATCAGAACTCCTGTAGAACACAAAGGGCTTCCCCACCTTAGAATAAATACTTTGTAAGGTTGGGTGAGGTCTGACCACGATTGAAGAGACAGTTAATTCAGCCTTCAGAGACTGAGTTTTTGAAAGGAAGACTTTCGAAAATGGGGAGAACTCTGGATCTCCCCATATCATTGATAATTAATAACAATTTCTCTCAGATTCATCATTGGGTGGAGTCCTGTAATGGTAATGGGAATTGGAAGTGAATGTTGCATTGGCGCTACAAGTCCCACCCAAAATTAACAAGAGCATTTCTTGGGGGCTAGCAGCAATCTCATCAATCATCCATGCCCTTCAGAGACTGACCTTAACTGGAGTTGGGCTTTTACCAAGAATAGAAGAAATAAAGGATGGATCATGATTAATAATTAATATGATAGTATAATAATTTCTTTCAATAGTGTAGTCTCATGGAAGCCAGTATAGAAGAGAGTAGAGGTCTTTTTTACCTCTTTAGAGCAAATCTTCAGCCCTCTTCCTTACTTCTTGTATCTGGAACCCTGCTTTTGACTCCCCTAGATCCCTAGGCAATAATCCATTTCCCTTTACAATTGGAGGTCTCCATGCCTCATTCTGACATTTGCACTAGACTGGGCAGAAAATGGTTGCTCTCCATCCCCAATCCCTACCTTGACATGAGTGCAGTTGATGTCCACTTCCAAGGTGTTCATTGATGAGGGATGGCTCCCAATAGGTTCAGCAGGAACTCAGATCTTATCTAAGACCAGAACCTGCAATTCAGTCTGGAAAGAATTCAGCTCAGCCTTACTTGGAGTCAGAGTTGAAAAAGTTTATTATATGCTTTACAGCGGGGCTGCCATTGTCAGGGCTGACCTGAGGGACAGATGTAAGGGACTTCAGTGCATGGATAAAAGTTAGGGCTGACTGAGAGGAACTTGTGACTTCAGTGCATAGATAAAAGTTTGAGGAGTTTAACTTGGAGATGAGATTTGGGCCAGACTGGAGGAGACATGAGGAGATTAAGCACGAACAAAGGAGTCACAAGTTGTTGCTTAGGCAGAGTGCGGATAGGGGGAAGGGGCAGAGTTGCTCTGAGACTGGTAGAGTGAGGGGGGGGGGGGGGGGAGGAATGGAGTGTGATTTTACAAACTGGTTACAGACTGATGTTACAAAGTTTTACAAATTGCTGTTACAGATATAGATCCCAAGCACCCCATCATTACTGATGTTACAAATTGGTATTACAAATTGAGTTTACAAATAGATTTTACAAACATAGATCCCAAGCACCCCATCATTCATTAAGCCTACTTTGTTTTGCTCTCCTTAACCTCCCTCCACCTCTTCTTTCTTTGAATCTTTAATATTTTTGTTAGATTAGATTCTCCTCCTGCCCCTTTACCCAACTCCATCATGTTATTGCTTTATCTGAGGAAGCTGGAGGTGAATTGGGGAGAATATGGTAAATGCAAGGTATTTGAAAACAAAATTTTGCTTCCTTCAATACAGAAAACACTCACCTGAAAATTTCATTTCCTTACTGAATGCTTATTTTTTCATAGGCAGCACCAAGGCAAATGTCAGTTGAATTCCTATCCTAATTATCGCAACTTAAAAAAAAAAAATTGGTGGGGGCAGTTAAGTGTCTGGATTACTAAGTAGTTTTAAGGTAAAACGGTATTCTAGAAAGTGCTTACTCTTCCTTCTTCACCAAATCTCCCTAATTCTCCTACGTTTTTCCCCTCTAGATCCAACCAGAGGAGAAATTGTTCCTCTGAACCATGTGATGTATATTGGCGTACTGGCCCTTGGAGACCCTGCACGGCAGTCTGTGGCAATGGGTTTCAGTCCCGGAAAGTGGAATGCATACACCGAAAAAGTAGCCGACCTGTAGCGGTTCATCACTGTGGTTCTAGACAGAGACCAGTGACCTGGAAGCATTGCAATGTCACTTCCTGCAGTAGTATGTACCCATTTTAAGTACTTTTTATGGTGCTTCTTAGCATGGTATAGTGAGTGTGATGGGCACTCAACTTATCATTGTCATTCTGGGTTTGAATCCTACTTGCTACTCTATGGTTATTAAAGTAGCTGGCTTTGGGGGTTGAAGATGATTTGAGTGGCTTGATAGAAAGTAGTGCTTTTTCTCTGCATGAGGGACTCCCAGGATAAAGTATAATATATCTTAAAGCTGCTCCCCTCTAAGGCTACCATCCATCTACTTTTTTGGGTATCTTTTATCAATCTATTGATTTACTTGTTGTTTCCTCTCTATTAAAACTTAAAGAGGAGAATTGACTATTTTGGCTCCAGGTCAAGACTTCAAACTCTTTGGAGGAAAAAATCCTGCATAAACCCTCGAGGCACCTCTGGTTCACTAGCATGACTGGTGTTATTCTGTGGTGTTTGGTTTTACTACCCAACAAAGGCCAGGCTTTCCAAAAACCTCCATTCCTAGCAATGAGAAGGTGCTTCCGCTTTGAAGAGATCACTGCCAGTGCCAGCATAAATAATTGTTCTGTGCAGCAACCAAAGAAGTAAGATGTGGCCATTAAACATAATCTTTTTTAACGAAAAGAGGCCTGGAATTCAGGTCACTGCAGAGGTAAAGTACTTCATCAGTACTTTAAAGTACCAATGACCACCATATGGACTTGAAATTAGAGAGTTTAATTGTATTTATTCTGTATTGACTAGTTAGTTGAAAGGTTTGTAGAAATATAACCCCTCAAAACTAAAGTTTTAAAATTTCTGGCTTATTCATTAATTATGCACTTATTATTTAATAATAAGTTTGGTTTGAGAGAGTTGCCTAGAACACTGAGAAATTATGACTTGTCCAGGGTCACAATTAGATTGTATCAGAGGCAGAATTTGAACCTGGGTTTCTCTGGATTCAAATCTAGCTCCCTATCCATTGTGCATTTCCTATTAATACCTTTAATTAAAATGAAGACATTTTCTTGAAAATGTTTCCCATTGAGAGACAATAGATAGTAGAAGACCTATGTTTTAAGCCTTTCGTTTCTCTGACACATACTAACTATTGAACCTAAGTAGGTCAAATTAGCCTCTAGGTTTCCCAGACAATTAAGACTGTAAATTATTTGTTGTCAGTCTGCATCCCTGAAGAGAGCTTCTACATTGGGAATTCCTGGTACTGATGAGCCCAAAATAAAATAAAATTTTAATCCGGTTAATTAATCAATTGTTATTTTTGCAGAAGGAGAATGCAAGGACACAACTCACTACTGTACATTTGTAAAACATCTAAACTTGTGCTCGATAGACCTCTACAAACAAAGGTGTTGCCAGTCTTGTCAAGAAGCATAGCTCTGTGCAGAGTTCATGGTGCTGCTATGAAGAGGAGGAGGAAGTTCTTTGCATGTAGCTGGTTCCAAAGTATGTATTCAATGTAAGACTAAAGGCTTAAAAGTAAAATGGATGTTGATGCAGAAACACCAGTTAGAATTTTATAGAGTGGAATTTTTTCCATAGTTTTTGGGTTTTTTTTTCTTGATCAACATTTCCATGGTGAACTTTTAACACTTAAGATTTTTGTTGTTGTTGTTCCAGAATTTAAAATACCATAGCACATAATCCATTGAACTGAATAGGCCCTTGTCACAAGATTGTAATTGGAAAAACACTATTATCACCAGTACATCAAATACTGCTCACTTCCTGTGATTTGTAGGAAATCATAGTAGATTAATACATCCTGAAGACTTGGGAAGTGCAGCAACTGATGACTGTTTCTCATCTTCATATTTTTAGTGTTTTTTGGAATTTACAAGGTACTGAAATTTCAGATGCTCTGGCCAGTCACTGTTATGGTGGTGGTTGTGTCATTGATTGTATTTTTCATAGCTGGCTTTAAGATTGAACTATGAGGCAAACTCTCAGGACAAGTTTTCTCAAGATTGGCTGATGGCTGGATTCACATTGTGGGAAAGCATCTCACATCCCTAACCAGTGTTTATGTTCCAAATGGGAAAGAGCATTCTTGACAGTCTTGCCATTTTCCACTGCAGAAATCTGTATTTTTTTTTTAATCAGAGGAGGTGCTGCTTGGCTTGGTTCCTATCCTCTTCCAATCAGATTGAAATATGATCAGAGGGAAGTTCTGCTTTTCTACTGACTTTGAATTAGATTCAACACTTCCTTAGAAAGAAGAGCTGTGAATGACACTTTGATAAGCACTATTCTCTTGCACATGACCAGATAGGTAATCTAAGCTTTATCTGGCCCCATCTGTGTCAAATATCATTCCTTGGCATTTTATATTTTTTTCCAATCCTGAATCAAAATAATAAGGAAGTGGTGTTCTAAACAGGAATCTTAATAGTGAAGCCATTGATTATTTTCATACACATTGAGCTTCCATCACTCAAAAAAGGAACTCAAGCTTGTACATTATAAATTCTAATCCTAACATCAAAAGGGATGGTAGAGAACTACCACCTTCCTATATGTATTGCCAATTCTAAGCCTGGTTGACCAAAAAAAAAAGGGGGGGGGTGTTGAGGGGAGAAAAAAGAGTTAAGGATTCAGCATCTGGCAGTCCTGGAAGTCTGAGGAAGATACCACAACTGTTCTGTTTACATACGTTATTTTACTCATTTGTAGCAATGATGAAATCAGAGGAGGAAGCACATCTCACTGTTTCTTGCCTCAGTGCCCAACAGGGGAACGTACATTTTGGCTTTTGATTTCTAAGGAGAGGAGTAGTCCAGAGTTGGCACATTGTAATTTGGAAAGCCACAGGTCTCCTAGGCCATAATTCTTAGCATCACTGAAACTGAGATGAGCACTACTGTATCCCAAGGGCTTAGAAGGCACAGCATTTGGGGGCTGTGTGGGAGAGGATACTCCAGATGACAAGCTTTTTTTTTTTTAATCAGTAATGGGTCTTGACTGTTGAAACAGGTTTTTAAATTAAAAGGACAAAGAACATTTGTAAGATAACTTTTGTATATATTTATTGTATGATTCTTAAAGTGCAATATTTTGTTTTGTACAGTGTGTAATAAAGATTATGGAACATATATTTTTCTTATTACCAAGAATTCATATTAAATTACTTCATATTTGTATTTAAACTTTAAGAGTTAACATTAAGCATTTCTTGTTTTCTATCATACCCTTTGGGTTGGGTTGAGTATATTCTTGCAATAAGGAAACTGTGTTTATTACCATCAAAATGACATACCTGTGTAGTGTATTGACTACTGTTACAGTAACAAGAAGTGTTCACTATATATCTTTCATAAAAACCGCTTCAGTAATTCAGAAATAAAATTGACTTTGGTTATTCAGCTGCACCATCATTTATGGAAAGCATTTCTTTTTGTGGTTTCTCTTGTGGCCTCTCTGTTTGGGAATATCCAAGCCATCCCTATGGTGGTGTTCAGGGCCCAAGATTCTCCAGTGGGGGAAGGGCAATCCTAGAGCAAATCATAATGTGTGCCTCCAACTCTCTACCTCCCCCATCCATCCAAAGCATCTTTAATACTGGTGAAATGGTATTAAAATGAATATCCAATGCAGTTGGGAAGTGGTAAAAAGGACTTACAGATACCATACAACCTGGGTTGAGGGTAGGACATGTGGAAGGAAGGTAGGGCCTTAACAATATGGAAGATGAGGAAAGTCACACACACGCACACACACATATAGACATACATACACATATATAGATATGTCTATGTCTATATCTATATATGGATGTAAGCCTCAGGATACCTTTTGTCCAAACTAGGGGAGCCATCTTCTTTTGGCTAATTACATTTGTTGTCTCTTGTTGGGAGAGGGGAAGAGAAAAAAAAAGAAATACTCCAATGCCTAGGGTCAGAGTAATGACCCCATTTGCCATGTCCTAGGAATGGCTCAATTATTGTCATGTCTTCTTTGTAACTAGGTGCATTATGGCTCTATTATAACCATGCATTAAAGAATTGCTGCACATAAAACCGGTTGTCACTCATTTTGGGAAGGCTATTCCTATTGTATACTGAACATGGGAAGATAATATTATAGTTTAAGTAGGCTTCCAAAAATGCATATACTTCATCAATGATTATCCAGGCCATAAGGGCACTTAACACTGAATTCTGTTAAAATAGAATAAAGGATTATTTTGTTAAATTGGAGAGATCTAAAGCCCTTGGAGTTGAGACACACACTTCCTGACATTATCTTACCATTTTATAAGGTCTGTTAATGATGGCGAGAAATACTCTGAGTGATAAGCAAAAAGAGATCTTAGAAATTATCTAGTCCAACCTTTTATTTTAAGTAAGAAAAGGCAAAGCAACTTGTCCACCATAACACCAAAAGTCAATGGAAGAGTTAGCTGAATTAGAACCCATTTCTCCTGATTTCCCAGTTGTTGGACCATTATACAATGATATATGGATTCATTTCTGTGACATTTTACATAATGTCTTTCATAGACATCATTTCCAGTAGTGCTTTTTAAAAACTACTTTTTTTAAAACCACTTCTTATGTTGAAGATAATCCTTTTATTCAATTTGAGCATGATTCTCCATTCCTATCCTCCTTTGTTAAAACGCATCCCTGAAAATACAGTTTTATGAAATTAACACTGACATGCTTCCGTATATCAATGCATCTCTCATCTCATCCATGTTGGGTATTCCTTTTTTCAATACAGATGGCAATCTATCCATATCTTCTCATTTGGTCTTTGTCCATGATTTTCCCATATGAGAAATTAAAACAGTCTGTGCACACCAAGTACATACATTAATGAAACCTTATTGATAAAAGTAAAGTTGAAGGAACCTTAAAAAAGAGGTCTCCCTTCTGTTCTCTTGGCTGTTAAATGTGTCATACAAAACATTCAAAAAGAGATGCATTACCAGATTACCCATGACATCTCCAGACCTCAAAATGGAAAAAATAACTAGAATTGACTTACATAGGCAGAATTCATATAGAAAAGAGATAAGGCTACTTACCTCAAATATATAGTCAGTTACTTGACGTCATTTTCCCCAAAAATGAGATTTATTTTTTAGGGAAAAAATGAAGTATGAGTCCTTTTTTATTCTTTGATCATGTGATACTACATAGAGATGAAGTTTTAAGTGCCAGTTATAATTTTACAATCATGTATACAAATTCAAATTCATGTTAGAAAGATTAATCGTGATTTAATAGCAAGTTTTTTATCTAAAAATTATGTGACTAATTCATTCCAAGCTCCAAGTGATCCACATTTAACATAGATTTAATCTAGGTACAATAAAAGGAAGCTAAAATTCATTCCATATTAAACATACTCAAAGAAAAAATATTTTCAGTAACTTTCATATTTCTATAGGAAATTATGGAAATATTATCTACTACCAGTTTCTTGCTACTCTGTTTACTAGAAGAATCCTTTTCCTTTCCTTTTTTTGTAGTATATATTTTATTGCTAAACTGGAGGAGAGATCAGAGAGTGGGAGGAAGATGATGTATAGGCATAATCCTAGATTTTAAGACTGAGCCTGTCACTATGACTGTATATCACATCTGGCTACTGTTGTTACATATGGGGGAACCTGGGAACTCCCACCAGTCCAATCAGAACATCTAACTCTACCTCCCCAAGTACCCTAAAGACTTTGAGCAATTAGTTTTTGTTGATACATCTTTTATAATTTTTCATAACAATCATAACCATAACAACTGACATTGCTATACCAGCCATTAAGATTATCACAGAAATCTTGCAACATTATTTTTCACTTGAGCTTCATAATGACACTATGTGCTAAGTGTGACAGATATCATCCTTATTTTTACAGTTATATGAGATACAGAGACTCTCACACATGGTCACACAGCTAGTTGGAGTTAAGAGGCATGATACAAACCCAGGTCTCCCTGTGGATCCAAGTCCTACACACTTTCAATGGCTCAATTCATCACGCTTCACTTTGTCTTCAGCAAACAGTATCATGAAGATTTCTTTCACTGCTTAGTCTCCCATACTCCCTCTTAAGCAACTTTTTGGATTTCTGGAAGGCAAAAGCATTCTCTCCATTCTGTGCTTAGCAGCATCCTTTTTGGAAAATCAAGAAAAACTTGGATCTTTGCTCTACAATCTTTGTGATGTACTTTAAAAGTAGATAGAAAGCAGACAACATTACCAACCCCCATCTTAAAGATAAGAAAACAGGAAGGAACACATTCCTCACCCCAAGTCAAAGTAATCTCTCCCTCAGCAGATTCCTTAGTCCTTTTCCTGGACTTTCCCCTTGCATCTGTCTTACACTCCTTTGTTCCACAATTCACTGAATCATACATTTAGAACTGGGATCTTATAAATCTGCTACTAGCCCAAACTCTTCATTTTACAGATAACAAAAGATGTTTTGCAGCAATAGGGGGCCATTGTGGAAGAAGTGAGGCACCATGGAAAGAATACTAGTTTGAAGTCTGAAGGCCTAAATACAAATTCTACCAGTGACACCACCTGTATAACTCTGGCCACATCACTTACCTCTGGCCTCGATTTCATCATCTATAAAACAAGGAAGTTAGACCAACTAGCTAGCTCTGTTACATTTCAGTCCTGCCTGACTCTTCCTGACTCCATTTGGGTTTGTTTTTTTTTTTTGGCAGAGAAATATTGGGAGATTCTTTCTCCAGCCCATTTTACAAATGAGGAAACTGAGGCAAACAGGGTTAAGTGACTTGCCCAGAGTCACACAGCTAGTATGTGTCTGAGACAGGATTTGAATTCAGGAAGATGAGTCTTCCTGACTCCAGACCAGGCACTACATCCATTGAACCACTTAGAAGTCCCTTCTATCTCTAGACCTATAATCTAAAATCCAGTGCCCAGGGAGATTAAATGTATTGTCCAAAATCACACAGATAATTGTGATTTTCTCTTAGGACATTGCAAGCAGCTTGAAAGCAGAGTCTATATAAAATTTATCTTTGTACCCTCATCACCTAGCAAACAACACATTAACATATGTCTTTAAAGTTTGGACCTGCGAATTCATTATGTAGGGAGTACTTATTTAGCATCTGTTAAATTGAGCTGAATGACTATGGAATAAAGATAGAGATTTAAAGCCTTACACTTTTATCCTACATAGAGGTGCTCTAAAGTTCCATTATGGAGTAGATGTGACCCTGTTAGATTGTAAACTCCTTGAAGGAACTGTCTTTTGCCTCTTTCTGTATCCCTCAGCTTTTAGCACAGTACTTGATTCACAGCAGGCCTTAATAAACGTTTATTGAATTGAACTGAACTTGTGAATTCTCAAAGTCTGTAAAGCAAAACACAAACTCTGATAAGTCATGCTAAAATACATAGGCCTCTCGATGTACTGTATGCCTGTCATCTAGAAGTCAGATTAAGTAACCTAAGAAAGGCTGACCACCAACAGGCCGATCACCAGTTAAGGCATTTGTTTGCCTCTTGCTGCTCCTGAAGACTCCCTGCTCTGGTTTATAGGGGCTATGTATTGCTGTGATGGAGAGATCCTTGAAATGCAATTGTATAATTTCTCATCCATTTTTTCACTTGGTTCTTTAAAAAATCTGGTGAGGTAGTTGGGGCTGATAATAGTATCTCTATTTTATAGATAAGGAAACAAAGACTCCAGTATCTTAAATGACTTGTCTAGAGTCATATGGCTCCTATGCATTAGATGTGAGACTAGAATCCAAGGCTTGTCCATTACACCCTACTTCATCCTGCCCTAGTGAAGAGAGTAAATCGTTAATTAAGCACTTCTTATGTGGCCTCTGCAGATTTTATGCTTTAGGTTATGTTACTTTTCATTAATTACTCTGGAAAAAAATTGTATAGAGCTCTGGTAAAAATGAACACTACAATATTTCAGAAGCTGTATTCAGGATTCTTTGGTATTCAGATACACTATATACCTTCATGTCACTTATTCACTCTTTCCCCTTAGAAACAAAAACAGAACAAAAACTGGAGATCCATAGAAAGAGAGCTAAGTGGAGTCTAAGCTGCTGGAGTGGAGTGGAGTGGACTGAGGCTCCTTGGGAAAGGAAAGGAAAGGAGAGGAGAGGCCATCTGAGGCAAAGACTAAGTTGAGTTGATTTTGGCATTGATCAGATATTTGGGATGTTGAGGTGGGATATGGTTATACTGTCAATATGAGAGGCAATAGGATGGCAAGAGCACCAGTTTTGGAATCAGTGGACTTAGGTTTGTCCCTCTGGCTCCAACATTCAATAAAAGGAACACTTATTTAGCACCTTTTGGATGCAGGGTATTGTGCTAGATGCCAAGTGAGATAAAAAGTGTAGATGAAGAATAATCCTTAAACCCATGGAAATTATAGTCTAGTAGGAAGAGGACTTCAACCCAGATGGCCCATAATGCATGAAAGAATTTCACAACACCATTATGGGAATGTTGAGGAGGGAAGGTTATTGCCAGATTTGTTCCATCAGTGTACACTGATATACAGTGAATGATGTGATATTTTGTGGGGGTATGCAAAGGTAGTTAGTTCAAAAAGCAAACATGAGAAAGAAGGTCATTTCAGGC
This sequence comes from Petaurus breviceps papuanus, assembly GCF_028583685.1. Taxonomy (NCBI): domain Eukaryota; kingdom Metazoa; phylum Chordata; class Mammalia; order Diprotodontia; family Petauridae; genus Petaurus; species Petaurus breviceps. The sequence goes on along the minus strand of NW_027186296.1, from coordinate 72,677,423 downwards.
CTAAGAAACAGCCTGAGCAAAGATATGAAGGTACAGTAGCTGTGACCTCAGATAAGTGGTTAACCTTTCTGTACCTTGGTATCTTCATCTATAAAATGGGAATAATAATAATAGTTATACCACATAATTAACAGGATTGTTATAAAATACTTTGTACATTGTAAAACATTGTATCCAGTCACTTGATAAATATTAAGCATCTGCTATATAGAAATTATAATTTGTTATTATTGCAACATGATATTGGTTGGGGCAATATTATGTGGAATATTCCTGTATTGGAAAAAAAATTAAAAATACTTAAGAAATTAGCATAAGCATATGAATGAACATGAACTGTTTGTGTCTCTAAAAGCATAATTTATATTAAGAATTGTACTTTATATGCCAGATTTGATCTGGGTTTCATTTGCTGTGTGCTGAATTACTATATTTCATAAGCAGATTGACATTAATGACTGAACAGCTGGACACTTGACTACTTCATTTATACATAAAAATGTCATAATTATATAGGATCACAGAATGAGGGCCAATTGTCAAACTGTGTGTTAGAAATAATAAGTTACATTGGGAATACACATAGTAAAATTGTTATTGGTGCATTGTCAAGACAAATGAGCTAAAAATACCAACGTTAATTGCATTAGGCTCTTTTAATACCCTACTTATAATGCCTCCTGATGTTAAATAGTTGATCCTGGGTTCTTGGAAGTTATGCCAGTGAAACACAAGCCCTGGCAGGTGTCACCACACTGGAAAGTCTATGAGTACAAACATGTCAATGACTTGCCTGTCTTCTAAGGATCAGCCTAGCTAAGTTAAAATGTTCATTAACAGAGGGGTGGTAACTTATTGATGATTTTTTTTTGAACATAGCAACTTATGAAGAACTGTCTCTTAAAGCATGGAGGGGTTATGATTAGCTTTGGTGGAAGGAATATCTATACTAGTTCGATCATAGACCTGTTGAAGTAATTGTATCGGTAGATATACTGATCTCTCTTAACAGATTTTCAAACTTCCTTAGATAAAAAAAAAATCCAGTTCAAACATTTTACTATGAATCCTTCATAAGATCAATCTTCCACAAAGATTTTTCTCTTTATCACCCTAATTAAAATGTATTGATTCTCATAGACCTAGGAAATCTAGCATCTCATAAAATCCATTTATTTGGAAACCTTATCAAGTAATGGGGAGAAGTCCTTCCCTGAAGCAATATCCTTGCGAAATAATTTGTGGCCAAGGGAATTGGTATTTTCAAATGTATATCCTGGAGGGGAAGTATAGCTAGCTGGGCATGTCTCCTGTATCTTTGGTGTATACTGTGTAGAGTACACTGTTGTATCATCAAATGGTTGAGAGCTGTGACGGACAATGGGGACAGGTTTGAAACTCAGTGTTGGAATTAACTCATGTGGTATATAATGAGATCTAGAAGTGGTCAAGCCTTCAAACTTCCCAGATGGATTGGGAATCTGATTGCTGGGCTTAATCATTCCTAGGCGACATGGTTTGTCCCATAGTTTGAAATCATCTTTCGTGGTGCTTCTTGCTTGAAAAGGAAATTTAGTGATACGTGAATAAATTTGCTTTTTGGGAGCCCCTGTGGTCATGTGAGTTGAAATTTGATCTTGATGGATTTTGTGCCTTTGCTCCATGTGACCTGCTGAGGGAACATATTCGGTTAACTTTCGAACCTTGGGCAACGGAACTTCCCACGACTGAAAATTATCCTGGAATTCTGTGTTTCCCCCAAATGGAGCACTTTTTGTTGCCTTGGCGATTGCAGGTCTACAGATCTTTGCAGGTTCTCCAGAAAGGCCTTTGTAGGCATGGCGGTGGGTTGTCAAATCATCAAAAGGTTCGTTGTTTGGCCTGTAAACTTCTTTTGCTCTTAAAAATTTGGGTTCTAGCTGGTGAGGCACATAGGATGAGCGATGGCTTGTAATAGCATTAAAGGGAATAGCATAATGAGAAAGCAGGTTCAAAGGTTTAAAGTTTGACCCAGAATGTAGCTTTTGAGGACTTGAGTCGTCTGGAAATATAGATTTCTCAGTAGGCAGATGTTGAGCAAGTTCACGTTTCTTAGTGTTCCAAGGTCTGAAATCATCTTTAAGATAAGAAAGCCTTTAAGCATAAAATGAAGATTCATTTATTCTTAAATTGATTCTTAAATAATTGTTCTATTAATATTACTCCCTTCTGTCACTGCCAATAATCCTCCTATCTTTAGAAATCTGATCAACTTCTAGCTTCTATTTCCTGTAGCATTTACTCATTTGGCAACCAATCACAAATTGCCTTGTGATATCACTTAGCATATTGGACTAAATTTTTTTCTTGTATTATTTAACTTTTCACATGTATAGCATTCATGTCGTCTTCCCAACTTGATAATAAGCATCTTGTGGATAATGGAAATGTTATTGTACATATCTGTACTCTCCATAATGCCTAGCTTTAAATATAGTAGCAACTCCATAAATATTTGTTGGGTGACTAATTATTATCCATTGTGTCTAGAAATTAATAGTTTCTTCAAACTATAGATCTGGAATTGGGACTCACATTAAGAACAAGTCTGCCCATGAAACAGGGAGGCAGGGAACGTGAAGGGAACCCCACCATTAAGAAATTAATTTAAAATTTTTGTTTTTTATCAGGTGTGTCAGAAAGAATGTGTGTATATGTGTTAGAGAGAGAGGGAGAAAGAAAGAGAGAGAGAGAGAGAGGAAGAAAAAAGGAGGAGGATTTGGAGGATCTAACTACTTAACACTGTTGTTATATATATATGTATATAAGTCCTAGAAAATTCAACAAAGAGAAAAATGACAACAAAATGTTAGGCATTACCATGGTGTGGGGGGTGGAGGGAGGATACTTTCAGCTTGATATCAGAAGAGCTAGGTTTGAGTCTCAAATCCTTCCACTTGCTATCTGTGTTTCTCTGGGTAATGGTTCATTGACTATCCCTGAGCCTTTCAGTTTCCTCATCAATAAATCCAGGTTACTAATTATTGTACTACCTACTACCTCCAAGGTGGTTGTAAGGAAAGTAATTTGTGAAGAGCTATATAAATGAATTAGTATTAGTATGCAATTCTGAAAATGTCCCATGAGAAGCTATAGTACTATGTATTAGTAAAGGGGTTTTAGCCATACAAGATATCTAGATAGGATCTTGATGTTTTGATAAATAGATATATATCATATTTTCTTTGTAAATATGTATATATATAATTATAATGTTAATAAGAAACAACAGATGGCAGATAAAATACTAAATAAGCCATCTCTACTTCTAGATCTCTCCCCATGTAGTAAAATGATTTTGCATTTACTTGCATTTTTAACCACTCATAGTTTATTAAAATCTTTGCCTGAAAGGAGTAGGGGGAGATAGGAAGCTGAATAGGGGAATGTCCCTAAAATCGCTGACTAGTATATAATATGGTACAGTTAGGTTAAAATATATCCCAATTTTCAACTCATTGGTTCCCTATCTCACTTCCCCTTTGTCATAACTATTGCAAACCTTTTCTCTCTCCTTAGGCACCTATAAATGTGTCAAATCAGATGACCTAGTCCTCTATTTCCCTGAGATTTAAAATGAAATGGAAACTCTTTCTCAACTATTTCTCAAAACTTCTCTGTATGATCACTCATTTCTTTCTCCTTTCCTCCTGTCTCAGAGAAAGAAGCAATCTAGCTGACTCTGTGCCCTTGATCTTAGCCTTTCTGCCTCCTCCAAGACATAACTCATCCAATCTTCCCTTCTCTTTTTTCATGTGTCTTGACTCCTCCATTGGCTTCCTTATATCTGCCTACAAACATGCTCAGGTTTCCCCAGTCCTAAAAAAAAACATAATAAAACAAAAACACCTCCCCTTGACCTTTCTACCTTACCCAGTTCTCCTCTACTCCTAAATTTCATGAAATCAGTAAACAGAGATGTCCAAAAGTCACTTGGAGATGTGGGCCTGGGCCTCAAAAGGCAGATGAAACCTAGATATGTAGATTAGTTTTCTCTGCTTATTTCTCTAACTCCTTCTTCTCTTAGACCATAGTAAAAGCCCTCATTACCACTTTCCTGGGCTACTGTATCTTCTTCCCATCTCTAACCCCTTGCATAACATTTTTTATTATTTTTTTCATATACAGATGAATTCATGTAACATTTGCTCTGTGGCTCTCTTGCCTCTCAAATAAAATCTGGGATTCGAGGCCTTCTACAACATTTCTAGATGTTCTTCACTTCACCCCTTAGTCACCATCTTCACTGAGGTTCTCTCAAAACCTCACTCAATTTGTTTATCTTAATAGCATCTAAACTGGCCTATTTGCATTCTCCCCTCTCTCAAATCCATCCACCACACAGCTGCCAAAGCATCTTTTCTTTCTAAGGTACAGATATTGACTAGGTCACTACCCTCCTATACAAACATAAGCTACCAAAATGTCTTTGAAATCATATATATATATATGGGGGTAGCTAAGTGGCGCAGTGGATAGAGTACCAGCTCTGGAGTCAGAAGGACCTGAGTTCAAATCCGGCCTCAGACACTTGATATGTGTTAGCTGGGTAACCCCTGGGCAAATCACTTAGCCCTGATTGCCTCACCAAAAAACAAACAAACATATACACACATATAATGTTTATGTGTTGATACACATGTGTGTTTATATGTGTACACATGTGTGCATACATACATACATATATTTCCTTTCAAAGACATTTAAAAAGCTCATATTTGCCCCAACAATGTTTATGAAAAGTATCTAAAAATCACTACATCACTACACTAAAAATAAGTGCTGGTTATATGTTAGTCCTTTTAAAAATGTGTGCCATTACCTTTATAGGTAGGAAGAGTATCCAGCTTTTCTTTTTTAATAAGATGTCTGTTCAGAGGCCTCATTGTTTCAGCAGGTTGTACTGGGTATAAATTAAAATTCTGCTTATAGGTGGTTGTCATATCAGTGTCCGCCATTTTTGGCTTGTGTCCTTCTGGTGCATGAACCATTTCTTGATATGTGTCACAGGGAAGGTATTCAGACCTGAAGTAACATAACATGGGACATTCCATAAAGTGTATTTATTTTTTACTTCATGAAATATGGGTACTGAGGGTTTGGGGGATTTGAAGCATGAAACATGAAACCAAGCACTATTATAAGAAGTTCAGAGTTAGAGGTCCTAACACTTTTACCATGTGTGGCACCTTTTTCTGGTCTCTGTAATCTCTCAAAGATCAGGAGTAGTGGCCCCACAATCATTTCCACTGTGTTTCTTGCTACTTGATATGTTTCTCAGAGATGAAAATGAACAACTAAGTCCTATGTGTTCAGTGTAGACTTCCTCTGAACTTTATCAATATTTTAAGTACTGGAAGTGATAAAGAAAATTCAACACCTGCCCATTCAGTGATGTTTTGGAGAGATGTGTGGTACCATGGAAAGTATGCTATCTTTAGAGTCACATGGCCTGGATTCATATCTTGCTTCTGTCCTTTAGTACTTGTGTGACAAGGGCAGGTTAGCTTAACCCTGTAGGTCTTAGTTTCCTCATCTGCAAAATGAGAGGATTGGGCTAGATGGACTCTAGGACTCTAAGTTCCCTTCCAGCTTCAAATCTGACATTCTGGGTCTTCCTTCCATGAAATGAAGGTCCTAAGGGGAAAGACAATATACTTGGGTTCTATGAGAACAGGGTTTTAGTCCAGGCTCTTCCACTAAGTGGCTAGTGAAGCCACTCAAGTTTTCTAGATCCCAAGTTCCTCGTTTGTAAAATAAGGTTAAAGTGGCCTCTAATGCCTTTTTCAGTTCCAACAATCTATGTCCCATTTCACTGATAGAACCAGTGGACTGTCCCAAGTCTAGGCATATCTATCTCTATATAGGTATTGTAGATAGCCTATTTCTACTAAGTCTGTTCTTCTTCTATGGTAAGAAATTAAATTAGCCTGATATTCTAGATTAGACAATTTTTTTTTACCTTCTGTCTTTCTGGGTGTTTATTATAGGAATTTAAATTTAGAACTGGAAGAGATGTCAGAGTTCATCTTTTGTAACACTTTCATTTTTACAGATGAAGAAAATGTGGTCCAAAAAGTTAAGTCTACTCAGCAAGTATTTATTGAGTATGAACTATGTGCAAAGTACTATGCTAGGCATTGAGAATGCAAAGAAAGGCAAAAGGCTAATGGAGTTGTAATTTGGTTGATATCACACAGATAATAAATAAAAGAACCAGGCTGCAGACTCAGAGTCTTTGACTCCAAATCCACAGCTTTCTGCTATACCATGATGGTGCCATGCCTTACCCCTCATAAGGTCAAGCTGATCAGTATTTTTTTAACTTCTTACCTAGGATTAGCCAGGCAGGACAACTGCAAATTATGGAATAAAATCCTGTTTCTCACCCAGCTATGAATATGATTCACTTACCTTTGTGTGCAAAGTCATCAGCCTCCTTGGGTTTCTGGGGCATAGTCTCTGAAATATTGTGGCGTTGCAACTGAGAACTTTGGAGTAAGTCAATGCTATTCAGACTATTCAGCCCACACATTTTCTTTTTTTTTTGGAGCGGTTTTTTTGGGGGGGGGTTAAGTGACTTGCCCAAGGTCACACGGCTAGTAAGTGTTAAGTGTCTGACACCAGATTTAAATTTAGGTCCTCCTGACTCCAGGGTCCATGCTCTACTCACTCTGCCACCTAGCTGCCCCTTTCTTTTTTATTCTTAAACCTTCAGAAATTCTACTCTTAATTGGAAATCCATAGATACCCACTTGAGGGAAATTTTTCTTGGAATTGTAGTGACTAAGACTTTTATAAAAGGACTGGATGAAATGAAGTCAAGGACTGCCTTTAGCCTAAGGGCTGAAGTTTTCCATCAATGCTATACACAAGTGGATTGGACTCTACCTAAATCAGAAGGATACCAGGATGTTGGCATAAACAAATGAAAAACAAGATGGAGCAATGTGAAAATAAAAATTGAAGAAAGCTGATGTGTGGAAAAGTAGGAAAATATCAGAGAAGATAAAACAGATGATCAACCAAGCAAGTATGGATAGTGACAGAAAAATCTCCACCAGAATGTAAGCTTCAGAATAACTTTACCTTTTTTCTTCTATTTTTTTTCCTCTCCTCACTATTCTTTATCTTCAGTCAAGTGGTTGGGTTTCTTCTTAGGTCATCTCTACTTCAGCACAAGTTACTAGTTTAATATTAAAAAAGAATCCCACTTCTAGCAAGGAAGCCGATATGAAAGATGTGAGCCAAGTCTGTCCTTCTCAAGAAACTGACTTAGAATGGGAAAGGTGCAGCAAAGGAAAAACCAACAGAAGAGGTAAAGAGGGACATCAGTTATCTTACTCTAACAAAGACAGGCTGAGAGATCACAAATGGCCAAGTAATAGGCTCCAGATTCTGGCCTATTCCAGGAGTAGCAAAGGGCTCCAATCCTCCCCAGCTATGAAAGAGGATGGGACACAGATAACATGATTCTTGTATTTGTATTTCAATCCCCCATTCCCTTAAACCTATCCTAACTGCAGCAGACAGTAGATTTTGGCTTGGTGTAGCATCAGGGCAGAGTATGGGAAGAAGGTGAATAGGTACTGCTGGTGGAGGTGTCAATTAGCCCAACTGTTTTGAAAAACAGTTTGGAATAATATTTATGAAGTCACTAAACTGTATGTAGCCTTTGACCTGAGTGATGCCACTACTAGGCATATACCCCAAGGGGGTCAAAGACTGAAGGAGATGTCCCATATATAGAAAAAATACTGTAATAGCAAAGAAGTAGAAGGAAAGTGGGTATCCATTGATTTGGAGGGATGACTAACCAAAATGTGAAATGAAATGTTAATGCAAGAAGACGTGATGAACATGAAGAATTCAAAGGAACCTGGGGAGACTTATATGATCTGATGGAAAGCAAGGTATGCAAAATCAGAACAAGTGACATATGACCACAAGACTGTAAAAGATAAGTGCATTAGGACTCTTATTAACATATTGTCTAATTGTGACCAAAGGTGACTACCCATGACCAAGACAACATGAAAATGAAGCATGCCTCATGACACTTAGCAAAAGGATGGTGGATAAATAGGTGCAGAATGAACTATACATTTTCAAAACTGGTCAATGTGTGGATTTGTTTTTACTCAGCAGAACTTGTTTGTTGCAGGAGAGAGTTCTGTTGGGTAAGGGGAGTCATTAGGAAGGGACAATAACATCATAAAAAATAAAATATCAATAAAACATTTTTAAAAGCTAGAAATAGCTTATAAAGTGCAATGTGGGCTATTTACTTAATTGCTATTATTTCTTACATTTTGCCACCATCTGCTTGATGTTTGTGCTTTGCAGATTTAATATTTTGTGAAGGAATAACATTTTCAAAGTTGATATATTTTTCTGAATATTCAGTCACCGGGCAACTCAAATCTAATTCTTCATAAATCCTTGTAGGCTTCCGAGGACAGCGATGGAGCCTGTGTAGACACAAATAAACTGAAATGTGATTTCAACTTTTTCAACAATAAAAAATTATTTGCATTATCATGAAATCATTGTCCTGTACTTCATGATCCTTTTAACCCAGAAATCCCTGACACACCTAGGGATCTTTACTTGAGAGTAGCTTCATTTTCTTCTTTGTTTATGTTATGTGTGAGACTTTTCTGAAGAACCAATCTGACATGCCAGGCTGGCCTTAGACAGCCTACACAATGAAAGAAAAACCTGGGGTGTAGGTCTGAAATCTTTCCCCCTATCAGACCTAGAATAAAAGTCTAGGAAACACTGATTAGGTGCCATACAGAGAAAGGCAGACACCTTGAAAGAAGAAACTTGTGACTCTTTAAGAGAATGGCTGATTTATAGACTCACAGGATTTCAGAACTAGGAATAGCTGCTTATCCAATCCATACCTAAATCAGAATCTACTCTACAACGTGCCCCTTCCACAAAGGGCTTTTGCCCGAGGATCTTTCAAAGCAGTGCATTCTAGGTTGGGATAGCTCTTAATTGCTAATTGAATTCAATGGAGTTTAAGTGCTTACTACATTCAGGGCACTGTGATAGGGATAGAAAGAAAAAATGAGACTGCACTTACCTTTCAAGGAGCTAATGTTTTCAGAAAGAGAAATTCTATGTATACAAAGCCTAACATTTTCCTCTTTGTAGGTTCTACCCTTTACTCCTAGTACTACCCACTGGGACCAAGTAGAGTCCCATTTTCCATAGTGGCGGCCCTTCAAATGTTTGAAGACAGTTTTCTGGGGTGCTTTCCGGTTGCAAAGCCTGCGATATTATTACATAATTTTTTTTTTTACTTGTCCTGGTGCTTTGCACTGTTCCCCCCATTGGGGAGGTCCTTAGTTAACATGCTGAATTAGTTATTCCCCTGTTCTCTTATGCTCCACAATTTCTCCTAAATTAACCGGGATCTATAGTGTGTGTAGCCAAATCAATTTATTATGTTTTGTGTTGGACCCTGGGGAATTCTGAATTGAAAGATGAGTGTGTTGAAGGCAGAAGGGATTATAAACTATTCCCAGTTTACTCTGCACCCACAGACTATAAGGGAATCAGATATAGGAATACCCATGGGTTTTGGGGAATGTGTTGGAAATATTAAGGATGTGGAGATCAGTCATGCAGCTGAAATATATCAATGAACATTAGTGGGAGACTGTGATAGAGAGATTGACTGAAGAGTTAAAAGTCTGTAGAGAAGCACTGACTCCAGCATAAATGGTTTGTGGGTGTTTTTGGCTGTGGTCCCCTGGCAGACTGTGAATGAATCTGGTTGTAGATCCCTGGAAGGCTGAGTTTGCTTCTAGGGCAAAGTCTTGATTTGGGGAATTTGGGGATGCTATTGATTTAGGGTAGCAGACAACATTCTCTCTAGCTTGTGCAGTTAGCTGATAAGATGATGTATTCTGTGTTCTAGTTCTGGGCTCTTTGCATAGAACAATTTCAATTTTCTGGGAACAATCATGAAAGCACATTGTCAGATGTGTCATGTCTAAATGGCATAATTCTGAATCCCTTATAGCCCCCCAAATTTTGGGGGAGTATAAATGGATCCAGAACCTGGAGTATAAGCAGTATTGTAATCTTGGTCTGCAGTAGTTTGCTCTGAATAATACCTATGCCACTTAAGAAAAGCAAAATGTTTTTCTCTATTTGAAAGATATTTTCTTCTAATCACTCTGTATTCTCTAAATATTCTCTGCCTTTTCCTGCACAATGAAGAAACATAGTAATAATTTCTCTATGTTTCTTCAAAAAGCAGATCATGCTATGACACCTAGAATGGGTATTTCTTATTAGACTACATAGTTCTAAGGTCCCCTTCCGTTCTGAGAAACTGTAATTCTTAGTGAAATAAAGATTTGACATATGTATGTAACACCTGGAGATACCCAGACTCACAGGATCATGCCTTGGAGCAGTGGTGTCAAACTCAAATAGAAATAGATCCCAGAGGCTGACTATGGATTTAGAAAACCACAAATCAACATTATCTAGGTTGTGTTACATTTTTATGTATTTCGTTAAACATTTCTCAATCACGCTTTAATCTGGTTTGTGCCCTACTCAGGAGTTTTGCAGGGCACTTGGTGTGGCAGGCTGGGAGTTTGACACCTTTGCTGTGGCAGAACGTCACCCTAGATTTAAGGTACTCTGTGTGGATCTGTACCCTTAAAACTGTAGCTCACAAGTCCCTCACTGATCTGTTTACCTTTCAGTAGTCAGCCAGAAGACATTATTAACTCAAAGTGAAAATATTTACTGACATGGCATTGTAATACAAGTAACAACAAAAAAAATTCCTCCATAAAGCTGGGACTCACTCTCTTGTAAATAAAACCAGCATCAGCAGGAAAAGCAGAGATGCATAGATATTATAAGTAGAGAATCAGACACCTAAGGAACATGTGTTTTGAGGTTTGTAAGGTGCTTTACAAATATCTTCTTATATCGTCACAACAATCCTGAGAGGTCAGTGTTGTTATCATCCCTATTTTATGGATGAAGAAACTGAGGCAGACCATTAAGTGACTTGTTCAGGGTTACATAGCAAAGTGTCTGAAGCTGGATTTGAACTCAGATCTTCCTGATTCTGTTCTAGCATTTTTTGTCCTGTGACATCTAGCAGTGGTCTGGACAAAAAATTCTCCCTGTAACTGCATTGGACATGCAAAGTCGAGGTTCAGACTTACACCAGGCTAGGGCAGGCAGGCAGAAAAGTTCCAAAGATCTGTAAGTTTGAGCACTTGAGATGTCTAGGCTATTGAGGAAACTGCACCCTAATACTCTGTGATAGCATAACAAGGATCTCAGAAAAGCTCTCTTGTACCACAATAGGGCAGATAGTTTACATCTGCTCCAAAATCAACTGAAAAACAGTTGATGGACGAGTACCAATGGGTGTGCTCTCAGTGTAGTTATTTCTGAAGTCACAAGGCATTCTTTTAGCTAAAAGCCCTCTCTGTGGCTTAAGATACATTGCCAGGCACCAGTATTTTAGGAATACAGCATCCATATTACTCATAATTTACATTAACCACTTTAGATTTTTCTAAAAAGTTTTCACAAAGTTTTCAGCTTAATACTGCTTATGATAAGGGATTCTAATACCTTTTTTTTTTCTATTTCAGACACTATAGAAGTTTCTCTAATTTTTCTAATTTAATAATTATTGTTCTAATTTAATTCTAATAATTCTCTAATTTCTCACATTATTTGGCCTAGTAATACCTACTTTGACAACATCAATATCCCCCTAATTGTTCTTCCTTAGGCCTTTCAATCAAATCCAACCTATCTACCTTTGACAATGTAATCTTAGCTTTCTTTACATCACTTCCCTATCTTGGGTCATATACTCAGAAATGGGCCAGTTGTTCCTCAGGAAATTGTTCATAAAGTGCTCAAGATCTCTCCTTTTACTTAGCAATATTTCAGGAGACTCTTGGCCCTCTTTCACCAACCTCACCTCCAAACTAACTAGTGGTCAAGTGCTACTGTTTCTGCCCTCCTGACATCTCTCATACACCCCCTGCTCTCCTCTAACATTGCCCCACCCCAGTATAGGCCCTCATCAGCTCAGACCTAGCATATTGTAATAGCTATGGTGGGGTGAGGGTGGGGGGGTTGGGGTCTGCCTGCCATAAGTCTTTTCTCCATCCAATCCATCTTCTACTTGGGTATCAAATTGATCTTCCTAAAAAGCAAGTCTGATCATGTTCTACCCACCCATCCCCTTTTAATTCTAGTGCCTTTTTTCTGTTAATTATTTCCTATTTTTCCTGTATATACCTTGTTCATACATATTAGCTTGCTTATTGTCTCCCCCATTAGACTGTGAGCTCCTTGGGGGCAGGCACTGTCTTGCCTCTTTTTGTAACCCCAGCATTCAGCACAGTGCTTGGCACACAGTAGGCTCTTAAGAAACTGTGGTCCTAGTGTCTGATATATTCAATAGAGCTATAACCCTTACATGTGCACCCCTCCCTCCTTGCCCCCCCCCACCTTAAATAGTTCTTTTAAGGTTGTGGCAGACTGTGATCACAAGCCCAATTATACTGCAAAGTAGGTTACTTTTCTGTTGTCTCTTGATCTTAGTGTACCTGAGTTGGTCTAAAGGTGATAGTGGTGGCACATTATAAATTAGGACATATTGCCACTTGCAAGAACCTTGTCTGCCCACACTAAGTAACAGGTTGTCTTTGAAAATATATAACTGTTTCTCCTTTGGAAATAATTGGTTCACCTTTGGCATTTTCTTTTCTTCTTTAGTTACAGTGAATCATAGGATCCTAGTTCTAGAGTTAGAAGGAAGCTGTAAGGCCTTCTAGTCTAACCTTCTGATTTTCTAGATGAAAAAGCTTGAAACCCAAGAAGGTTAAGTAACTTACCAAAAGTCACATGGGTAGAAACATCCTAGCTGTGAGTGGAACACTGTATCTTTGACTTGAGTCTGTGCTCTTTCCTTTTTCTTCTAAGTGGATTTTACTACCTCTGTGGACAGGGAAATTTTGTAGCCATAGTTCATACTGTAAGCTTATAGTTAATTCTGTCATTTTGGATTCCTGATCCTTTACCTTATATTCATGCTTACTTGGAAATTATGTAGTAGAATTAGTCTGGGCTAAATCATCAGGTATCTGTTTAGGGGCACCCTCTACCTACGTCATTAACATTTCTATTAACATCAACTTGGGTTATAAATTCACTTTTGAAAGGGGTAGAAGAGGTTTAGTTTTTAATTATTTTTTAAATAAGAAGTATCCAGTATAGATATTTATGTAGAACGCAAGAGATAGCACTCTACCTCCAGACAATGTTTTATATACTTCAGGTAATTTGATTATGCCTATGCTTAGACTATAGGGAATCTTGCCTGGGGATACCTCAAGCTTGGAGACATCTTTTAGGCTGCTTGATTGAATGGATATAGGAAGATCTAGGGCTAGTCATCTTGTGTTAAAGAGGATGAAAATTTCTTGGGTAGTCTTGGGTGGTTTTTGCTGCTTTTGCCATATTATTTCTGTCTCATGCTCTGTGTATTTCATTTCATGCTCATGAATGTGCTCTTAAATTACATTGGTGTTCTTCAGATTGGTGTTGATCCTTTAGACTTTGAAGTTTCAGCCTTTCTAGTTCCATCTTATCTATACAACCTTGTTTCCTATTATTCTCCAATGTATCCTGTGCTGTGGTCATTCAGGTCTCCTTCCCATGCCATGGATGATCCATGTTCAATGACACCTCAGAGCTTTTATTTACATTGTTCATTACATCTGGAAAAGTCTTCCTGATTCTTTACCTAGGCAAATCCTACCTATAGTTCAAAAAGTCAACTCAAGACTTCTTTCTCTATGAAGTATCATCTGCCTACTTCAACCTTCATTGTTTTCCCCCATTTTCTCATCGTAAAAAGCATTTATAGTCAGTTTATCCAGTTTTATATCTGTAGGATCATATAGTATAGAGCTGGAAGGGAATTTAGAAACTATCCCATCCTGACTCATATTTTACAGAGAAAGAAATTGAGGCTCAGAAAGGTCAAGTGAATTGGTCAAGGTCACTTATAGTACTAGGGCTAAGGTTAATCTTGTGTTTGTTTTTTTTAACTTGTTGGTTTGTGTATAGAAAATATATATAGGTTTTCTCTTTCCAATTAGATTATAAGCTCCTAGGAGGCAGGGACTACATATGCTTATATGCTTCCCAGTATCGACTATAGTTCTCAGAACACAAACTAAAATCAGAATTTGTTGGTTGACTGAGTCTGAATTATTCTGTATGACAGAAAAACATCTGGATGAAAAGTAGAAAACTCAGTTAATCTCCAGATGTTTAACCAAACACATGGATATTTGGACTCATTCAGATATCTGACACTCTGAAGGGAAAACCCCCCCAACATCTGGATGTTTAATTGCCATTTTTTTCAGTCAGATATTCTGACATCATGTCTACATGTCTACAGCCTAGATCTAATCATTATTTCCTTCATTTATGCTTCTGTTTCCTGTCATATAAAAACTACTTCTATGATATATTCAAAATCTCCCAGGAAGATGAGGCAACTAAATGAAAGAAATTATAATGGCCTCGATTGAATTCCACTTGTCTAAATCAGCTAAACATTCAATTCCTTCCATATCTTGAGAAAATTTTTCAGTTGCTACCATTAAGCTATACTTTAATTTAAAATGCAAGGACCATTATTTAAATATATTCTGCATATTTTATTTAAATCTATATTTTGATGTAAATTTCCCTATTTTAATTGCTCTCACAAACCTGGTTCTGGTAATAAGGATGCATATGTTCTATGTTAGTGAATAACTACTTCTACCAAAACCTGCCCCCAAAACCCAGCACTGGGATATTTTTATACTTGGTAAAACAAAAACAAAACCCCTGTTTTCATGTTATTTGAATTGGCTATAGTTATTTAAGTGGTTTTCTGTCATCTTCAAATTTGATAAGCATTATATCCATACCTTTAAATCATGATAAAGGAAGTTAAACAAGGAGCAAACTAGATTGTTACTACCTTAATCATTCAAACTAACTAAACAGAGATTTTTTACAATATCTAGATAAATATACTAATCATGTAACTAGATTTGCTTAAATCAGTAATGGTAAAACTCTGGGACCTGCTCTGGAAAAATAAACAAAACCAAAACAGCCCTCAGGCCCATGTGGCCCCCTTCTGCATCTTCTGTGACCTTGGCAAATGGTAGAAAGCAGGCCAGAAAATACTATGAATCATCGTTCTTAAGACTTTCTATAAAACAATAACTTAATTGTAGGCACTATGAATGATAGTTCAATTCTTGTACACTGACCAATAAATGAACCTATTACTGGAAAAACTAAAAATTGCCGATCTTGACATTCTTGCTACAAGCGAAACCAGAAGATAAAAAGTGAAAGAGTGCTTCATAGGTTCTCCTAGGACATAGGAATTAAGGGAATGAGCCCAGGATTACTTTTAGTCTCTGCCTGAAGGCAACAAGAAGCATCATGTTATGGGATACTTGGTTATTTCATATTTCAGGATTCAAAATGAACATCTATAAGAAGACTACCATAAAGATAATAGAGGGTAATGTGCCATGATCTTTTGCAGAGAATAAGGAAATAGAGAAAATCTATTAAGAATTAAATAAAAATCTCTGGATTAAAATAACTAATTTTAATTTATTGGTTTCAGTGTAAATAATAAAGGTGGGCAGAGAGAAAGACACTGAAATATATTGGAAAACATGACTCAGGAACAAGAAATTAAATATGCCAAAGGCTTGTCATTTATATAGAAGCCTTATACCTATAAATTATGAATTCTTTATTGAAGAAGAAACAAGGAAGGTGCTGGACCAATATTGAACCAGAATTTTAGAATTGGAAAGGACATGAAAGACCTTAAGATATATGGAGCAATCTAGTCCATCCTGTATCAATTAGAACAAGTTAAACTGAACCTCCAAGAGGCCCTTCAAGTAGCTGAAGATGTCTGTTACATCCTCCCCAAGTCTTCTCTTCCAAAGGCTAAGCATCCTTCAACTAATCCTAGATAGGTTATGACTTTGAGTACCTTCACTATTCTGACTGTGCTCTTCTCAACAATCTTAAGCAAATTAATCTCCTTAAAAGTTGGTGCCCACAATCAAACACAATATTTTAAATATGATCTGACCAAGGCAGAAAACAGGATTATTACCACCTTAGTCATATACATACACACACACACACACATACACACACGTACACATACATACACACATCTTAAAAGAAAGGAAGGAAAACACTTCTGGGTGGGAATTAAAAGTAAATAAAACGTATGGTAAATAATTCACAGGGGATAATCCACATGTAAATAATTAAGATTTGACCTATCTAAACCTGAGACATCATATTTTATATAATCTGTGATAATAAATAATATAAATGAGTCTCTAATTCTTATTTGATAGTCATGTTGTTCCTTACAAAGGGAAAAAGACATGGGTAGGAATTTTGATAATAATAATTTTCATAATGGGACACAAGAAGCAAATAGTCACAGTACAAGAATTCTAAAATGGAAACATGATATAATAACGATGAGGGACTTCAATTATCTGTAGATATATAGACATGTAGAACTCCATCTTTCTGCTAAAATCAGAACAGTTAATTACTTGACTTGCCTTAATGATAATTTCTTTATCCTTGGAAAGATAGAAAAAGCAACAAGGGAAAATATTCTATACCTGATTCTTAATAGCAAACAGGAACTTGCATGGAAACATTGAAACCTTAGGGGAAAAGTGGCCTTAGAATTTGTGATGAGGTGAGAAATTGAGTATAGTCTTTCATACACTATTTTGGGAGAACATGTTTCAGATTATTCAGAAAAACTCAGACTGACTGAATAGCTGGAAATAATCACTATGGCCTGATCCAACCATTCTGGAGAGCAATCAGCAACTATGCCCAAAGGGCTATAAAATGGGGCATATCCTTTGATCCAGCAATACTACTACTAGGTCTATATCCCAAAGATATAAAAAGGGGGTGGGGGGTAGGGTGTATTTGTACAAAAATATTTATAGTAGCTCTTTTTTGTTGTGGCTAAGAATTGGAAATTGAAGGGATGCCCATCAATTGGGGAATGGCTAAACAAGCTGTGGTATATAATTGTGATGGAATATTATTGTGCTGTAAGAAATGACAAAGGATGATTTCCAAAAAACCTGGAAAGATTTATATAAACTGATGCAGAGTGAAGAACAAGAACATTACACATAGTAACGGCAATACTGTATGATGAGGAACTGTGATTAATTTAGCTATTCTCAGCAATAAAATGATCCAAGAAAATCCCAAAGGACTAATGATGAAGCATACTATCTACCTCCAGAGAAAGAACTGATATTGCTTGAATACAGACTGAAGCATGCTATTTTTCACTTTCTTCCTTTCGTTCTTTTTCTTTGAGTCTTCTTGTACAAAATGACTAATATGGAAGTGTTTCATATTATTGCACGTGTATAACCTATATCTGAGGGCTTACCAGCTCAGGGAAGGGGAATGGAGAAGGGAAAGGATTTGAAACTCAAAACTTTAAAAACAATGTTAAAAAGTTGTTTTAATATGTAATTGTGGAAAAAATAAAATATATTAAAAAAAAAAATTGGCAGCAGCTAGGTGGCACAGTGAATAGAGCACTGGCCCTGGAGTCAGGAGGACCTGAGTTCACATCTGACCTTAGACACTTAACACAAAAACTAGCCATGTGACCTTGGGCAAGTCACTTAACCCCAACTGCCCTACCCTCCCCCCTCCAAAAAGAAAAAAAAAACCTTAAAATTATAAAAAAAAAACCAACAAAAAAAATCACTATGGGGCAATGGAAAGAATGAAAGCCATGGGACTTTACTTTCAATCCCAGCTCAGTGACTTACAATGACTACCTGTTGAATCTGATTAAATTCCTTAAACTCTCTGGGCCTTAGTTTTCTTTTTTTTTTAATTTTTTAATTAATTTATTTTTTAAAAGCAATCAGGGTTAAGTAACTTGCTCAAGGTTACACGGCCAGTTATTTCTGGGTGTGGTACTGAGTATCTGAGCCCGGATTTGATCCAGGTCATCCCGACACTGGAGCCAGTACTCTTACTCGCTGTGCTACCTGGCCGCCCCAAGGGCCTTAGTTTTCCCATATATAAAATGAGAAGGTCAGACTAGACGACTTTTGTAACTAGAGATCTATGATCCTATGATAATAACTTCAAAGAAAGTTTCAGTGGATTGCTTCAGGGATTTTTGATATTTAGTATTTTTATCAATAACTTGGATAAGGTAAAGATGACATCTGAAGGTGATGCAAAGCTATATACCTAACTCACTGGATGGCAGAATCCAAAAAGATTTTGATAGTATGGAACATTGGGTTGAATTGAAGGTGAAATTTAATAGGACTAAATTATACATTAAGTTAAAAATTTCAATTTCACATATACAAAATGGGGAAGGTATGGTGGGCAGTAGATTGTTTACCAAATGAGTCTTCACTTGGAGAATACCTGAACAAACTAATACATGCCTATCATGGAATATTATAGTGAAATAAGAAACAACAAATGTGAATATTTTTTCCTAATCAATCAATTCATGAGCATTTGTTAAGCACCTACTTTATGCCAGGGACTGTGGTAGGCTGGGAATAAAAAGACAAAGCAAACTAGTCCTTGCATTTAAGGGGCAATGATTCTATTAAAGTCACATATATACACATAAGCAGATAAACACACATGGTAGCACAGAGGGGGACACTAGTAGGGGATTGGGAAAGTCTTATGAGGGACGTAGAATCTGAGTTAAGTTTTGAAGGAAGCTGGGGCTTCTAAAAGGCAGAAGGGAGGAGGGAGTATTTCAAACATTTAATGATCTAGCTAACTTGGCCTCCTTTTTGTCCCTGTGTGGGGTACAGAGACCCTAACCCAAACTGACTACTCAGAGACATCTCAAAGCGAAGATGGAAAGATTTATTAGAATCTCGAGAGAAGCGGGTGGTTCAGTCCCCAGGACAGCACCCAGAGAGAAGAGGCCCCCCGTACAGAAGCTAAAGCTGGGTTAAATAAGCAAGGGTTACAAATATTAACATAATTATTACTAATGAGGCTCTAATCTTGCTGGATAATATACATAATACATGAAGTCTATTACACAAGTGCAGTAACAACCTTAGAATACTGGACCCCTTTTCAATCTACTTGATACATTCTTATCTGGACTCAAGGGTCTCAAGGTTACTGTCTATTCCTTGATTGGTCAAATCCACCTGCTGCTGCCAGCTCCTTCCATTCTTCATTATTTTTAGTATTATCTATGAGTTTTTAACAGAACCATAGTCTGAGCTTCTTCCCAAGGTTACTGCCTGTCTCCTTCTTATCAGTAGTTCAGCAATTCTTGCAGTTCTTTAGAAACTTAACTCTTTTATGGCAAGCTGGGTGAAGGGGGTGGGGGGGGGAGGGGCACCTGACTAGAATAGGGCAACTATATAGAAAGATTTTTAAGGTTTCAAAATCACATAATTTCTAGAAAAATGGAAACTTAGGCCTAAGGCCTAAGGACCTACTTATAACAAACAGTCTCTGAGAAACCAAATTTTTACCTTTCCCATACATCCCTCACACACAAATTCTATTTTCTGTCTCTACCTTTGAGCAGGCTGGCCCCTATGCTTGATGTAGGGGATAGGGATGGTCTGTGAACTGGGAGTAAGTGGGAAACAATGATTTAGGCTTTCTTCTTATTTAAAAGATGAGGAAATTGGGACAGCCTGGTGGCTCAGCGAGTGGGAGCACCGGCCCCAGTGTTGGGATGACCTGGGGATCGAAACCGGACTCAGATGCCTAGCACCACACCCAGAAATAACTGGTCGTGTAACCTTGAGCAAGTTACTTAACCCCAATTGCTTAAAAAAAAACGATGAGGAAACTAAGGCACAGAGAGGTTAAGCAACTTGTCCATGGATGTATAGCTAATGGCATACTAGAATCCAAAGCACAGTATACCATATAAATCTCATAAACTTTCTAAGCTCTCTCCTAAACTCTACTCCTGACTCTCTAGACTTTACCATGTGGCAACCTTTTCACCCTAAAAGACACCTCCACTCTATAGCTTTCTCACTCTGAGATCCCTCTTTCACTGAAGGCCCAACCTCTGATTAAGTGAGTCCCTCCCCCAAACTGCCATTTCAGGAAGTACCCAAATCACTAGTTATGTTCCCCCTGCTTCTCTCCTTTGTACTTTTTCCACTCTGTATCTCTTCCCTCCCTCCCATATCAAAAAAGTCTAGCTCCAGTCTCCTTGGCATGTTCAGTGATCTCCAAATTCCCAATCCTTGGAGAAAATCAGAGAATTTCAGTTAGAAAGGATCCCAGGGCCACCTGGTCCAACCCATACCTATAAAAGACTCACCACAACATACTCAACAAATAGTCATCTAACCTTTTGAGGAAAATCCCACTACCATCTGAGAGGGTCCATTATGTCATGCTAGACAACTCCTATTTGTCAGGAAGCCCAAGTCTGCCTCTTTGCTAATTCTACCCATTACTCTTAGTTGTATTTCCTGGGGGCAAATAACATGTTTAATCCCTCTTCCACATCATACTCCTTCACATACTTTAAGATAGTTATCATGTCCTGCAAAGATCACTGATTCTGGAGTCAAAGGCCTTGTGTTCAAATCCCATTTCTTGACAGTACCACCCATACAATACTGGATAGGTCACCCTGAACCTCAGTTTCCACACAGGCAAAATGGAGGACTAGAATAAATTACCTTTAGGGTCCCTTCCAGCTCTAATCTATGACTCTATAATACTTCTAAGCCTTTTCTTCTCTATGCTAAATATCTCTAGTACCTTCAAAAGACACTCATATAATGTGAACTTAAGGCCTTTAACCATTGTGTTGATCCTGCTCTAATTACTCTCCATTTTAAAAAAGGCATTCAGGAAATATAGTGCCCAGCACTGAACATACACATGAAAAGATGGTTTTGAGCATAACAGAGTACACTGGGACTGGTTGTTAGAGTCTGATCAGGAAAGATCACATTTGAACCATCTTAATGTAGCCCAAAATTGCATTTTTTTTTTTGGCTTCCGTATCATTTACTGGGGAAAAAAAACAATTAAACAAACATGCATTAAGTGCCTACTATGTATCAGGCACTGTGCTAGGTGCTGTGGACACAAAGACAAAACAAAATAGATCCTGTCCTCAAGGAGCTTACATTTCATTGAAGAGAAACAACATAAAAACATATAAGCAAATATAAATAGATACAAAGTAATTTCTGGGAGGAGGGGACAGATCCACTATAGAAGTAATTTGTGAACAATAGAACTCATGGCTTTTAGAGTGCACAGTGGTATGAAGCAGCAGTGAGTAGTGGTCAAGGATAGGACCTTTGTACTAGGCAGTGTACAACTCAGAATCCCATACCATCATGTTGACTCATATTGATGTTGCAGTCCCCTAACACTTTCAGATCTTTTTTTACCCTCTCATTCCCCTGCTTAGTAATCAAGCCTCCCCAATATTATATCTGGGATGGATTTTTTGAAAGCATGGCTAAAATGTGTTCAATTCTGGGCACTATATTTCTTGAAGGACATTTTTTAAATGGAGAGCAATTAGAGCAGGATAACCAAAATGGTTAAAGGTCTTAAATTCATATTATATGAGTATCTTTTGAAGGTACTAAAGATGTTAATCATAGAGAAGAAAAGGCTTAAAAGGATTATAGATTATATCTCACCTTGTTAGATTCAACCCAATTTTCTTACCTGGCAATATCTTTTTGGATAATTACTTTGCTATTCAATCTGTTACCTGTTTTTCATAGCTTCATTTAATCTGTATATTTGATAAGGATTGCCATCTATGCCTTTATCTAATCATTGATTAAAATGTACAGGACCCACCTACAGATCTCTGGGACACTACACTGACAAAGCTCTGCACTTCTTACATGTTAACATTGAACCATTAATGATTACTTTTTGAGTTCATACAATAGTATTATCATCTATCCCCTCTCCATCTTTTCCACAGGAATAGTAAGAACTACTGAATGCTTTCTTAAAACCTCTGTAAACTATATTTATACTATTTCTTATCTTCTACCATAGTTGAGAAACCCTGTTGAAAAAGGAAAGGCTTGTCAAGGCATGATTTATTCTTCTTGAAGCCACAGTTATCTGTGATTACTAACTCCCCTAATTCACTAAATATCTCTCTAATAAGTAAGTTTTAGAGTGCTGCCAAGAAGTTCACTGAACTATAGTTTGTATTGTTTGATTATCTTCCCTTTTCTAGTCCTATGGTATCTCTCCTGTTCTCTAGTCACTGAGAGTGGTTGGGGAATCACAGGAGCCAATTCTTTCAGTTTCTAAGAATGGTTCATCTGTTGAAGAGAGCTGCTCCTGATCACCCTGTACCTGAAGAACATCCTCCTCTCAAATCACTTGCTCCTGAATCATTTGTTTCTAGCCAACATTGGCTGAAGGGAGGTGGCAGACGCAGAACCTGGCCGTGAGAAAAAGTGGACCATGGATTGTTAGGAAAGGCTCTTAAATGTCCAGTGGGCCAGTGCATTGTTATGGGAAGGACTTGGTGGGATAGCGGCACCCTGGGAGCAAAACCATGGTTTCCTGCCTGCTAGTTAAGGCTCTGAAAAGCAGTTGCTCCCGTAGAGCTTACATGCTCTCATTTCAGCAGTGACAGTGACTTTAATGAAGTGTAATTGATGGGACCGAGATTTCTTTTCTCTTCTATGTATATTTTACTCCTCTCTTCTATCCTAAATCTTAATATTCACTTGGTAATTAGCTCACTGATGCTATTTTATAGCCGTTTTGCAACATTTTGCTTGTATTTTAGATCACTTCTGCTGAATATTTACTTCAACATTTCAGGGATCCATACTTTCACCAGTGTGACATTTCCTTTCACCAACACAGAAGTAACTCCCTTTGATTTAGTAGATGGTCTTCATGAATTGTTGCAAAAAAAAAAAAAAAAGGTCATCGGATGGCTGGCCTTTGGGTAATGAGCTCTGCATGCTCAGATATGCTGGTCTTCAAAGCATCAGACCTAGTCTGCCCATGGATTCACATTTGAAGCCACTGAGATCTGCTTTATCTTGTGTTCTCCTGGCACAGCCTGTGAGAATACCAAGTTACCTCTATACCAGCATGAGAAATTCCAGAAGACTCTGGTGAAGGTGCGACAGAATACCTGTATTTGGGCTTTGGTAACTTTAAGGTACCCTCTTGTGATGGTTTGTGATTCGTAATGAACATGAACTAGGACTTTAATTGAGGACAAATAAGAGCAGCATATGGAGCCAGAGAAGTGGCCAGCTCAAAACACACATTATCAAGTGCTTCCTATAATTGTGATGTGGTTACTTAGTAAAATTTATACTTACCAATTCCTGGGCTAAAAAATAGAATTCTATTATTGCAAGCATTTAACTAGTGATAAAAGGTTATTTAAAAATTCACAGGTATCCATATGCATTATTTTATTCTTTGTAATATAACTTTAGAGGGAATCAAGTCTCTTGTCCCATCCTTGATCTAAAACTTTTATATGATCCCATATTTTAATGTTCATAAACAGATGGAAACACACAGAATTGTAAAGAAATAGCTTTAAAGGAAGATAAATTGACAAATACATACAAAAGAAGGTGAGAAAAAGCTGAGTATTTATTGAATTTTTTGAAAAATGAAATGTAACAACAATTTCCCAGAAGATACTTGATAACCTTGATTGGTATAAACTAAATAAACTTTGGTTCATTGTTATTTTTAACTTTTTGGTGAGAACCAAACTTGTGAAAAACTATTTCCCCCCCAAATTTAAGTGTTTTCTCTTTGGAGGTAGTCATTACTTGGGAGCAGAAACAATGACCGGTCTATTTATTATAATGTTTATTTAGCACATACTGATTAAGACCTTAGGTAAATAATTGGGAGAAAGCAACCAGGAGACTATGTTTGTTTGGCATAGGAAGTTGTTAGGTGGGACCATGGTATTTCCATAAACTGGGGGGAAATTTTTTAAAAAGCACTGAAAAGGTGACTGCAGAGAGACCACAGATAGAGCTCAACCTTTGTATCTGAGTGTTAAAAAAAAAAAGCATATAGTTGGGAAAAAGTGAACTTTTAGAGTCAAATTGCTCCTTAACAGACAGTTTTCAAGAAACTCAGGAAGTAGAGAAAACCAAGAAAACTATATCAAATCTGAACAGTATTCCTGGAGAAGTAGGTATAAATTTGGAAATTTGGGAAAAGAATACCTAAGATCACAGATTTTGTGCTTTAATGAAACAGGAATGTCTGAAGATACAGGAAACTCAGAAAGGAGAATGGGCTGGATCCATGGAACTAATGGCTATTGAAAAGTTTAGGAAATTGGGAAAGAGGTCTTGGTCCACAGGACACCCAATGGGTTTAGGTCCTTGGGAAATGCAATCAAACAATTTTTATGTGAAAATGAAATAGTCCTAGACCTCAAAGAACTTACGATCTACAAGAGGAAAAAACACAGCTGGATCTCTGGAAGAGGAGAACTGAAAGGAGTAGGGGCTCAGGAAAGAGGAATGGGTCCTAGAAGATGAGAGCTGAAGGGTGATGAAGATCAGAAAGGGGACAGGTCTCTTAAAGATGTTGGGGGGGGGGAAGGGGAGGGTTTGGATCCTCAGAACAGGAGAGCCACAGCGTGTGATGGCTCAGGAAAGCAGAGCTTTGGTACAGGAGGGCTCAAGAGTATGGGAGTCAGGAAGCGGTCACTGGTTCCCAGGAACAGTAAAACTGAAAGCCACTGTGATAACTCGGAAAGGGGCAAGAGGAATGAGTTTTTGGAACTTGAGAACTGAAGAGAATGGAAGGTTCAGAAGGAGAGGGCAGGTTGGACAACTGAGTTTCTGGAACATGAGTTAAAGAAAATGGGGCCTAGGAAGAGGAGTCTGGATCCTCAGTACAGGTGGCCCAAAGGCTATGGAGGCTGAGGACAGGGAAGGAAAGTGAGCTGGATCCTCAGAACCTGAGCCCCACAAACTTCAGCAAAGGGGTCTGGATCCCTGGAACAGGAGAGGTGAAGGTGAATGGGGTTGAGAAAAGGGGCTAAGTATCTGGAAAAGTAAAATTAAAGGGTATGGGACTCAGAATAGTGTCTGGGCTGTGCTCTTGGACTAGGAGAGCTGAAGGATGTGGGGCTAAGAAGGAGAGCTGTAATCCTAGCACAGGAGAGCTGAAACTTGAGAAATCATAAAAGAGTCTGGGTCTCTTGGGCAGGAGAGTTGAATAGTGGAGGAGGCCTGGGAAAGGGGCTCAATCCCAGGAATAGGGGAAGTTTAAGGGTATCGCTGCTCAGGAAGAGCGTCAGAATAAGTTAGGATGAAAGATGTGGGGCTCAGAAGGGACGCTGGTTTCCTAGAGAGGAGAGTTGATGAAAGTTAATTGGAAAGGGGGCTAAGTTCCCCAAATGGTGGCTTAGAGATGTGGGTTCTGAAAGGAGACTTAGCTGCTGGACGATAGAAGCTGAAAGGTATGGGGCATGGGAAGGGGCTAGCTGGTTCTCTGGAATAAGAGAACTGAAGAGGGTGGGCTCAAGAAGGGAGCTGGCTCCCCGGAACAGGAGAGACCTCCCTGGAACAGTGGGGAGGGGGGGTGGGGTCAGGAAAGGGGACTTAGTCCTTTGAACAAGAGAAGCTTAAGGGTGTGAGCTCAAAAAGTGTTCTCTGGCTTCCCGAAGGGTGTGGGGCTCAGGAAAAGGGCTGGCTCCCTGGAACAGGGAAGCAGAAGATTCTAGGGTTAAAAGGAGGGACTCAGACCTCTAGAGATTGAGGGGGCAAACCTGATAATATGGGGCCTAGGAAGTGGACTGAGTCTCTGGAAGAGTAAAACTAAAAGAAGTGGGAAAGGGGGCTAAGGGGGGGGGGGGGGCTGAAGGGTATGAGGTCAGGAAAAGATCTAACTCACTGGAACAGGGCAGCTGAAGGCAGGCGGGAGTGGGGGGCTGATAGGGCGAAAGGGGTTTGAGACCCTGGAATAGGGAGCGCTGAAGACAGGAAGGTGGAGTGAGACCCTGGAAAAGAACAGCTGAAGACTGCCGGGTCAGGAAAGGGAGTAGAGGCCCTGGAATGGGGGAGGTGAAGGCGGCGGGGTTAGGAAGAGGGGGGAGGGGAGAATGGGACCCCGGAATAAGGGGAGGTGCAGGCAGCGGGTAAGAAAGGGGCTGGCCCCACGCCCAGAGCACGCGTGGGGCAGTCTCGGCAGCTCGGAAGCACGCGGAGAAGAGGGGAAGCCGATTCCGGAGGAGGAATGGAGAGGGCTCCGCTGGACGATCCTGGCCGGCGGGAGAGAGGGGCCCGCACTCACCGTAGTTCGAAAGGTGCCTTACCCGCAAGTGCAGATCTGGCACAGACAGCGGAGCGTCATGATCCCGCCGAAGCCTTCCCTTGGGCCGTTTCTAATACTCTAGCACCGCGGCCGTAACCAAGGCAACCCCTCCACTAGCAGCCTAGTGACGGCAGTGGAGTCCTATGAACGGGGCGGGCTTCCGGCGTCATCACATGGGCGGGCGAGTCGAAGGTCGCGGTCATCGCCACGCCCCCATCCCTTCCCTCCCTTTCCCCAGCTCCCCCATCCTCGAGTTCCGGGTTTGGAACAGCCTCCTCCTCCTCCGCGTCTCCTCCGGCACGTGTGGTGGCGCCTGAGCGGCTGGGCCCGACATCGGCTCCTCGGCTTTTTTTGTCATCTGTAACTGAGTTGAGTGGGTGAGTTGGGGGATCTCGGGAGGCAGATGGGCAGGGGGCCGGAACGACTCCTGGGTGACCGCCTTCAGCGTTCTCCTTCTAGAGCGCTTAGAGATCTGCTTCCCCCGGCAGGAGTCACTCGCTGGGGTCAGAGGTTGCGCACGCCCAGGTTGTCAGAGCAGGAAGGGGACAGGGAATGCTGGGAAGTTGTGAGACGCCGGCTCCCCGCGTGCGGCTTGGGGCAGTTTTGAATCCGAATCGCCCCCTTCGACCCCGGGCCTCTCCCTCACCTCACCTGGGACACCCTCCAATGCTCCCGCCACGCCCCCCAGATGAAAATACGGTCCCGAGGGGCCGGCGGGATGCGGAGCGGGCTCGGCAGCCTGGGCTCCCGCGGCCCCTTCCCAGGGAAGGCCGGCAGAAAACTTCGGCGAGGCGCGGACGTGAAGCGCTTTCTCGGGACACAGGGATGTAGGGGAAGGGGAGCGGCGTGGGGGTCCCGGGCCTAGCGCTGCCCCCGGTAACTTTGGACAGAGCTTTACCCCTCGCTGGATCCCGGGTTCCTCGTCCATAACATGAACTAGATCAGGAGTCCTTAAACTTTTTAAGGGGGTTCATGGACCCCTTTGGCAATCTGGCGAAATCGATGAGCCCCCTCTCAAAAAAATGTTTTAAAATACATAGGATTACAAAGGAAACGAAATGTATAGAAAAAGTTATCAATTCATAACATACAAGTATGTTTCTATACGCATGTGTATGTTCATATACATGTACATATGAATTAATTTACACATACATACATATATGTAGATGTACACACTGTGTAAGTATATTGGAGGGGTTTAATGAGATAAGGCTGGAACCATAAGCCTATGTTGTTGAAGACTGAATGCCAGGCAAAGTGTTTACTTTTCAGTGGGTAGGTAATAACGAGTCATCTAAGCTCATTTTGAAGAGAGGAATGTAATAGGGCCATTAGATCAGCAAACATTTATAAAATGTTTTATTGTGTGCCACGCATTGCTAAGTGCTAGGGATGCAGAGGAAGTTATATATACATGTGTAAATGTATCTCTATATATGTATATATTTGCATGTATAGAGTTCACCAGGTCCCATGTTAACTCTTCCTGGAAGAATCTCTAAGGTCAGTCAGCAAGCATTTATCAAGAGCTTACTATATGCTGGGGCACTGTGCTAAGCACTGGGGATACAAACAAAAAGGAACATGATTCTTGCCTCTAAAGCTATCATACTGTGATTCCAGGCACTGAGGATCCAGACACCAAAAAAAAAAGAGACCCTTCCCTCAAGTTTACATTCTGCTAGTGACTTGCCATAGCTACTCTCCCTAAATTACAGTCCCTAGGTTGCTTCTTTTTTAGTGATAAGGACTTAGAGAAGGTGACCCTGAGTAGCTGAACATATAGTATCAGGAAGTTGACTTTAGGAATCAACAGTGTGGTTCATAAACTTATACTTGCCTTTTTGGTCTTTGTTAGCATTATACAGATTGTTCCAAAAGTCTTAGTATACTCATAAGGGCTGTTAGTATGAAAGTCTTAAACTAATAAAGTTTAAAAACTTTGGGGGTATCCTGTATAAATAGACTTGGTTCTACTATTAACTCACAGCGTGGGCAAGTTACTTAACTTTTGGGCCTTAATTCATCTGTAAAATGAGGATATTGGGCTATATTATTGTTATTTTTTAAGAGGAAAAATCACATTTATTATATACAACCATAGCCAGGAATGCTCTGAATTCCCTGCTTCCATGAGATGCAGAATGTATCAAAAACCCACCAAACAAATATTAGATGTGTACAAGGGAAAACCATTTCACCCAGCTTAAGATAAGAGGTCAGTCTTGTCAGTAGTAGGAGTTCTTATTGTGGAGTTAACGGGAATGAATTTCCCCTTATTTATTAGCATTCTGTGGATTCTATCCCATAGGCATTTTTTGAATGTTTGACAAGGATTCAGTCTTCCCCAAACATTATATCACTTCCAATACATTTATAACGCTCCTCTCCAATAGATATTTTCTGACGTCTGTAAGATGGACTGAGGAAGCAGAAAGCCTTCCAACTCTATGTATGTGTGTGGGTGTATGTGTGAGTCTGTGTGGGTGTGAGTCCGTATGTGTGTATATACATTGTAAAGTGGATATTCTAAAGGGTAATAAGTCTGAAAAATCTGAGGTAATTTCTCACTTTGTGATTTGTTATAAGGCTTCTCTGGTATGAATTGCACCACTGAATAGTTCCCAACAATCACTTCATCTATAAGATTTTTTCTTCAGCATGAATTCTCTGATGTCCAATTAAGTTTGACCTGTTAGAGTAGGCTTTCCCACATTCATTACATTTCTAAGCCATCTCTCCATTGTGAATCCTATAGTGCTGCGTCAGTTTTGATCTTTTACTGAAAAATTTCCCACATTCATTGCACTTAAAAGGCTTCTCTCCAGTGTGAATTCTCTGATGTACAAGAAGACATGTAGAAATTAGGAAAGCTTTCCCACATTCTTCACATTTATAAGGCTTCTCTTCCTTGTGAATCCTCTGATGGACATTAAGGTTTGACTTTTCACGGAATATTTTCCCACATTCATTACACTGGTAAGGCTTCTCTCCTGTATGAATCCAAGAGTGCCCCCTAAGTGTGGACAACAGTCTGAAAGATTGCCCACATTCATTACCGTAATAAGGCTTCTCTCCAGAATGAATCCTCTGATGTACAGTAAGGTGTACGTTTTGACTGAAGGCTTTCTCAGAGTCATTACATTTATGAGGCTTCTCTCCAGTGTGGATCAGCTAGGGCCTCATCAGTGCTGAGCTATGACTGAAGCCTTTCCCACATTCATCACATTCAGAAGTCTTATCTTACATGGATCTTTTGCTTTTTAGCTATTTGTCTCAAATCTCTCCCCCATGTCCTTGCTGCCTCTTTTCCTGGCTTCTCTGATTGCCAGATTCCTTACCAACAGAGTACCAAAGACCTTGCCTTCAGCACCTTAGGTGATTCATCTTCTGAAGTAGTATCTGCTGGTGTTCCCTCTGTGGTTTCAGTCCTAGTCTCCATGTTGTCACTTCCTGTACTTCTGGGGTCCTTCATTAGCTTTCTGTGCCCACTGAACCTCAACACTTCTACTGGGCTGCTGTCAGAAGCTGTGCTTATCTGCTGGGCTGCTAGGCTGCTGGGCTTCTTGGCACCTGGGATCCTGCTCTGCTGGGCTACTGCTTGATTCTCCTCCACTGGGCCATAATCTGGGCTATATTATTTATAAAATCTCTTTCCATTTGTTATTTAGAGCTTATATTGAGAGTTTTAAGGATCTTTCTGGTTCTTTGAGTCCAACTCTTCATTTTACTGTTAAGTAAACTGAAGATGGACCAATTAAGATTGTAAAAGTTTTTTTTTTTTTAAGTTAAAAGCCACTCCTGTGGAAATAAATTTTTGAGTTATTGAAAATTGCTTAAAGTCATTTTTGTTTTGTCTATGTGGGCATTTAAAAAAAACTTGTTTCTCTTGTTTTTAATGACTCATGTTAAAGATTTATGTAAATGTCTCTAGTCATGATGAATCGGTTTCTAGATCTACTGCTCAGTACATTTAAAAGGAGGCAAGCTAGGTGTGACAGTAGAGTGAATCTTAGACCTGGAGTCAGGAAGACTTGAGTTTATATCCAGTCTCAGATACCCCCTGTGTGACTGCGCAAGACACATAGCCTGTCTTGCCCTGTAGCGGCAAGCACCCCAAGCGTCCTCAGGGTTGCTTCCACCACAGGTTCTTGGATCTGCTTTGTTAAAGGAAAGCAACTCAAAATGGGTTAACAAGCTTACTTTAATCAGTCAGACATATATCGTTTACCTTGTTCAGGAGAAAAGGTCAGCACCCCGAACTTCAAAGTATACAGGCAGCATTATCAAGACAGAAACAGATCAAGTAGACAGATTTCCAAACTGTCCAACCATTACATCCATACCCAGTCAACATCTGGGTTTCCACATCTGGGTTTTTCAAAGCTGGGGGGGGGGGGCCCTGGACAACGGCTTCCCAGAATACAGATCAAATCACAGAACACTTCTCAAAGTGAGCCCCCAAAACAAAGCCTCACATCAGGGCTTATATAGCCTTCTTCTGGCTCAGAGAATGTAACAACCTTATTGACCCACTGGCCAATCAAAAAGTATCTACTGAAAAACAAGCCTCCCACCCCAGGCTTCTGGTGGACTTTAGCCTAGGGCCAGGGAAGATCTTCCAAGTTTGCATTCCCATTACATGCCCTCAGTTTCCTTAACTATAAAATGGGAGTAGCAGCTGCCTCCCAGGGTGGTTATGAGGATAAAAAGAAATCATATTTGTAAATTTTTTGCAAACCTCAAAGGGCAGTATAAATAGTGTGTTCAGTAATTTTTCTCAGTTGTGTCCGACTCTTCAAGATTCATTTGGGATTTTCTTGGCAAAGAAATTGGTGTGGTTTGCCATTTCCTTCTTCAGTTCATTTTACAGATGAGGAAACCAGGTAAACAGGGTTCCAACTGACTTGTCCATGGTTATACAGTTGGTAGTGTCTGAGGTCACATTTGAACTCAGGGAGATGAATCTACTTTACCTCCAGATTTGGCACTCTCTATTCATTGCACCACCTAGCTGCCCCATATATAAATGTAAATGTTAGCAATTATTATGTGCATTCAATTTCCCAAAGACAAAAAAGAGGAGGGGTGGGGAAAGCAGTGCAAAACTATCATCTCTTAAAATGCAGTACAGTGCACACAATATATATTTCTTAGTATGTAAATCTCTCAAAGTGGATGTGACTCTAGATTTGAATATAGACAAATAATAAATGTATCTCATCCTAAGAAAAAATTATTATTTGCATTAAGCAGTGTGCAAAAGACTGAAATTGTCCATGTATGTGGCTTTGTTAACTAAAATACTTACTGTCTTAGTAGTTATAAATATACAAAACAGAAAATAAACTAAATAACAGGAAAAGTTGCTCTGTGATTCATCTGTAAGATATAATTTACTGAAATGTCATCTCTGAACTTGCAGCAACCTGTTTGTTCATTTTATGGTAACTTTGGAAGAAATTAAAATTTTTTTTATTCCTTACTGAAAAAAAGTCTGTGAAGAAACACTGAAAGGTGAATTTTAAAATCAACACCTCCCCACCCCTGAAATCAGATCTTGAGTATTATTTTCTTTATTTTTTAAATTTTTTATTTTTTTCTTGAGTATTATTTTCAAATGCATAAATAAAAGCATTTCTTAAAAAAAAGAATTTTAGTAAAATTTTACACATGTATATGAAGTACAGAGATAAACAACTTCCAAGGAAAAATTCTTGTGATTAGTCCATCTATTTGTAGACTGCATAAAGCGGTGTTTTTGCCCTGTTTAGTACTATTGATTTAAACAAGTAATGGTGAAGACTACTGACCTGTAGCAAAAATGAAGGGCCACAAAGTGAAAGCATTTTTTTCTTTTCAAGAAATAATAGAATATTATAGCCATCTGCTTTTTAAATTAATTGTATTTAAAACAACAAAGGATTTTTAAAAGTTCCATATTATGCCTAGTTTAAGGAACTTTATTTAAGGTCTGCTTTTTCTTAATAAGCTGGACAAAATTAAATTGAGGGCTAGACTTTACCCAGCACCTAGAGTTTATATGTTGCTAGGGCCTAAAAGTGGGGCTTAAATTTTGTAGACTTTCTAGTGTATTCTTTTGAGCTAAGAACCAGTTTAGGAAGTGAGGAATAGAAAATTCATATTTGTATGAAAAGAAACCAAACCATTAAATACCTTCTCAAAAGCTCTCTCCCTTAGGCTGAATTTTTAGCTTTATAGAAATATAATCATTTTTTGACTTCCCAGTTTTTGTTAAGCGCACCACCATCCTTCTAGTCACCCAAATTTGGAAGCTCAGTTTCACTGTCCTCACTCTCCCTGACCCCATATATCCAGTCAGTTGTTGAGTGTTGTTCATTCTGTCTCCACAGTATATCTTGTATCTGTCCCTTTCTCTCCACTAACATGGTTGCCAACCTTTATTAAGGCTCTCATTACCTTTTGCTTGGATGATTACAACTGCCTCTGTGCCTTAAGTCTCTCCTTACATCACACAGCTACCACATTGATATTCTTTTTTTTTTTTTTTGCTTTCTGGAGGGGGGAAGGTAGGGCAGTTGGGGTTAAGTGGCTTGCCCAAGGTCACATGGTTAGTTTTTGTGTTAAGTATCTGAGGCCAGATTTGAACTCAGGTCCTCCTGACTCCAAGGCTGGTGCTCTATTAACTGTGCCACCTAACCGTCCCTGCCATATTGATACTCTTAAATCACAGGGCTTGTCATTCCCCTACTCAGACCAGCAAGATAGTTTGTCCATCTCTAAGAAGGCAGCATTTAACTCCATCAAAAGTAAAGTGCAAGTGAAGCTGAAAGAGATGCAGAATTCTTGGCTCAGTATGAAGGCAAATGAAATTCAGTTTTTACTCCGATAGTAACAGTTGAAAGCACTTTTATGTTTCCCTAAAGGCTATTTATGGGCTGAAGACCTACGGTACATCGTAACTACTCATCTGTGATGGAGCCACATTGATTAGTGATAAGGATATGATTCTGGAGAGATGAACTGAATACTTTCATAATCTTCTCAACAGACCATCATCAACCAATGCTGAAGCCATTGACTTTATTCCCTCTTTAGCTGAACTTTCAATTCAAGAAGAGGTTTGGAATGCTATTAGGCTCTTCTCATGTGGCAGAGTGCCTGGTGCTGATTCAATTCCAGCTGGGATTTATAACGCAGGGGGGTCCACAATGCTCAAACAAAAGCTAACTGAAATCTTCCTGGTTGTGTGACGAGGTGGTTATCCCCCAGGACTTCAAGGATGCTTCCTTTGTACATCTCTACAAAGGAAAAGGCAATAGGTTGTCCTGTGGCAATCACAGGAAAGTCTTTCTCAGTCATTGCTAGTAAGATTCTTGGCAGAGTAAAGGCTAGTCCTTCACCTTGAAGGTGGTCCATCTACCCAAGAGCCAGTGGCAAGGAACAGTCATCATAGTGCTTGCTGTCCGACAACTCCAGGAGAAATGCCAGGAATAGAACAGAGGTCTATATACATATTTGTTGATCTGATGGAGGCCTTTGATACTGTCAGTAGTGAGGGCTTGGTTACCTGGAGAAGTTCATCAGTATTGTATGCCATTTCCATGACAGCATGCTTACGTGGGTCCCAGATAACAGACTATGCTCTCACGTTTTTTCAGTCACCAGTGGAATGAAACAGGGCTATACCCTTACTCACATGCTTTTTAACATGATGTGCTCAGTGATTTTGTCAGATGCCTTCAGTGAAGATGAAAATGGCATCAAGATCACTAATTGCACTTATGGTAAATTATTTAACTTGAAAAGGCTACAAGACAAGAGTGGAGGGAGAGTTGGTGGGCAACTTTTTGTTCCCAAGTGATTGTGCACTGAGTGCAGCCTCTGAGGCTGAGATGCAGCAGAGTATAGATTGATTCTCTGCTGCTTGTGCTAATTTTGGCCTGACAATGAATACCAAGAAAACAGGTTCTCCACCAGCCAGCACTGTACAATCCACGTGGAACCATCAGTTACGGCAAATGGAGAAATTTTAAATGCTGTGGATAAGTTCACTTACTTTGGCAGTATACTTTCCAGGGATGTCCACACAGATGAGGAGGTTGACGCATGCATTACCCAAGCTAGCTCAGTGTTTGGGAGGCTCCAAAAGAAGGTATGGGAGAGCAGAGGTATAAGACAGCCTACTAAACAGAGCTTTTGTGCTGACCTCACTGTTGTTTGCCTGTGAAACCTGGACAGTATCCCAGCGCCATGGAATGAAATGGGATTCTTCTGTTAGAATTTCCTTGGGAAGATTCTAAAATTCACCTAGTAAGGTCCTGGACATTGAAGTCCTTTCTCAAGCTAAACTCCCAGGCATTCAAACTTTGTTGCAGAGAGTGCAGTTCTGATGGGCTGGTCACGTTTGAATGCCAAACCTATGTAAAGACTATTTTATATAGAATTCACAAAAGGCAAGCACTCGTGAGAAGCTCACAAGGGCACTCTCAAGGTCTCTCTGAAGAACTTTGGAATTGATTGTGGGACATAGGAGACACTGGCACAGGACGACCCAGCATGGCATGCCCACATCAAAGAAAGAGTTATGCTCTATGAGCTGATAGAATTGCAGGGGCTCAAAAGAAACACGAGATACATGAATTTAGAGACATCCCCACTCCAGATGCTCATAGGGACTATTTGTGTCTGGCCTGTGGTAGAGCCTTTTGAGCTTGTGTTATTCTGATCAGCCACAGTCAACACACTGTATATTGACCCTGTCATATGATGTCATTTTGATCCTCTTTGAGCAGAAAGGACAAAAATCTGGCTCCAGTGACTCTGTGTTAATTCTTAGGATCAATAGTTCATTTTTTATTTCATCCTTTTTTTGTTTAATTTTTATGTAAATTTCATAATATACATAATTATTAGTATATAACTAAGTAAATATACATATATTAGGAGTTCATGCTTAAAATTTTTTTTACTGAATTTTTTTTTTACTGATGGAGTGTGTATAATAGTTAAAAGTTTGGAGACTGTTGTTGCATACTTTGATAATTTATCGTATACTGCCTTGCATTTATTACTTAACATTTTCCTGGAGGGGCGGGCACTATATTTTGTGGAACTCATATCCCTCAGCAGAGAAATGCTTTTTGAATGAATTAATTCAGCCTAAGAACACAGATCCAACATTGTTCAGAGCTTTGATTAAATTTACAAGTCACTGATGAGCAGCCAGTTCAGGTTTTAATATTTGAGGCAATTTATAATGTTGGTTCTGATAATTGGACACGACTTATCAGGTTTATAATTTGCCTAGATGTGTTTGTCTTGGTGTGAACACATATTTACAAGCAAAGAATGGAGGAATACTGTAGTGATTCTTTACTCATTAACCAGAAGTTGCCGATCTCAGTGATTCTTTTCACGGGCAGCTAAATTGTGTCCCCTAAAAGGCTGCAGTGTGCTGATTATCACATGAAGTATTAACACTGAGCTTTGATGTTGATTACTTGAAAGTGTATTTGACAATCTTGTCAACTACCAACATTTTAATATGTTCCTTAGCCTTTCCATTTGTAATAGAATGCAGTTTACTTTTTAACCACAGGGGGAAAAGACCATGGTGCTCAACAGTTTGGATAAGATGATTCAACTCCAGAGAAATACCAGTAACATCAGGAATATCTGCATACTGGCTCATGTGGACCATGGTAAGCATCATGCTTGAATTACATTATTTTGAGTAATAAAAAGTGTGTGAGGTAAGAGTGATGCTGTGGGCTATTTTCAGGGTCTTAATTTATACGATGAGAACGGGTCATTTTTCAGAATGTAAGAGAAATCTGTTTCAAGGCAGTTTCATTAGGTCTGAGCTCTCTGACCTGTTATCATTCTGGTTTAGTATATTGCAAGATCATTGCCTGGAGCAGCTGGGTGGCACAGTAGAGAGAGTGCTTGCTGGGCCTGGAGTCAGAAAGACTCATTTTTCTGAGTTCAAATCTGCCTTCAGATACTTATGAGCTGTGTGACCCTGGGCATGTCACTTAACCCTGTTGGCCTCAGTTTCCTCATCTGTAAAATGAGCTGGAGAAGGAAATGGCAAAACCACTCCAGTATCTTTGCCCCCAAAAAAGCCCCAAATAGGGTCAGAAAGAGTCAGCCATGACTGAAATGACTGAACAACAACAACAAACAAAAGGATTATTGCCTTAGAACTGAATGAGATCTCTGAGACCGTCTCTAGTCTATGCCTGTGATTTTTGTAGCTGAAGAAACAGAGCTACTGACATACTAAAGGGAGATGAAGGGGTTTCTTCAAGGTCATAGAGAGAGAGAGATAGCACTAGAAGGGTGACTTGAATGCAGATTCTCTGACTCCAGACTGGGTGTTCTTTCCACTTTGCCACTCTTACCTTTTATTTTCCACTGTTGGACCTCAGCTCAAAGATTCAGGGAAGGTCATTGACAAGTTCTTTTTCCTGTTATACAGAGAAAGTTTTCAGAGTATTTCATAGTGTAATATGACTGTTTATTTTTAGTTTTGGACTGTTTTCTTTTTTTCTGCCTCCCATGGGGACATTTTATAGGACAAAC
This sequence comes from Petaurus breviceps papuanus, assembly GCF_028583685.1. Classification (NCBI taxonomy): domain Eukaryota; kingdom Metazoa; phylum Chordata; class Mammalia; order Diprotodontia; family Petauridae; genus Petaurus; species Petaurus breviceps. Next base: position 72,640,328 of record NW_027186296.1, on the reverse strand, counting down.
GACCTAATAACGCATTTTTAGAGGTATATTGGAAATTAATCCTTCCTTGGATAGCGTCTAAGACAGGGCTGGGTGATAACATTTGCTTTAGTAATTCCAAGAAACCATCACCTAAATCTAAATGACTTGGCAGTCTTTATAGTTGGAGAGAGTGTTGGCACTGATAAAATTACAAATCCTTCTATTCAAAAATATCTGTGTTATTATTTCTGTGCTGTTCCCCTGTTTCTTTGGAGGTGGGTAAGGGTTTGTTGTTTGTAACTGCAGTGGTTCTGCTGAGTGAGAAGAAAGTAATGATCCTCATACCCTGGGTCAAGGAATATTTGGAGGTGGAAAAAGAAATCCTGCGGGTTCACATTTCTATAGTACTTTACAAATGATAAAACTCTTTCCTCATAATTATGAGGTAGGCAGTTCAAACATTATTATCCTTATTTTTCAAATGAGGAAACTAAAGCTATTAAAGTTGAAATGACTTGCCCAAGTATACATAGCTAATTGATGGTGCCGGGATCCAAACCTAGGTCTTCTGATTTCTGAGTCCAGTGTTGTTTCCACTATTCCACCCTGGAGAATGTGTCAACCTAGTATGAATTACTTTTTCTGCATTCTTCTCAGAGTACTGATGAACTTTGTGTAGGGTTCCTTCTGTCTTAAGAAAGTGTTCTAAAGAACCAGAACTTTATTTACCTTTCAGATGTTGGTGGTAGTAGTAGTTGTAGTAGCAGAACTCTAAAGTTTGCAAAGCAATTTACAAATATTATCTCCTCTCCTCTGATTCTAGGTGCTGTTATTATATCCATGTTACAAATAAAGGAACCAAAGACTAAGATTTATTTATGCCCAGGTTCACATAGCTATCAGGTGTCTGAGGCAGGATTCAAACTTAGGTCTTTTTCTACTGCTATCTAGGGTTTAGTTATTTTAGTTTAGGTGCTAGATTTTGGTCTAGTGTCACTTAACAGTAAAGCTATGGAATCTTCCTAAGCTACATCTAGTGGTCAAGCACTCAACCCTTAGGTAGACCCTCTTCTCTTGCAATTTTACTCTTTAAAAAAAAAAGAATAAATGTCCTTTAATTATTCTTATTTATAGGGAAAACCACATTGGCAGACTGCCTCATATCTAGCAATGGAATCATTTCCAGTCGCCTGGCCGGGAAGGTAAATTATTCTTTTATCATGGATGCATATTTACCAAACTTCTACAATTTAGTTCAGCAAGTATTTATTGAGTATTTGTCATAGGCTCAGTACTCTGAAGGTATGAAAAGTATCTAAGACTTGGTTCCTGCTCCAGAGAAGTTATGGTCTAGTTAGGGAGATAGTCTGGTACACTCAGAAAATAATTACATAAAAATATTAAGAGGAATGTGATTTAAGTGCAAACATGAACAGTACAGATAGTTGTTGCCTTAGGGGTTGAGAATGGTTTAAGGATTAAGAATTACATTGGAAACTAGCCATGTGACCTTGGGCAAGTCACTTAACCCCAATTGCCCTACCGTCCCCCCTCCAAAAAGCAAAAAGAAAAAAAAGAATTACATTGGATCTTAAATGGTAGGCCTTGTATTGTTGGGACATTGGTGGATAGGTTGATGGGCAATATGAGCAAAGGTGTTGAATATGATTTGTTTGGAGATCATTAAGACCATTTTGCTGAGAATGGAAATTTTGGGGAGAGGTTAGCATTGTGGGACTCATTGAAGATACCCTTGAAAGTGGATTGAAGAGTTTCAGCTTCATTCTGAGTATAGAGGAAAACAGTTAAAAGCCTTTGGATATGGAAAAAACGGATGAAATTAATATTTTAGGAGGGTTGATCTGTTGACGATGGTCTCTAGGATGAATTGCATATGAGGAAAGAGGGGCCTGATAGGATTTGTTTTCAGTAATCAGGGCATGAGATACTGAGGTGGTTAGGGGGCAGTGGTAATGGAAAGGAATTTCCTGCTCTTAAGGACCTTGTTATTAGGGAGACGTATTTGGTAACTAATTGAATGTTGAAGGCCAAAGGAAAAGGGAAAAATAAGAGGATGAAAGGGTTTAGGGCCTGGGAAGCTCAGGAGAGGGGGTCAGTAAGAGAAATAGAAAGTTTGGGAATGGACAATATCCAGTTAAAGTTAGGGAAGGCTAGGGAAAAACTATATCTGGCTTCACACATTTAATGATACTTGGGGTTGACCAATATCTCTTAGAGACCCTTTCTTCTGCTAGAATCAGTGGCAAAGAATAGTGCCTAGTGTTATTGAAAGGAAAGGTCAGGTGAAAGGTCAGGACTATAGATACAGAAAACATCCATAAGAGAGGATTCTTCTCTGTACCAACTCTTCTTCTTGTGGTGATTTCACTCTGAGCCTCTTGAGCTGTGAGACTGTTTGTAAAGAATTATGAATATTATTGAAATTCACTATTTTCAGGGGACTCTAGAATCTGTCCTCAGAGAATGACAAGAATCTCCTGTGTAGCTTTAAAAATATCATCATTATAGAGCTGAAAGCATAAAAATGGGTCAGCTCTCTAAGAAAGAAAACGTAAAAAAGAAAAGGGTAGAAAAAGAGAAGGGTAGAGGATCAAGGATTTGGCCCTAGAGATTGCCTCTATTTACAGTTTGGAGTGGCCAGAAGAAACTATAAGAGTTTTTAAGTGGTGATAGTAGAACCATATTAGGCACTATTCTTTGCCATTGATTCTAGCAGAAAAAAATGAATGGTACAGAAAGAAATATTGGTCAACACTAAATGTGTTTATGAAACCAGTTTTAGTATTTCCCTAATAAACTCAAATATTTGCTTTAAAACAGTTATACTGGGACCAATACTAATAAATGATATTGATAATAGAAAAAATTCTTCTGTTCCCCATTTCTAAATATTATTGTATGTATAAAATTGCTCACATCAAGTATTAGAGTAAAATGGAAGATTACATTTAATTTTGGAGAAATGTGTAATAAGTGTAATTTTTTTCCACAATAGTAATAGTGAAGTTTTATATACTTCCATTTTTTAAATTGTTAATTCTATTAATTTTTAAAATTCCTGAATTCAATTTGTATTATGTAGTTAAGAAAACATTTTTGCTATAAAAACCCACCTTTCACCATATCAAACTTCAAATCAATGAGATGAATACATACATACATGTATGTGTGTATCATGTCTGTGTATGTAAGCTGTTGGTTATTTTTTGTTTTTTAGTTAAGATATATGGATAGCCGAGAAGATGAGCAGATTCGAGGAATCACCATGAAATCGAGTGCCATTTCCCTACACTATGAAAAAGGTAAATCTAAGTTTATATTGCAGACCACATAATTTAGTTTCTTGCTTTTTTAAAATTTCCTTTTAAAACACTTTAAATTGATAGTTGTGATTGTGATCTTGAAGTGATCTACTTTTTTTTTTTTGAGGGCAGTTGGGGTTAAATGACTTGCCCAAGGTGACACACGGCTAGTTTTTGTGTTAAGTGTCTGAGGCCGGATTTGAACTCAGGTCTTCCTGACTCCAGGGCCAGTGCTCTATTCACTGCGCCACCTAGCCTCCTGAGTGATCTATTTCTTAATACTCATTTTTCAGTGGACTTGTGGGGCTGTTGTCATGCTATGAAATCTGTAAAATTAGTATAGTATCGAGGACATAAAACTAGAATTTTTGGCGAATGAAGATGAGAAGAAGAGGATATTAAAGCTGTCATCAGACAACATAGGGGGAGAGTGACAAAGTACTTTTTGGTGGTGTTTTTCCTGTACGTTACCAATGTTTAGCACCTGTAAATCAGATGCCTACTTCTACTGAAAGGGTCCTTCCTTTCTTTTTGCTTATGGAATATCTGTAGGGACACAAGTAAAAACTAGCATAAATGTTTGTCATGGAAGGAAGTAAGCCTTTTACAGTTACACTGTAATAAAAAGTGGATAATGAGACCAGGGTTCAGGTTTTATCTATAACACATTCTGGGTCTATGACTGTAGACAAATCACTTAGCTTCTCACAACTCCATAAGACTGATAAGTTGCAGAGTAGGTGACAACCTACATTACAGAGGAAAATCCCCACTCTAAGTTCCATACACCAGTGAAGTTACAAGCACCATCAAAAAAAAAAATAGTAAGAAGGCAGAATTGGATAGCAGTTGAGGTCCAAGTTTTAAGTTATCTTTTCCCATCATGGAAGACTTATAGGAAGAGGAGAAAGCTGCAAAGAAGTCTCTTTTCTTTCTTTGTCCTGGGGTGTGTCGCTTCTACTCTGTTTTTCAAAGACTGCATCAAATCTTACTTTCCCCAGTCTTCCTTCCCTTTTTCTTCTTTTCTTTTTTCCTTCCTTCTCTTCCCTTTGTATCATAGGGAATCATACCCTTATGTATGTATCGTGTTTCCCCGATAATAAGACCTATCCCGAAAATAAGCCCTCCCCTTACTGTGTAAGATTCCTCTAAAATAAGCCCTCCCCCGAAAATAAGCCCTATTGAGATTGCCACTGTAGTGAAGGTGATCCCCTGCGCTACACGCTACATTACGGTACCCTCTATATGCACCGTCCCCCCCGAAACGCACGCCGCGCTCCGAGCTGCATCCAATCAGAGCTGCAGCAGTGAGCGCGTCATCCTGTTCTTCCCCAGTGATTTGCTTGCTGGCGCCATTGAGAGCAGTGCCACGGAGGAGAGCTGAGGCAGGAAAACATAAGCCCTCCCCTGAAAATAAGCCCTCTGGTGTTTTTCTTTCCAAAAAAATTAATAAGACAGTGTCTTATTATCGGGGAAACACGGTAGTATGTAGGGTACCATACTCTTACCTGCAAGTGCTGTCCCCAAGGGAATGTAAATTTTGATCACTGAAACCTCAAAAGATATCTTGGGGTTTACAGGCTAGAGTTTTTTTCTTAAGGACTATGCCTTAAACCCAAATCGGTCCCAGGCCAGGCCCCAGTTCATCATTGTTTGGACCCTGATTGACTCTGAGTGAATGTAAATAGCAATGTTTCTGTTTTGGATGGATACCCATAGCCATTTCCCTTCCCAGATTGATTTTTTTTTTTACTAGGTACAAGAGGCCATTTTCTGTCTCATTTCTTACCTAGCCTTTATCACTGAAACTGAGCTTAAAAAGGTCAAGGTCTCCCACAGCATCCAGAGCCATTTCTAGTTGTCCTGATCTGTATCTGGCCACTGGACGCAGATGGCTCTGGAGGAAAAAGTGAGGCTGGTGACGTTCACAGCCTTCCCTCGCTTGAATCCAGTTCACTTGCATGTCATGGCATCACTTTGCTGATGTCATGGTCCTCTTCGAAAACGAAGGACAAATAACCCCAGTCCTCCTGTCTCTCCTCTTCCTCAGAATAGGAAAGAATTTCTTTCTCAGAATTCTTGTGTCTATTTGTTTGTACTTCTCTCCTGACAGTTATTAGATTCTACCATAGTTATTGATGTTTCTGTTCTGTCTTCACTTCTGATTCTTAATTCCTCGAGAGCCAGGACCCTTACACACCTTTGTCTTTCTCTTATCACTTAGTATAGCTCCAGGCACATTATGTACTAAGTAAATATTTATTGAGTGAAACAATTTTGTATGATATAAAGTGACAGGAATAAAAGTATAAAGCTAAATACCTAAAAAAAGGAAAAGAAAAGGAAATCAGGAATGTTACAGATCAAAAAAATCAGAATGAGCTTAATGTCTAAAACCATTTGAATCAGAAGATGAATATGTTAAAAAGTTCTTTAAAAGGCTTCAGGAAAGAAACAAATGAATGGAGTAGAGCAGAGAGATGTTGCATAGGATTTTTTTCATAATTTTTAAAGCTGCCTTTTTAAAGTTAGTATGATATATGCAAGTGTAAGTTTTATACAATTCTCAGCACATGCATAACAGAACTAGAGGTGTTCCCTTTGAGAACCACTGTCTTTTAAAAAATTTTATTTCTAATTTATGAAATAACATGCATTTCATGCATCTCCTTAACATAGGAGAATAATAAAAAAGATGATTGTGCATAAAACTGCAAATCTATTATATACAACTTGCTATTCCTTTCAAGTATATAATAAAGTTATTATATAACTTTTTTTTTCCCCCACCTTAGAAATGGCTACTATTAGACACAAATATGTACTCTTAAAGATTAAGTGATTTCTTGCTAATAGACCCTAGCTTTCTTAATAACCTTTGACTTCATGGCCTGAAACCTGTCTTTCATCATCTTCATCTAATGTCTTTTGAAATACTTTAAAATCACATTTTTGTTTATTTAGTAATAAAATAGTATCTAGTATAATTCTTAGCTTTGTAAATATTGGTTGAATTATTGATGATGTCTGCTTAGTAGGATCCTAGATTTCACATAACCGATAGGTTGAAGATATTTTATTCACTGACTTCCTTAAACCCTTTAAGCAGCATTTTAGTGTTATAGATTGAGAGTTGGAAAAATAGAATTGGATAAATTGTGGAATAGGAAAATAGAAATGTAACCCTGTGGGCTACATATTAACTGAGAAAATGTCAAATTAACTTTATATTTTTATTTATTTTGTTAAACATTTGTAATTACATTTTAATCTAGTTCAGGCAACAGTGAGTTTGATACCACTGATCTAGCCCAGAACTCTCGTTTACAGATGAGGAAGCAGAAACCAAAAGGGGGTGACTTGCTTTAAGTCATACAGCTAGTATATTGCACAGATGGAACTCAAACCTAGGTCTTCTGACTTCAAATTAAACGAGCACCCTTTGTACTTGACCATGTTGTTTCGTCAAAGTGTCACCTGAAGAATTTCGTTTCATAAAATATGAAGAAATAATTGCAATAATAGCAATTCACATCTATGTAACTCTTTAATGTTCGCAGAGTGTTTTCTTCACAGTGCTCTTGTGAAGTAGGATGCTATACCATTTTATAGATGAGGAAACTGAGACTCAGAGAGGTGACTTGCCCATTGCTACAGGTTGTAAGGTGCTCTTACTGAGACTTGTAGATAGATCTTTTCTTTCCAAATTGTGAGTGTTCTGTAAGAAGACTTTTCTGCTAATGATAATGGGGTAAATTATTTATTTTGTATGATAATTGTAGGGGGTGTGAAAAAGCTTAATGACCTCTGCTTCAATATTCCCCATTCCCCTGTTGATATTTATGTTCTTGAAATCTTCTGAAGTGTATTTAAAGCTTTGTCAGAATATTTCAAGCCAAAAAGTGTTCTGTGGCCAAACTTACTTGCAAAAAACCCTACTCAGAGAGAAATGAACATCATTAACCATGACTTTGAATGAAATAAACAATTTTATCTAGTTTTGTCCTTGGATTTGGAGTTTGGTTTCCATCTGACAGGTGAACAAGATGTACACTCTTAAGCTGGGGAATGACATGATGGAAGTGATATTTAGTATTGGTGGTGTTGCTTATCACTTCATCCATTCTACCTTGCTGTCTCTTTATAAACTAAGGAATAGAACTGCTCTTACCCCCAGTTTACCCAGTTCCTCCTTAAAGAGGAAATAGTCAAGTGGCCAGTCAATTGGCGGGGCTGGGGTTTGAACTTAGGCCTTGAGACTTTGAATCCAGTACCTGTTTCTGCTTCACAGTGCCAGTTAGGACCTGCTCCAGGGGTGTGCTTTGTGCCAGCTTGCATCGGGTGTCCAACAGCACTTTTACAGTAGAGGTAACACGTTAGCTTAAAAGGTGTCAACATTTTAAAATGTTTATTCTTCACATCAGCATCTAAAACAGATGCAGTTTTCCATTTCATACCATCTTGTAACTATTCTTTGCCTGCCAAAGTATGAGTGTAATGCACAGATGCCTGTTCTCTAAAAGTTTTCATTTGCAGTATTGCTGCTTTACTGCCTTTTTTTAAAAACAAATTCCTTCTTTTTCCTAAAGATTTCATGTTCCCTTGCCTCGAAGAGTAGAGATGGCTATAGAGAACTTACATATATCTGCCAGACCTGTGCTCTTCTCTGTCCTTTGAACCTTCTCATTCATACTCAACATTCTCATCCTGAGAATAGGATGACCAATTGAACTACATTTTCCATATTGGTTCCTTTTTGTAATAATTGAGAGTTTTAATGGGGGCATTTTGGTCCAGTTTTTATGACCAGGTTCTTGGGACTGCAGCTTGGTAATTCTAAAAGACTGGGTTGGGGAGGTAGGTCATAATTTCCACACTGTTACAAACGCACTGGGCAGTAGTTGTGGACTGTCCCACTCTCCCATTTTCCTTACTTTAACAGAAGGAAAGAAAAGTTCTCTGTAGCAGTTACTATTTCCATTTGCCTAAGAGGTTTTTTCTATGATTTTTATGGTATGCCCAAGATGATTCATACCTTTTGACAGGGAAACTTCTGGATAAAAAAAATGGACATGCATTACTTTCTTCAAATGTTTTGTATTCACCCTTTTAAATTAAGGGAAGAGGTAACTGACATTCTTGTATCCTCTTAAAAATGAAGGCAGATGTGCCTGAATACTGTGCCGAGGGCTAGGGCTACAAATATAAAAAGAAAGACCATCCCTCCCTCAGGGAATCTACATTCTTTTTTTTTTTTTCATTTTTCAAATGCTTTATTAACTTCTGATTTACATCATTCATTTCTGCCAGATTTTGAGTTACAAATTTTCTCCCTGTTTTTTTTACCTACCCACCGCCCCAAAATAGCAATCCCACAGGATATCTCTTCCTCCAACCTGCTCTCTACCATATTTTCTCCCATACCCCTTTCGACTTTTCCAGTAGGGCATGGTGGATCTCTATGCCCCAGGGAATCTACATTCTGAAAAAAAGTGTACTCCAGGGAGGGTGATTTGGTCTAGAAAATATGGTTTGGGTAATTGATTGACAACCCTTTCCAGGAATTGTAGTGTTGGTTTAATTATTTTGCCTAGAGGTAGAAAGGAATAAGGATAAGACATTATGATCAGGAACTCAATGCAGTACAGTGGTATTTCTGAGACATGCTACATATGGTGAGCTCTCACCAATCAATCAGTTAGTCACCAAGGAGAAACCCCAAGCCCCATGGTGGGACTTAGAGCAATGTGTCAGGGTCTCAGGTTGGAGCACACCTGAATGGCAGAGAGGTGGGACTAGGATAGTCTAGAAATAGAGAACTCTTACGAGTCAAAGCCAAGGTATTGAGGAGAACTGACTTGTTCACGTCTCTTTATTTTAAGAAAGCCCTCCTTGCGATCTGTGTCTGTGTTTAATGAATAGTGGTGGTGATAATTTTTTTTTAGTAATTTCACCTCATTTGAAATAGGGACCCCTTCACCTCATCATTTTAGTGGTCACAGAGAAGATCTTTTGGCTAGTGCATGTGACAAATGAACAGGCTCCTGTAATGGGAATGCAAATTTGGAAGATCTTCCCTGCCCCTAGGCTAAAATGCACCTGAAGCCTGGGGAGGGAGGCTTGTTTTTCAGTAGATACTTCTTGATTGGCCAGTGAGTCAATAAGGTTGTTACATTCTCTGAGCCAGGAGAAGGCTATATAAACCCTGATGTGCTGCTTTGTTTTGGGGCTCACTTTGAGAAGTGTTCTGTGATTTGATCTGAATTCTGGGAAGCTGCTGTTGAGAGTCCCCCAGCTTTGAAAAACCCAGATGTGGAAACCCAGATGTTGACTGGGTATGGATGTAATGGTTGGACAGTTTGGAAAGCTGTCTACTTGATCTGTTAATGTCTTGATAATTCTGTCTGTATATTTTGAAGTTTGGGGTGCTGACCTTTTTCCCCTGAACAAGGTAAACGATATATGTCTGACTGATTAAAGTAAGCTTGTTAACCCATTTTGAGTTGCTTTCCTTTAACAAAGCAGATCCAAGAACCTGTATGGGCAGCAAACCCTGAGTACGTGCTTGGGGTGCTTGCTGCTACAGCTCCTTAAATGATTCTCCATGGCTTACTGAAAGACCAGAGGACATTGGGTGGAGAGTGCGAGATTCTTTTCTCTTAACTGTCTATTAGTAATAAAGAATCTCATCTGGAAGGTATTGCCTTTGGATACAGTGGTTCTCCTCCCCTGCCTTAGCTGTTTTTCCTTTTTCCTAGAATGTTAAAATTGGCTTAATGCTTGTGATTAGTTTGTTCCTATGTAATAGAGAAGTTGTTCAGACAGAAGAGGGCAGAGCTTTGTTTCTGAATGCTATAGCAGGAGTTAATGCAATCAGTTTGTAACTCTCAGGGTAGTTTTGGAAACCCCACACATTTAGCATAGTTTAAAATTTCATCTCTCCAAAAATATCTCCTGGATATGTATTCTAGGGTAGCTATCATAGGAGAAAAGATACATATTCTGGTTACTAACAGTTAATACATATAATTTTGTTGTTTTTTTTTTTTATCACTATGATTTCTGAATGTTTTCCTTTCTCTCTTCCAGATCACATTTATATAGCACTTGTAAAGAAGTTCACAGACTGCTGATACATATTCACTAGCGGATAGATAGATAGATAGATAGATAGGATTGTATATGGCTTCTCTTTAAATCTGTCATCTCTGTGTGAAGAGTTCCCATTATCTTTACAACTACAGTATTAACTCAACTGTTTTTTGAAAGTCTTTGAAAATTTTGCCCCATTTTTCTTCACATTAATACTGTGGTTAGATACTAGAATTTTATGTAAGGCCACCAGTTTTTTTAATCAAATTTTTGAAATTGCTATTAGGGTTCATGTGTATGAATTACCCAAGTGTCTCTAGACAGATGATATTAGAATTTGAGAGAGATATCACAAAATGGGAAAGAAAGCCTGGCTATGAAGTACTTAAAACATTTACTTGTACATGGAGCCTCTGACCTACTATATTGTTCATCCTTGAACATTAAAGGGTTAACCTTTAATTGTTAAGCAGTTGCTATAGAGCACCAGCAGGTATAACTTAGAGAAATCCCTCCATTTCTGCAAGTTGTTGAAGGTATGGAAAAAAAATTACATTTGTGGAGCTTTATTCCCCAAGATCATTGTTTGGAATATTGTATTTAAATAAATCTGTCACTGGAATAGCATTCTCATGAGAGTCAATTAAAATACTATTATAAGTCCTAAGTAGAGACATATTTCCAACTCTGAGAAAGGAATGTATTGTTTTTATTGTTAGTTGCCAAATACTGGAACCAGAAGAACCGGCCACAGTTAAAGCTTGGCCTGATAAAGTGTGGGAAGTTGTGTGAAAAAGAGCTACTGTTTTATTTATTATTGAATAAAACACCTTTATACCTGAAAGTATAGTAGGGATGTCCCAGAATTTTGGGTAATGAGAATTTGTTAGCAAGAGAAAAGATGGCTACATAAGACTAAATCTTTTTAAAGTAACATGTATCATATAAATGTAACAAAAGAATCAGGACAAATTGATATGATATACAATAAACTGAAATGTAACTATATTTACAATGCTCATCATTATATGTTATCATGCAGAATGGCTTCTGGAATTTCCGAGTTCTGTAAAGCAACCTGGATTGTATTTGTTTTTGTTATTGCTGAATAACTAATATGAAAAGAAATTTTTTTAAGGTAAATTTGCCTTTTTTAAGTGTTATGAATTTGGCTAAAATAAAAGTAAATTTGGGAGCAAATATTTTTTATCAAAATTGGTTTAAAGTGAGTAACAAACTCAAAACACCCCCTTGTGATTGATTATAGATGCACATGAGGCTCGAGTATATAGTTGGGAGATCAATTTCACAAGGCATATGTGAAAATAAGTCACATCTTTGATCTTTCAGTAAAATCTTGTGGTTTTTCCTTTTGAAAGGAATCCCTGAGAAAATGAATTGAGAAGGCAGAGTGATAGTGAAGAACTTCCAACTGGAAATTCAGAAATCCAAATTCTTCCAGTTTTATCACTAACTAGCCATATGCTGTTGGGCATATCATCTCTCCTATCTAGGCCTCACATTGATCATTTGCAAGAACAGAGGTAGAAATAGCTGTGTAACCCTGGGCAAGTCACTTAACACTGATTGCCTAAAAAAAAGAACAGAAGTTGAAACTAGATGGTCTTGAAGGGCCCATTTCATTTTAAAACTATGATTCTGTGAATTTATGATCTCGTCTTATGAAAAGCTATTATTTGTAGGTAGTGCTGGCTATAAGCTATGGTATAGGAGCTGAGAGTAATAGTAACCTGCATGTTTATTTTCAGTTGTTTTTTTTTCAGATTTACTGCTTTTCTTTTTGCTATGAAATTAGAGCCCTCATGCTTAGTTATGACCAAAGGATAAATGTGAAAATTGGCAATATGAAACTTGTTCATAAAGGAAACTTAAAAGTATGAATGATCCTTATCTCAAGTTGTTGGGCCCTGAAAGCTGGTGAAAGCTTAAGATTGCTCTCAGAGTTTGAAACCTCCTGTATTTGCTCTTTAAATTTCCTCAAGGTTTTAGACTTCAGCTTTTTTGTTTTAGGATGTATTCTATTAGGATCTGGGTAGAATACAATTTCAATCAATCATTCCACATTCTCTTTCTTTTCCAGTTTATCATGGCCATTGAAGTTGTGAGGGACCTGAACTCTGTTATCCTTTTAAGTTAAATTTGTCAGAATGTCAGGCATGGACTTGCCCCATGTGGAATGCTAGATGGATCATCCCATTTACAACTAACTTTATCTCAAGAATTAGAAGTCCTCAATTTGGTATAGAGGATGACAGTAACTAAACTTGGGGTAGAGACAGATCCTTAGGTTCTGATGCAGGGCTTTCTGTGAAACTCCTTAATCAGTGTGGATTTTCTTTGCTTTTGTGACTACAGCCTGTTGTGACAACACCTGTTGAGATCCTCTACTCTGCATGTTTTTAAAATATGTTTATTTTTAAAACTTGATTTCAGATGATCAGGAGTACCTCATTAATCTAATAGACTCCCCAGGACATGTGGATTTCTCTTCAGAAGTATCAACTGCTGTCCGAATTTGTGATGGCTGCATCATTGTGGTGGATGCTGTGGAAGGAGTCTGCCCACAGGTGATGTACAGTAAAAACCTATGGCATTTACTGGGAATAGCAGGGGGAAATAATGAGTCTTCAGAAAAATCAGAGTACTAACTAACTCACATTTATTTCTTTTCTTTTTTTTTTTTCAAAAGCAATTGGGGTTAAGTAACTTGTTCAAGGTTACACAGCCAGGTTTTTCTGGGTGGGTACTAAGTATCAGATCCTAGATTCGATCCCAGGTCATCCCAACTCTGGAGCCAGTGCTCTTACTCGCTGTGCTACCTGGCCTCCCCGACAAAGTGCTTTCTTAACAACAACTTTGTGAACAAGGCAGTACAAATTTTACAACCCCAGTCTTTATAGATGAAGTAGCTGAAGCCCAGAGAGGTGAATTAATTTGCCCGTGGTCACAGAGCTACTAATAACTGTCAGTCGGCCAGGGTTTGAATTGAACTCTTCTGTCACTAAACCCAGGTCTCCTTTTACTATCCTACAACTGTTTCATTTTGCTTTAGACTCTTGCTTAAGGATTAGCACAGTCTTCTGTATCAAGTGAATTATATTTACTTGTATAGAAGATAAGCCCAGACTCTGATGTTAGAACTGAAAGGATTTTAAACATCATCTAGTCCAACTTTATAGATGAGGAATAAGGAAACTGAGTCTTAGGTAGTTTAAATTAGGTCCTGGAACTTAATTCTACTAATTGCTCATTTTTTCAGATGACTTTTGAGAGGCAGCTTGGCTTGCCATAGATTAACCTGGTATACAGTCTTTGGGGAGGTGGGATTAAGACTTAGGTCTCCTGAGTCCCTGATTGGCATTCTTCCCATTGTTCCATACTGCGTCTCATAACAAAAATTTGAAATCAAGGAAAAAGTAGTAAAAAAAAAAACCTCATTTCCCACTCTTGATGCTTCTTAGTAGTTTCACATTCTCAGAGGCAAATTCTGAACTAAGCATCCCTTCTGGAGAATGAGAAATTAGGGTGCATAGATGATATGATCAGACTATTTTCTTTGGGTCATGCTTGCTGCCATTGATGGGGTGCACATCCTGAAGTGAATACCAGTATGGCAGCCTTGCAACTGAGCCTACTGCTTTGGAGATCTGAGGCAAACAAGTCACTTGGGCATTAGAGTAAGGGGGTTGTTTGTTTTCCCTCTTTGTAACAGAAGATTGTCGTATTTCTTGATAGGTAGATTGATTTGTAAATGTGAAATGACAAAAGGAGCTCAAGATTGTTTTTTGTCCCCCTAGAAAATAGTACATTTGTGGAACCCCGCCTGTGTGGCTAACCCTCATCTTATCTCTGGAGCAGAGAGTCTGGAAGCAAGGGGGGAAGTTAGGAGGCCCCAGCCCTACTGAAAAGATAAGGTTCTCTACTAAGATAGTGACTGTGGGCTTGGAAAGGAAGTGACCATGAGTGGAACAGACCTGAAAAGGATGAATCAGTATGATAACTGAGGTGGAATGCTAGGGAGAGAAGCTAGTATGTGATTCTGAAGAATGGTGGATCCAGGGACACAAATGGGAGTTTGATTTTCAGCACTAAGTCCAAGGTGATAGTGGAAATTTGAGCCATTTTTTAACTCCTTCAGTGGTTTCTTTCAATTAATTTCAGCTTGCTTGTCTTCCCTCTTCTCTTGTTCTCTTTCAGTCTGTGACTTTTGTCAGTAAAACTTGTCTTCTTTGGCCTGTCTCACCCAACTTTGAGACCATTGCTTTGATTATCTTTTTGTGTCAGGACACTAGTCTTACAATTGGATTTTGGTTCAAAACCTCGTTCTGCCACTTACCGTGACTGTCTCATTTTAAAAACTGAGGATAATAATAAGATAACATATTGTCTGCTTTGCAGGTTTTTGTCAGGATCAAACAAGATGATTTGCACAAAAGTGCTTTGTAAATCGCAAAACATTTTATCACTGTGAGCAGCTGTTATCACTAATGGAACATCTCCCTAACCCCTTCCCTCCAAATTTATCATTTGCTCTAATTTTAGCTCAATACCCATTTCAGAAAAATTTTCTAACCTTTCTAGCAAGTGCCTAATAGATGACCCAGTAATGCTGTGTATACCCACTAAGCACTGTATTTGCTGACTAATTTATGTGGATTGGATTTTGATCAGATAAGATGAAATGTACTGATTATTTTGCATTGAAGGTTTTCTTAATGTGGTTTAATTCTGTCAAACCATAAGCCATATTTGCATGTGTGTTTTTGTTAGACGCAAGCAGTTCTTCGACAAGCCTGGCTAGAAAACATCCGCCCAGTTCTCGTGATCAATAAAATAGATCGTTTGATAGTGGAACTTAAATTCACCCCTCAGGAGGCATATTCTCACCTGAAGAATATCTTAGAACAGGTATTGTATCAATTTATACTTTTGTTATCAAACTGGGGAGGTCTCAGGGAAGTTTAAGAGGGACAGTTCCTGAGGTAAAAATTGGTGTGATGGATGGGGTAATGTCAGGAAAACTAGACAAAGCTTTCTTTGGGAGAGATCAGAATTCTGAATGCATTTGTAGGCAACCACTTCTGGGAAGTTTTTATCTCCCCGTAATGGAGGTGTGCATGGTCTTGGTGAAGGCAAAAAAGTGGTGGAAAAATCGACCCTGCATCTCTTAAAGTACATTTTAAGATGTTTTTCTATCACTATATAGTATATGTATATACTTTGTATATAGTTAAGTGCTTTGTATGTGGTAAGTGATTAAATAGATGCTTATTGGTCAAAACCAAACTAAACAAAAAAAAAATTAAAAAATCCTCCTCTACTCTCTGTGGGCCATAGGTCATCATTTTAAAAAAATGTAACTGTGGTGAAGCAGTTCTTTTGTGCTGTCAAGTTTATCAATGAGAGCTTCTATTTGTGTTGGGAAATAAAAATGAAAATTTACTAGAGGGTTTGACAATGTTTATTTGTATTAAAATCACAAAATGACCTTTCAGAATACCTCTGATTTGGTTTTGCTATGGGCAATTTAAATTTGATATTACTTTATTCTAAGTAAGGTCAAGAATATCTTTGATAAGGTAAGGTAAGTCATACATTTTCTTCATAAATTGAATGTGAATTGGAAGCATCCTTTTGTTACTTCTAAGGCTAGCTACCTGGCGTTAGAGAGTATGTACCCTACAGTGGATATCCCACAGTAGCCGTCTCTTACCATCTGGATGACATTTTTGTATTTTACCTGTCTTCCCTAGATTAATGCACTCACTGGGGCTCTTTTTACTTCTAAAGTCTTAGAAGAATGGGCCAAAAGAGAAACGGAATCCCAAGAGAGTTCAGATTCTGTACCAGGAGAGCAAGTTTATGACTGGAGTGCAGGCTTGGAGCACACAGATGATTCTCACCTTTACTTCTCACCAGATCAGGGAAATGTGATATTTACAAGTGCAATAGATGGATGGGGCTTTGGGTAAGTCTGTTTGAATCCAGTAGAGGTTAGAGTCATAAGAAAAATAAAGACTTTTCAACATCACCATTGTTACTATATTTTTTGCCACACCAGGAGGCTATATGATGTAGTGGAAAGAAAGAGAAGAGACATGGGTTAGAGCACTGGCTCCAAACACTAGGTGTATAGCTATGGGCAAGCCAGTTCATTTCTCTGGGGCTCAGTTTCTTAATCTGTAAAATGAGAAACTAATACCTGTAGTACCTATGTAAGAGAGTTGTAAGATGGTATATGTAAGATATTGTATACCAATCAAGATTGTTATTATTATGCTATTGTTGATATTACTACACTATGAGTTAATCCTTTTACAATCCTTCTGAGACAGGCAATGGTTAATTCTCCTTGAACTCTTTTTAAATTTCATTTGTAATAAGTTTTTTATTATCCAAGTTAATAAAGGGGAGGAGGACATGGATAAACCAAAATGAATGTTATCCAAAAATAATTTATCTTTGATTTTGTAATGCATCTTACAACTTGGTATAAGCCAAGTTCTAATGCCTTTTGAGTAATAATGTTTTCTTCAGCCAAATAGCAGTAGAATTAAATTACAAAGAATACACTGAAAAAGAAAGGTTCTGTAATATACAACTGTTTTGAGGCATGTGATCTAGGAATGTTTTGCTGATTTTAATTTTCATAATTTTATAAATTTGTTTTAATAAAAAACATTTTTGAACCCCTATCATATGCAAAGTGAAATGAATAATCGAGTGCATATGCTTTTTCTGGTTCTTTTCTATTTGGCCTCTCTATGTTTTGACCTTGATTTTATGCTATTTACTTTGTAGAGTAGGCTTGGTTATGGGAACTTTTTAATACTTTTGTCCAACTGCCCTTCAGGTTCCCATACCTTCCCCATCCCAGAAAAAATTCCCCATCTAAAAAAAAAATTCCAACAAAATTCAAACCATCCTCCAAAACAAGAATTATACAAAAATATTGAAGAGCTTGTAGGGAAAAAAAACACCCTTCTTGGTTCAAAGCACTTCTTTTCCCTTGACAATTGATGGTAAAGAGCATATATTCACTTTTATTTCATCTAGTCTTACAAAACTAGTCCTAAAGTTCTATTGCATAAAAATGGTTAATATTTCCTGTAGGGTTTTTTAACTAGACTTAAGTTAGTTTTCCTTCCTAGAGCACATCCCAGGTGATAGTGATAGGAGGGTGGTGGGAGGAGTGAGATGAGAAGTAATAGGGAGAAATGAATACCAGGAACATGGCTGTGAAACTTTTTTTTCAGCAGACAATTTAGGAAGTAGATTATCTTCATCTGAGTAATTCCGGGTTAACTGTCTGAACTTGCTATTGTTCAAGCTTCAGTACTTAGGCCTTTTTCATTGCTATGAAACTGAAGTGTTAAGTGATGGTAGGAATCTATCTACATTTGTCTATGATCATGTCCCAATCTAGGTAATACAACCATTATGACACTGTTTAGTTTTTGAGTAACGACTTAAACAGACAGCTTTTTTTTTCTTCTAAATGACTTTTGCCACCTGTAAAATAGGATATTTAGAGGTAGTAAAGGTAACATAGGATAGTGGATAGATTGCTGCTCTTGAAGTTAGGAAAATCTAGGTTAAAGTTATGCTTCTTCTGTATACTAACTCTGTGATCCTTACTGAGTCACATAATTTCTCAGTGACTGTGAAGTTATTTTAAGTAATATTTTATTTTTACCCAAATTACATGTTTTTAACATTTATTAAAAAAAATTTTTAAGTTCCAAATTCTCTACCTCCCTCCTCTATCCCCTCCCTGAGATGGTAAGCAGTTTGATATAGGTTATTTATACATGTGCAGGCATGCAAAACATATTTCCATATTAGTCATGTTGTGAAAGAAGACACAGACCTAAAGAAAATAAAACAACCCTGTGGACAGCTTTTTAAGACTACACTGAGCAGAATTGCTGTAGATATACATTGGTAAAGGGGGCTCCCTCACCAGAATTTTGATATACCATACAAATTTGAAACAAACAAACAAATTGGACCAGTAATTTAGGGGAGGTTTTTATTTTTCTTTGCAATTATAACTCAAAGAATGAAAAAAAGAACTTTCCAAAAGAATAAAAAAGATTATGGATTGTACTATTCCTTAAAGAAAAAAGGTAACCTAAGGAGATAATAGCAGCTACCAAGCCAGATGCCTATTTTCTAATCTCTTTATGAGAATAGTCTATGCATTCAGGAGTACCAGTGATTGAAATGAGAAAGGACCAGGCAAAGCTTCTGTAGAGAGTTCTCTCCAGTAAATTGTGTCTTTGTGGACACATAATTGATTGAGAAGGGGCCATCCTACAGGCCTTGAATGTACAATCTCTTTAAATCTTGCATATGGAATTTCTTGCTTCCTTTAAGGTGGTTCTCAAGCACCACATTCTGTATGAAGCCTTTCCAGATTCCCCTCAACTATTAGTGTTCCCTCCCCTCTGCAGCTACCTTGTATTTAACTTCTTTATATTTATTCATTTTATATTTTTGCTGTATATGCTTATATATATGTACTTGTTTTCCCGTTAGAATGTAAGCTCCTTGTGAGTAGGATTCTCTTTATTTTTTATTCCCAGCTCCTGGCACTATGCCTAGCACATAGTAGGTTTTTAATAAATATTTTATTGATTGTTTCCAATGTCCTACCCTGCCAGGTTGTTATTGGCGTGCCATTATTATGTATTACATTGCCATATAAAAGAACTGGTGGCAGTTTTTTGGAGGAAGGGTTCCTAAAACATGTTGTATCTTCATTGATTGCGATGTGTAGCCCCTTATTTGAAGCCCATCTATTCTGCAGTATTTTATTAGATCCAAAAGTTCATTTGGTTGTTTTAATGATTTGTGAGTATTCTGCTAACTGACCACAAGATGGGGATCTTGTCTTTTTCTTTGAAGGTTACTATTAATGTTTCATGTTTGTTTAGTTGAAATATTCATTTATGAATTATGTAAAGATTATTTTATCGGGGAGGTTTGTGGGTGGAGAAAGGGCAAGAAGATGATGTCTTTACCTGATTAAATGTAGCTGATTTATCTCTTTGAGCTCATGTGTTTGGCTTTTTTTTTTTAAGCAATGTAAATCTCAATAAGTGAATATTTCACAGACTTAGATATCAATTTTGGATATGTTGTATTGGCCACTTTCAAGATGCACACTTATGATCTGGCATTATGTTTTCCACATGGGGAAAGTTTAATCATTATTTTTTTTTTAAATAGAAGTACCAAGATGGAGATTTCTAAAATCTCATCATTAAGAAGATAAAAAAAGTAGGAAGAGAGGGTGCAGAATGACTAGAAATTGAATTCTTATTTGAAATCCCACTCAAAACATCAGTGGGCAGTTTCTGTTTGCATTAAGATTTTGGCAAGAAACTGCCAGTTTCCAATCATATTCAGAAAAAAAAGCAGGAATCTATGAATAAATAGCCACCAGGTGTCTCATTGTGGCAGTGTGCCATGAGAGCTGCCATCAAGAATGACAGAGTACTGAGGCTTTCATTTCCTGTAAGTACGGGGAATTTTGCAGTGACCAGATCATGTGCTGCACTAATGTTTCTCTGCTGCCAAGTAACAGAAATAGATGAACAAAGTACAGATTGGTTTCCCTTTTAGAGTAGTAAGGTGAAAGGGGTGGAAGAACTCTTTTTTATAGCTTAACAAGGGATAATGAAGCATCTTTTGAAAAAAGTGCTTTTTGAGAAAATCATTTTGATTCATTTTTAAATGTTACTATCCTGCATCCACTATGTACCTCTGGCACTATGCTGGGCACTAAGGATACAAAAACAAAAATAAAACACTAGCCACATTCAGGAAGCATATAGCCTACTGTGAAGCTTTAACATGTACACCTGTGTTCAGCATAAAAGACCGTCGGTAGGGGTAACCCAGGTTGAGGCTTCTGTTGCCAGGATAAATCTTCCAAGTTCAGATACCGGTGCAAGTTATAGCTTAGCTAAGACAGAACAGCAATAGAAGAATCAAAGGTTTGTGGGAGATAATGTTTGAGGAGATCTAGCAATAAAATCTGAATCCTTAAATACATAGGTAAAAGTATGCAAAAAATAATAATAAAACAGAAACTAGCCATCCTAATGTGAGAAGAAAAATTGGACCTAATAAGTAATGTATTCCTAAAAGTAGGTAAAATGGGTTTAATGCCTGAAATATGGCCACATCTGGTTAAAAAAATACAGAATATGTAAAAAAGGCAGTGGGATAGAATTACATTTTTTTTTAATTTAAAATTTCATTTTCAATTCCAAATCTCTCCTTACATCCCCTCTCCTACCCATTGAGAAGGCAGGAAAATAGCATTGTATTTTTAGAAGATAGAAACTTGTGATGAAATCCAGCAACTGGAGAATATGGTGAGGAATCATTGGAATGAGAATCAGTGGAGGAAAAACACGCTTTTATAGTCTTATCAGTGTATACTATAGACAACATGAACAGAAAGAAATTGATGTATTTAGGAAATCACATTAACCTGGCATGGTATTGTAGAGGTAGGAATTTAAGTTTTCAGGACATCTACTGGAACTCTGTCAAAAGTAGGAGGTCTGATAAATTTTCATGTGTTTTTGTGATCATTTCATTCCTTAAAAGGTCAAAAAAGTGACTAAGGCATCTGCTTATTCTGTACCTGATTCTGACCAGCAAATAGCTTCTAAAATAGAACTGATGAAGATCTTCAGGGAAAATGACCATTCCATTTTAGAGTTTCTGATAGAGGAAGAGAGTCAGCACTTAAGTCTAATCTGCATTGTAGATTTTAAGAAAAACAGATTTAAGAAGTTACAGAAAAAAGAATAAGCAGAATTTCAAGGGCTCATTATAGAGGGCAAGTCAGTCTAGGAAAAATGAGAAAATCATGAAGACAAAAAGAGAGAATTAGGGAAGAAAAGAAGGATCTGCTTCAAGATGGCCATGGGGCTATATAGGGAACCCATCCATAGAGTAACGTTTATGAGAGTGTTGTCAGTACAGGGAACTTGTACACAAAGGCATGTGTAGAAGACTGCTTCAAGAGAAAGCATGATAAGAGGATGAATCCACACGTGGTAAGAGTGATATGTCAAATACTCAAATCCAGAGTCAACCTAGGGTAGTGGCAGGTGCTCAGAATAACATAGAGAACTTTTTACATATATTTAGGGGCAAGAGAGAGGTTAAAGATAGTATCACTGTTAGACGTGGATGGGATGATAATGCATGATGGAAAGAAGGTAAAGCTACTATTATCATAGCATCATAGTTTAAGAGCTGTAAGGGGCCCTAAAAGGTCAGAGTTCAACCACTTCATTTTATAGATATCTCAGGGAACCCTGCTAAATGCATTCATATGCTTGAATGGTTGTCATCTAAATGTTATCGACTCATTCTGCTAAATTCCCACCCCCTCATTTTGCAAATGAGGAAGCTGAGGATTCCAAAGGGCATGCTAAATGTCTTCATGTATTTGAATGGTTGTCATCTAGAAGATGGATTCCACTTGTTCTTCTTTACCCCGCAGGGCAAAACTGAAAAACTGTGAGTGGAAGTTGAGGCACAGATTGTAAATTGATACAATGAAAAAATTCTAAACGATTCAAACTATGTAAAGGTTGAATAGGTTACCCTGGGAAGGAGGGAGTTTTATTCATTAAAAGTTTTTAAACAGAGGCAGTATGTTCACCTGTCCAGGATGTTGTAAAAGGGATTCCTTTCTGGGTACATAGTACATTGAACTGGATGTGCAATGAGGCCTCTTAATAATTCCAAAATTCACTCATAAGTTAATGTGTTGACTTACTGTTGTTGAACATTGGTTGTAGAGTCCTTTTTTCCTTAAGGTTAGTATCATCAGGAATGGTATCTTTGCTTGAGGCTTTTTATAAACAAACATATATCTATATATCTAAATATGTTTATATAAATATATTTGAAATATCACTAAGTACAATTGTTCAGGGAATGGAGTGTATTTAATAACTGAGGGTCATTTTTTTTTCAAATCAGAGCAGCTTATAAATTCTTGACTTGGCCTACTGACAGTTTCATCTTTGAAAAGGTACAGGATGTGATGAGGGTGTTGCTATTTTGCCCTTAATTCTAGCCAGCAAAGGAGAGCTCCTAGAAATATGAGTGCTAGAAACTTTGGAAAATAATGACCATGTTATCTAACATTCATGATTACAAAGAAAGGGAACTAATAATTGTTACTAGACATGACAATAGGCTTTAGTGGAAAAAAAAAATAAGGACATGGATCTTTGGCTAGAAACTTTGAAAGAAAATATTTTTTTCCAGAAGTTAGAAGTCTCTAAAAAGTGAAATTCTGACAATATGATTGAAAATAATCCCAGTGAGGGAAAAGTTGGAGAAAGTTATGTAAAGTAATCTGTACTGCAGAAAATTTGCTCAGTTTCAGAAAGGACTTGGACAAAAGATTGGCATAAGAGTATAAATCCAACTGCAAATAGAGTGGTACAAACCCATAAGAAGAGTCTCAGAATTAATCAGGATTTGCCCAAAATACTAAAGACAAATTAAAATCCTTTTTTGTTATATCTGAGCAAGAACAGCGGGGAAGATAGAAGATATTAACAGGTGAAGAAAAGAAGGCAAAACTGCTTATCTTCTCTTGTTCTGTGTTCTCTAGTTCGGAGAAAGCTTACAACTTGGAAAGGATAGGAAAAAAAATCTTAAAGGTGGAATTGAAACCTGAGATGGCATAGGAGATGAGTAAAAAGCACTAGGTAGCTTTAAATGAATTAAGAGTGTCTGGGCCCAGACAAATTGCAATCTATGGTACGGAAATACCTTGTATATGTTGTCATAGAACGCCTGTTAGTAGTCTAGGGAAATAATTGTGTGTGGGACAAGTATCAAAGGAATAGAAATAGACAAATATTGTCAACATGGATGCAAAGGTGGATACTAGAAACTTAATGGCTAAGCATTGTGTTGCTTCCTCACAAAAGTCTAGATTAGATTATTAAATAAGATTAAAATCTATGTGAACATTTAGAAAACAAAAAGGTGTAGTGGATTCACTGAGAAGTCACATATAAGTAATCTAATTTCCTTTTATTTTCAGGTTACTTGACAGGTAGGTTGGGAATACCACACACACAGTTTATCTTGATTTTAGCAAGACATTTGACAGAGTCTCTTGTGATATGTCTGGACGAGATGAAGAAAGTGGGGTGAATTATATTACCATTAGGTGGATTTGCACTATTTTAACATGTGAATTTAGAATAGCTCTGATAAATAAAGTTAATCAGGCTTTCAACCTTGAAAAGTGAAGTCTAGTTTGACAGCTTGATGCAGGGTTTGTTTTTGCTGTGTTAGACATTTTAATCAGTGATGCAGATGAAGACATGGAAGGAAGTCATTTGTCGCAGATTTCAAATATCACTGGCCTAGGAGGAGAAGCTCATGTGATAGATAACAGTATCAAGACTCAAAGTGATCTTGACAGACTGGAATGATGGAATGAAACCAATAAGATGAAAATTCAGAGATAAATCTAGCATCTTTCATTTACACTTAACACATCAGTTGAACAAATAAAGGATAGAAGCCACGTAGAGTGATAGTGGTTCCCGCAGGAAGCACAGTTGGTTCTTTATATCCTTTCAGTATCAATAAGCAATGGGATGTGCAATCTCTGGTCACTTTAAAGTATAGTGTTTAAGTTATGGAGGATGGCATTCCCACTGTATTCAGTTTTGGTTCGATTTTGTATGAGTTATGGCGTTTAGATTTGTGCTACATTTTCAAAAGACAGTGACAGACAAGAATACTTTCTGAAGATAGTAACCAAGATGTTGAAAGTTCTGAAAACCCTATTGGGTATGAGGAAAGACTTGAGAATGTTTAGCCTGAAGTAGCGACTGTTTATGTAGGGCATAATTGTTGTCCTTTGGTAGTTTTTGTGGAAGAGGAATTGCATTTATTTTGTGTAACTCTGAAAGACAGAATGAGAACTCTAGAGGATGAAGTTATTCTGAGTTATGCCTCTGGAACCAGAGGCCCTGGATTCATCTCTCTCTTTTTGTGCCTGTTAATCTAATCTTTTTTTGATTTGTCAGGATCTTGTAGCACTTTAGGGGGATTATTATGAATATTGATGATCATGCTACTGTATTTGGGGTGTAGATATAAAAAACTGATTCTCTTAAGCCAAGCACTTAACCTAGAATTTTAAAAAAATGCTAAGTAAATCTTTATTAATTCTCCCCCCCCCCGATTTGTGTCATCTAAAAGTGTTTTATTTTTAAAGGGATTGCTCTCTGAATTAAGACAAGAAGCAAGGGGTATCTTCAGAAATTAATATCATGTAAAAACAAAAGGTGTTAGTGATAAGATTTTAATTTTTTTTACATTCTTAAGTTTATTTTCCCCCCAGTTACATTTAAGAACAGTTTTTAACATTCATTTTGAAAAATTTTGAGGTCTAAATTCTCTCATTCTCTCCCTCACCTCCACCCTCCCCTGACACGGTAAGCAGTTTGATATAGATAATACATGTGCAGTCATACAAAACTTGTGAAAACAATATTTTTGAAAAGTGAAGTACATATAAGAAGGTTCAGTTAAAATGAGATTTTTACTGTACATTGATTAAAGATAAGACTTGTAGATAATTTGAGGCACCTGGGTGATGAAATGGATAGAGCCAGGTGCCTGAGTTCAAAACTGTTTTGCACACAGCTGTGTGACCGTGGGCAGGTCAGTTAACCTCTGTCTGCTTCAGTTTCCTCCACTGTAAAATGGGGATGATAATAGCACCTATCTCTCAGGGTGGTTGTGAAGATTAAATAATATAATATTTATAAAGTGTTTTACAGTGTCTGGAACATAGTGGATACTTAGTAAATGCTTCTTCTTTTTCCCTTCCCTCAATTTGGGTAGGCTCAGATTTCTTGAAAGTTACATTATTGCCCTGAATATCACAGTGATTCTATTTCTGCTCACTAGTGCTGCCTTTTTCTTTTCTTAGTTGGTTTCTAGCTCCTCTAGTTTCTCCCTATTTATTACTAAACTAAAAGATTAAGACCTATTGGCTAGTCAGCAAATTAACAAACATTTATTAAATGCCTCTTAGATGTCAGGCATTGTGCTAGGTGTTGGGTAAACATATAAAAGAGAGTTACTGTCAGAATTTCTTGAAAAGAGAGCTTTTTAAAAGAATTCAATCTTTTTTCATATCTCTTGGCTTATTACAATTTATAATTGTCCTGTGAAGGCAGGTGGCTTTGTTTTACCTCCTTTGTCTTGTCTGGTTTGAATACTCTGTGTGGTGAACTGTTAGTCAGGAGTACTAATTAGTTATGGTCTCCATTACAATAATAAGATTATCAGATATTCTACTCTGAGGGAAAAGATAACTTTTATTTTTAATGCTAACTAGTCTCCAAGAAAGAGTCCAAATCTCATAGACTAAGAACATTCAGGCTAGGGGAAGCCTTAGATTGTACGTCCCGCAAAGCAGTTAAGTGGCATAGTCAATAGAGTATTGGACTTGGATTCAGGAAGTCATTTAACCTGGGTAAGTCATTTAACCTCTTCACCTCCATTGGTTTCCTCATCTACAAAATGGGGATTATAATATCACCTACTTCCTAGGGTTTTTGAGTCAAAATGAGATAACATGTAATGAACTTTATAAATCTTAAAAAAAAAAAAAAGGGGTAATCACTAAGGCTGGAGGAAAATGCCTACCTGAGGAAGGATACATGGAGTTAGAATATTTGATCCAAACCAATATCCACCAAGGGCAAGGCCAGATTGGAACCAGAACCTCTTAGAAGTTCTGGGCTCCAAGATGTTAAAACAGAAGTGGGAACCTGGAGGCAAGAAACAAAGTTTTTGAATGCACAGGATTAAAAGGCCAGCTGCCAGGAATGTTCCCATTTGCCTTCTCAAAGCTTTGGACTTTCATGGTGGTATTCCCAATCTCTGCTTTGTACTGATACATTGATGTTGATATAAACCAGCCTTAGCATGTTCCCTGCAGACACAACCATGCCATCAGACCACAGACCCAAGCATACCCATTCGTTTTAGTGAGGACACTTAGGCCTAGATGGGATGGAATTTGTTTGCCCTATTGTCACACATCTAGTTAGTAACAGGTCCACAACTAGAATCTACATTTCTTGATTCCCAATCTAGGACCCTTTCTGTGGTGTTTATCTCATTTTTCACTAAAGTATTGATTTATTTGGGAAAATTCTTGGGTGAACTAATAATTACTGTGATACATAGAAGATACCTTAGAAGTCTTTCTAGTGTCTTCTCCCACTCAGTGCAGGAATCTACCCATGCACACCCATAACAGAATTGCTGACATATTCTAAACTTCTTCCATGTGCTTATGGGAAGAGTGTGTGAAGTTTAGATGGTTCTATTTTGATCAAGTGCTGAACACAGCACATCTGGAATTCCCATATAAAATCCATGTGTTGAAAGGGTACAGTCAAACTGTATATTAGCAATTGCAGACATCAAGTGAATCATAAAAGTCTGAGTTTTATTTCCTTTGGCTTGCTTTCAAGAAATGATGGCATCTTTTAAGACTATCTGGAGTGCCATGCTTTTTGCAACATCACTTTTTTAGAATGTTGCTTGGAAGAAGTGACCATTGTAAATGTCTTTGGATTCCTAGTTCAGATGCTCACAACTAACTTCAGTCTCTGAAGAAATAAAGCTCTCTGAGAAACAGGACTATTTATTAATTCAGTTTCATAAAGATAATTCAGCAACTGTACTCAGATTTCCTAAGTAAGCTTTCTGTTCCTTCACTGAAAGTTGCATGTTAATAAAAGCTCATTACTTCTTGTTTGACTTTTGGGTGCTAGTAATATATCCTCTACAGGCAAAAGCAAAATACGCATCCAGAAGAATGTAGGGCAGGAGACCTGGATTAGAGTCTCCATCCCATCTTGCCACTAACTCAACTGTGTAGTCCTGGGAAGATGACTTAATCTCTTTGAGAATGTGACAGCTACTTAAGTACCAAGAATGGGATTTTGATTACTTTTTCCTTCTATTTCCTATTTTTGTTTTGGGAGGCAGTATGGAAGAGGGCAGTAGTACTTGGACTAGTGAGGCTCACAGGTTTGCTGTCAAGTTCATATAATGCATGTAATATGCATGTAAAGCACCTTCTAATTGTAAGATATTACATCAATGTCATTTGCTTCTGTTATGGTTGAAGGTGGTGACTGTGGGTCATCAAAGCTATGCTATTGAACACCAGCTCTGGCATGTCTAGAAATTTAGAAACACTTGGAGCGTAGGTCAGGCAGTGGATTGGCCAAGCAGTCTGGTATTTGAGTGCCAGTCTCATTTCAAGAAGAATCAGTAGCAGACATATTGGCCATCAAGTAATGGAATTTTTTGGCCACAGCAATTCATAAATCTACCTATTAAGAATGTGGAGGGGCTGTGTATGATCTCTATCAGTGGAGGAAATTCCCTCATTGATGAAATCTCACAGCTCTTTTAATGTGTAGAAAAAAAAAATTAAGGCAGAAATGTATACCCACCCTACATTTGTAGAACTTACCTACTTAAAATCAAGGTGCTTGGGATATTTTTCTAGGAAATTAAACTCGTTTTAGTTTGAGATTGGGAAAAGGGCATTGACAGAGTTAGTACTGATGAAGCAGAGGCATCTCTGAAATCCAAAAGACCTAGGTGCGAGTCTTGACTACAATACATACTTATCTGTGTGACCACAAGGCAAATACTTGACCTCTTCATGCCTCAGGCAGCTCTCTAACATTAAAAGCCACAGAAGATTTAATTTGCCTTGGTAGAAAGATCTATGCCAGGAATTCTCTATACTGATGAAATCATGAATAGACCAAATCTATGGTTTGAACATCCCAATCTCCATCTGATCCTTAGGCCAACTTCCCTTCCCTTTCTTACTTTATTTAGGAAATCAATTAAGTATAATATATTTTACATAATTAATATTGCTATGGAAAATCGCTTTCTTTCAGGATTGAGCATTTTGCCAAACTATACAGCCAAAAACTTGGCATCAAGACCGATGTTCTTTTGAAGACTTTATGGGGAGATTATTACCTAAATACAAAATCAAAGAAGATTATGAAAGTTGACCAGGTAAATACAGTAAGATGAAGAGGCACTTTGTAGTGGGGTTCACTATTGATATATTAAAGAAAAATAAATCTTTGAAGTTTTCTACCCATAGATAAAAGTAGTAGCTGATATTTAATGCTCTTCATTATTCAGTGTAGTATGGAAATTATGACCTTAATAAATTTTTCAACACATGTAGCACAAATACCAGTAATATTCTCTTCATGTAGATTCATTTATGCCATTTCACAAATTTCTCTGGATTTCAGAGATGAAGTTGTAATGTTGAACATTGAAGAAAATTATGTCTGTATTCAAACAGTCACAAAAAGTGTGGCATATAACATTTTGATACTTAGCTACATTCTTTTCCTTTGAATAGCTTACATCATTTAACAACTGTAATAGACTTAGTTCATCTTTCATTTATGCTGTTCATGTCATGGAAGATTTTTATTCTTCAAAGTTGGTTAACACTTATAAGCTTTCTTCCCCAGTTATTGTGCTTAGATAAGAATTTTTATTGACCTTTTAAGTTTAGATGACATAACAACTCATTTTCTTGTAGTTTGGAATGATGAGATTCAGGTTCAAGTCCTGATTCTTATGTGACTTCCCTTTTCTGGCCTTTTTTTCTATATCTCTATGAAGTTAGAAGTTTGGATTTATCTCTTATAGGTCTAAAAAAACTATATTTTAAGGTCACTTAGCTATACAAGAGCTCTGGGGAAATGATGGAGAATCACACATTTTATGTGTCAGAGATTGTGTATTTGCCATTTACCATACGTGTCTCAGCAATCTGGGGCCACTATGTAGTGGCAAACATTCTTTGGCATTACATTGGACCCTATGGGACTCTGTGTTATAATGCAGTATAGTATTTACCATTCATAATGACGGCCTTGAGCCATAAAGAAAAGGTTAAGTTACGTTTAGTATATTCTGTATAAGAAGTAGGGAAATGGGTATGACATTATAGAAAGAGTTCCGTGTGAAGGGGCTACCCAAACAAAATTAAAACTGAAACCACCTTGGTTGCCTTACTAGGGTGGATAATGCCTCTATTGAGCATTTGTGGCAAGAGCAATGCAAGTAGCCATAGAAATTAATGTTGGTTGAGTTGAATTGAAATGGAAGCATCAGTGGTGGGGTAGCTGCAACAGCAGGGTTTCCTTTTTTCATTGTTAAGTATTATTTGTGTTACTGTTTGCTACCATTGGTATGGATAGTTGAAATTTGGCTCTGAATGCTGAACTGCAGGTTATGCCAAACTGAAAATTATATTGAGTAAATATTTGCAAACTGATAAGACATATAGTTGATAAAGAATTGAGTGTGAAATTGAATCTTGTTAAGACATCTGTCAAATGTTCAAGATCGCAGGAGACAATCTGGTAGAGACCAGAGAGCACAGGAATCAGGAACATATGGGTAGGAATTCTTGCTGTAGTACTTGCTAGATTGGTGACCATGACCAAATCAGTTCACCTCTTTTACAACTCTGTTTCACCTGTAAAATGGGGGGTTGATACCCTTTACATGTTATTGGGACTATTTGTGTGGAAACAGTTTGTGTGAAAACTTTTGTAAAACATAAAAAGTGCTACATAAAAGTGAGTTGATATTATTCCAACCATATGTGTATTCTTTCTTACAGACGAAAGGAAAGAAACCTTTATTTGTACAGTTAGTCCTGGAAAATATATGGAGTCTATATGATGCAGTCTTGAAAAAGTAAGATTATTATAGTGTTTTATATTTTGATAAGTTCTATTTAAGTAGTATTTTTGTCTTAGGTACTTACCATGCTTCAAGAAGAGTGTGGTTGACAAGGAAAGAGGATAGAAGTTTTCAGCAGATCTGATTATAGTTGGTGAACCAAACATTACTGCTAATATTCAGCCCAAGTAAACTCATGGCTAATGCATGTAATTAGCCAATATTATACAAGGTCATATGGTGGCAGGATGATGAGAATAGCTATATGTTATTAACAAGAAAGATAAGGCTTGGGGTCATTAAAGTCAATTTCTGTGAAAAAAAATTGACATCCATGCTCATTATAAGATTAATTTGATAAAATCTGCCTGTAACAAGTAAAAAAGTTAATTTTATTGTTATAATTCTATTATAAATGACAGGTTAGTAATTTACGTTTTCACCATTTGCAAAGGTATGTTGTTGGTAATGTGGTTTGTCGTAAAAGAGTTTTGGAATCTCCCATTTTTAAAATAAAAAAAAAAGAACGGGTTGTTTTTGCATTGTGTCAGGAATACCCTTCCAGATATTGATAGTCTTTTATTGGAAAAGTAAAGGTTGGGAACTAGTAACTAATTAAATTTTATTTCTGTTTCAGTGTGTGTAGAAATAAAATCTTTTGTTTTTGTTTTCTTGAAAAATTATAGGGACAAAGAAAAAATTGATAAAATAGTAAGCTCATTGGGATTGAAAATTGGAGCCCGAGAGGCACGTCATTCTGACCCTAAAGTTCAGATCAATGCCATTTGCAGCCAGTGGCTTCCAATATCAAATAGTGTTCTTGGTATCCTTTTTGAAATTCCCTACTATTGATGAGAAGTGAAGACCTTTGAAAATAAAGCTCTCCAAGCTGAAACTTTTTATGGTAATGTAATGAGCTATTTCTAAGTCCTTGCCTATGATACTTGTTTTTCCCTATAGGATTTCCTTTTCCCCATAAGACCACTTCAAACTAAATCTAACATGTGTAGGAAAGAAGGTGACCTAAATTTATCATAGGTGACCTACATTTGTCATATTTATTATCTATAGTTTAACAAAATACATTTTTTCCCCCTTGGGTATCACTGGTTAATTTGAGGATGGTTTCTACTGGGAATTTGGCTCCATTTGAATATCACTGTTATCTTTAACTGATCACTGTTTCCTAGCATAAAGACCTTTTTTCACTTGTCTATTCTTTTTTTTTCTTTCTTTCTTTTTTAAAGCAATGAGGGTCAAGTAGCTTGCTCAAGGTTACTTGGCCAGTTATTTTTGTGTGGGTGTTAATTATCTGAGCCCGGAACTGATCCCAGGCCTCCTGACTCTGGGGCCGGCACTCTTACTCACTGTGCCACCTAGCCGCCCCCACTTGTCTATTCTTAACTGAGCCAGTTAATTAAATACATTTAGAGTGTTTTCCTTTTCCTGGGACACTTTAGTTGTTCACACTCTGTATTGTCCTGGGAAACTATATACATTTGAAAATTTGTAAATCAAATCATCTTAACTGCAGTTATGAACAAAGATGGATGTGTAAATGTTTTAAAATGTAGATAATGATGCCTTTAATTGTTTTAAGTTAATATTTTGTTTGAGAAAAATTTATATTCTTTTTTTTTTTTTTGCTTTCTGGAGGGCAGTTAGGGTTAAGTGACTTGCCCAAGGTCACATGGCTAGTTTTTGTGTTAAGTGTCTGAGGCTGGATTTGAACTCAGGTCCTCCTGACTCCAGGGCCAGTGCTCTATTCACTGAACCACCTTGCCACCCCTAAAACTCATATTCTTTAAATGAGAAGCATAGTTATATAGTAGCTAGAGAGTGGGACTCAAGATCAAGATCGTGGAGACTTTGCCATCAAGTTTTGCTTCTGACTCCTAGCCTAGGCAAGTCATCAGAAGTCATTTTACCCCTCAACACCCCAGACAACTCTTTAGAACAGCAGAATAGATGCCCATTTACATTGGTTTTCTTGAATTCCCAATGTTTATTGAAGTGATAGGTCCAGTCCGGATTACATTAAAAAATTTTTTTTTACGGTTTTCTTTAAATTAAATTTATTCTCAAGCCTCTTCATTATTACAGCAGCATCTCTATGTTTGAGAATTTTGCTCTTTCTGGGGATAGTGCATATCTTCCAGAAATCTGTAGCTATAAGTATCTATATACTAGTTTCCAGAGCCCTTATAATAGGGTAAAACCCTCTACTAATCGCTAGTGTTTGTTTTTTGCACTACAGTGTTAAAAATGAAGCCTTTAATTTGTTATACAAGAATTTTATGCAATATCTATATACTATATGAAGTTTAAATAATCCATTTGTACCTTGGGCAAATATACAAATCTATAAGTTTTAGTTACAGTTTCTTTATCATTCAAGTGGGGATATTGCTCTGTCATACCTACCACATTGGATTGTAATGAAGATCTAATATATTCAATGTATTTTGCTAACATTACATTTATCCGTAATGTGCCCATGATTATCATCTCTTCTAATCTGCTGATCTTGGTCAATATCATTTGATAATGACACCTTTTAAAAAGCTAGTGCAGGGGGGTGGAGTCAAGATGGCGGAGTAGAAACAGGACTTCCACGGGGCTCCAGCTTCCACCTCCTCCAATTCAAGTAAAAAATGACTCTAGACAAACTTCAGAGCCACAGAACCCACAAAATGACAGAGAGAAGCTAACTTCCCTCTGGAGACAGCCCAGCAGGCCGGCAGGAAGGGGCCAACTGCGTGCTCTGGGAGCTGAGCCCAGCCCTGCTCAAACCAGAGGTTTTAGCCTCAGGGCGGCCTGACCAGCAGCGGCTGGAGGGACTTCAGATCACTAGCAGCTGTGGTGGTTTCCAGAATTATCAACCCATAGATGCCAAGGACAAAGTGAGAGGTCAGTGTAGACTTTGTGGCAACAGGGAATTTGGGAGTGCAGTCTGGCCTTTGCCTCCAGGGCGAGAAGCAGTTGAGGCTCTGTGCAGCCACCTGCCACGGGGCTGCTCCAGAGCCCAGGCCTGCAGATTGTAGGGGGATCAAGCAACCAGTCTGAGGGGTAATCGCTCTTGGATTAACTTGCTTGGATCTGGATCACTGTCCTGGATAGACATCCTGGGGTGCGTGAAAAGTTTGCCAGAAAGGGCACCCAACTAATAGCTCCAGCAGCTGTGAAAACACCAGCATTTGGGATAAAGCTCCCCTTTCTGGTAGCAGAGTTCTCATGTGGCAAAAGGCGCAAAAGTCAAGTAATTGAGTGGCAACATGAGCAAGCAAAGGAAGCAAAGCAAGTAGAGCAATCCAACATTAGACTCCTATTTTAGGGACAAAAAGGATCAAAGCACAGAACATGGGGAAGACGGTGAAGTCAGAACTCCTGCACCAAAAGCTATCAAGAAAAATATGAGCTGGTTACAGGCCATAGAGGAGCTTAAAAAGGATTTTGAAAACCAAATAAGAGAAGCAGAGGAAAAATCGGGAAGAGAAATGAGAACGATGCAAGAAAATTATGAAATGAGAGTCACTAACCTGACCGAAGAAAATAACACCTTAAAAAATAGAGTAACCGAAATGGCAAAAGAGGCTAAAAAAAGGCAATGAGGAGAAGAATGCCTTAAAAAGCCGAATTTACCAGATGGAAAAAGAATCTCAAAAGCTCACTGAAGAGAATCATTCCTTCAGAATTAGATTGGAGCAAATGGAAGCTAGTGACTTTATGAGAAATCAAGATACTATTAAACAGATCCAAACAAATGAAAAAATAGAAGGCAATCTGAAATATCTCATTGGAAAAACCACTGACCTGGAAAATAGATCCAGGAGAGATAATTTAAAAATTATTGGACTACCTGAAAGCCATGATCAAAAAAAGAACCTAGAACTCATCCTTCAAGAAATTCTTAAGGAAAACTGCCCTGATGTTTTAGAAACAGAGGGCAAAATAGAGGTTGAAAGAATCCACCAATCACCTCCAGAAAAAGATCCAAAAAAAAACCTCTTAGGAATATTATAGCCAGGTTCCAGAGTTCCCAGATCAAGGAGAAAATATTACAAGCAGCCAGGAAGAAACAATTTTAATATTGTGGAAACACAATCAGGATAACCCAGGATCTGGCAGCTTCTACACTGAGGGATCGAAGGGCTTGGAATATAGTATTCCAGAAGTCAAAGGAGCTGGGATTAAAACCAAGAATCACTTACCCAGCAAAACTGAGTATCATGTTTCAGGGGAAAATATGGGCATTCAGTGGAATAGAGGACTTTCAAGCAATCTTGATGAAAAAAACCACAGAATTGAATAGAAAATTTGACATTCAGATACAAGAAGCAAGAGAAGAATGAGAAGGTAAACAGGGAAAAAGAAATCATAAGGAACTTATCAAAGTTGAATTATTTACATTCCTACATGGAAAGATTATAACTGTAACTTATGAAACTTTTCTCAGTATGAGAATAGTTGAAGGGAATATATATAATATATATATATATATATATATACACATACACATACATATATACATATGTGAGTGTGTGTATATATGCCTACAGGTATATGTAGACAGAAGGTTCAGGACCAATTTAATAGGAAGGGATGATACTTAAAAGGTGAAATTAAGAGGTGAGAGAGGAATATAATGAGAGGAGACAGAGAGAGACAGAATGGGGTAAATTATTTCATGTAGAAGAGGCTAAGGAAAATTGTTACAATGGAGGGGAAGAACAGGAAGGCAAAAGGGAATGAGTCAACCTTATTCTCATTGAATTTGGCTTAGGGAGGGAATGACATACACACTAAATAGGGTATCCCACCCTACAGGAGAGTAGGGGGGAAGGGGATGAGAGGGGGGATAATGGAAGGGAGGTCAGGCTGGGGGGGAGGGAAGTTGGAAGCACCCACTTTTGAAATGGACAGGATCAAAATAGAGAATAGAACTAGTGGGGGGGGTGTGGGATAGGATGGAGGGAAATATAGTCAGTCTTTCACAATATATCCATTATGGAAATGTTTTGTATAGCTACACATGTACAACCTGTATTGAATTGCTTATCTTCCCAGTGAGGGTGGGTGATGAGGGAGGAAAGGAAAGAATCTGGAATTCAAAGTTTTAAAATCAAATGTGTAAGTATATGTGTATATATATTATTATTATTATTATTTTACATGTAACTGGGAAATGAGATATACAGACACTGGGGCATAGAGATCTACTGTGCCCTACTGGGAAGTCAGAGTGAAGATGGGGGAAGATATGGGAGAGCGCAGATTGGGGGAGGGAATATTCAGTGGGATCGCTGTTTTGGGGTGGTGAGTCGGAAAAATGGGGACAAAATTTGTAACTCAAAATCTTGTGGAAATGAATGACTTAAACTAAAAAAAAAGAGAGAATAAAAAACGTTAAAGGAAAAAAAAAAAGCTAGTACTAAGAATTGGGGGCAAAGTCGTGGCCATAGGCATTGAATCCTTAACAGCAGGTTTTAGACATGGTATGTCAGAAACTCCCTAGTCCTCTTGACATCTCAGCTGAGAGGGTGGAGAGGCTACTGTGCACTGGAACAAGGACATTCGATTCTCTTCCACCAGAAACCCAGGAACTAAAGTCAGGTGAGTTCAACACATTAACTTAGAAGTGATTAAAGCCCATTCTTGCACCACAGATCCAGCATTGGGTGTACTGGTCACTAGACATTGTATAATTTCAGCTTTGGATCTAGCCTTCTTATTGGTGATGGTTTTTGCAATTCAATTCATCACGTATTTGAGCTTTGAAATTTTAGGACTGGGACTGCTGCATTTATTTCTTTGTCTTTCCAGTAGCTACCACTATGCCTGGTGCATCCTAAGAACTCACTACATGATTGTTTATTGATTCTGGCAGAACCAATGATATTCATTCTAGTCCAGTGCTCTGGTCAGTTCCGTTTTTGAATGGATCTTCTCTCTTTTAGAGTAAAGACAGGGTCTGAAATCTTATGGCATTTTGTCATTTTGGGCCTATATGCAAATAACACAGCCATATTGATAGATGTTTAATAAACTTCAAATATGATTTACCATCACTAAATTAATGTTAAAGCTGCTCTTAAGAAACATGTATATATGGCAGCATTTAACTATAGTCTATGGTGAGCCAGAGTTCCAAAAATAGGTATATTTAGGTGTGCTGAGTGAGTTCTCAAGGAAATTGGTTTAGATCACCCTTGGAAAGAGAGCTTTATCAGAAGATTGATTCTCACTTTGGCTTAAAAATGTAAGGGCACTTTTCCTGGAAAGAGTTCTGAAGTGTTCGGTGGTAGTTTCCTCAAAATCCCCATTTAAACCCCAGTATGCTCTTTCTTCCTATAGATAATATGTTGCTTTGCTGTAATATGAAGTTAGATAATGTTCTTACAGTTTTTAAGTGAAATCTATCAGGCTCTTTTGGGGGGGGGGGGCTTGTTGGGGTCTAAAATCATGGAAAGTAAATTCTGAAACTGTGTAAATGTTGTAGGGAATCATTTTTGAAGGGACATAAAGAAGGCTGACTCTCCTTATCACCATATTGCTTTGGAGTGCTAGCTGGAAAAACACTATTAATAAAAGCACAGGGCACAAATTATTTATGTGCAGCCTATGATTTATGTTTGGTTGCATATTTGATGATTGATTACATATTTGAATAACATACATAAGAATTACTGTGCCATCCCCAGCTTTGGAGCTGCTACTTCTGGGCTGTTCAAACCTTCCCTTCTCATGTTGGCATGGAAATTCCTTAGTTACTGAAACCTCTCCCAACACCAGCCTCTTTCTGCCATTGGCTTCAGAGCAAGTAGGGAAATTGGTTCTGGAACATTAAGTGAGTTATTTTTGAAACTCAATCGAGTTTGTGATATTTCCCTATTAACAATATTCTGTCATTGTATCTCCCAGCATCCCTTGAATATAGAATTGTAGAATCGAAGTCATAGGATTAAGTTCAAGGGCTAGAAGGGATGTGTGAGGCTGTCTACACTTCAAATACTATAGCATGGATTACTTAAGGAAGATTTGATAAGTTTACAAGTTATCCCCTAGTCATTCTACATAGATACTTGTTAGCTCTTCTCATAGAATGTATCCCTTCTCTGACTAGGATGGCCTGCTCTCTCCTGATTTATTATTTCAGTTATTTCTTCTACATCTTGGTCTTTCTACGGGGCCTGTAAGTCCAACCACTCAGTACAAATAATAGGCATACAAGTCAGTCATTACAGATTACATTGATTTTTTTTTTCTCAGTAAAGAAGGGAAGCATTTTTGTTTTCCAGAAAAGCAATCTTTTAAGTGGAATTTTAAAAATAATCATTAAGATCGTGGCTTAGTGTTACCTCTAAATGCTGTTTCATTTTAGATCTCACTTGTTCTAAGGTTTTTCTTACAGTACGTGAAGAAAAAGGATGACTTTTGTTTCTTATTTATTTAGCTTTTATGAAATGTGGAAGTGAAGACACAGCCCCTGTGATCATCTTTGTTTCCAAAATGTTTGCAGTTGATGCAAAGACTTTACCTCGTAACAAACCGAGGTAAGTCTCAAGGAGAAATTAGAGATTTCTCCTGGTGGGAGTTAGTGCAGGTAGGTATATGTGTACTGGAGACTTTTCCTGGTGGAGTTAATAGAGGGTGAGTATGTGTGTCTCAGAAGTGGAAAGTGGAAAGTAATTTGTCCTAACTTGCTCATAATTTATGACCATCAGGAATAAATTAAGGTTCATTCTCAATGACAGTTCGCTCCTTTGCTTGTAGCATGTTCCCTTTGTAGTTGTGCCATGTATAGGGTACTGTGTTAATTACCAGTTTCCTTCTAATATGCTGCTGTTTATGTGTGTCTAGTTATTTTGTATGTGCTTCTTGCCCCACTAGTCATATATACATATGGAATCCAAAGCTGGAACAACATGCTTGTGCGCCCTGGATAAGCTTATGAGTTGTTCTTCCCTGAATTTAAAAAGATGTGTGCTTCTTTCTACTGGAGGTTTTGAGTTGTCAGCCTAGCATGTGTGACTTGACTTTTCACAGAGTACCCTACATACCACCACAGAGAACAGAATTTTCTCTCATTAAAACGTGTGCATTTATCATGTTACTGGGATTCAAGACTTATGCTTTCTTCACTCCTCTGTGCTCTTACTGATTAGAGCAGCGTTAAAGTAATTCAATAACTTAATCTGAGGCTCCTCTCTTTTCTCTTCTGGATGGAAAGCAAAATTATCCTCAAACATAGTGACAAAAGTTATGACTAGTAGCAACAAAAGTGTTTATTGGATCTTTTTTAGCTAAAGTTGTCTTTTCCTATATCTAGGAGGAGTAAAATTTGTTCCAAGCTGGGCAGTTGACTAGACTAAATTGAGATTAGCCCTAGTCAGGATCAAGACAGCCAAATGTTGTGTCTGTTTAGAGTACTGATATAGCTATTGCTTGTGTAAAATTTTTTGCTACTAAAATTCACTTTTAAAATCCATTTTTAAAGCATAAAAATATTTTGTAAAACTCTTATTCAGGCAGGTAAATACTGTTTTGTAATTAATTACACAGTCAAATTGAATGTGAAGGAATACTAAAGTTTTCTTCTAGTGACTGGTATTTTATCATTTTAATTAGACTAATATAATTTCTCAAACTACATTACATAATGTAACTACATTACAATTAGAAACTGAAAATTTCAACATTGTGATATAGTCAGAGTAGGCCTTTGATCCCAGCGAGCCTCTTGAACGTGTGAAATGGAGTTTTAAATGGGTTTGACTTCTCTAGCAACTGGTCCCTCCATATCTGTGGTATCATGAATATTTTGACAGGTCTTTGGTGTACGTTGTGACATTTTGGAAAGAATTTGTTTCCTCTTATCAAATGAGGTCTTTATATTAATTTGGTCTCAAAGCCAGTTCAGAACCTTTTGGTTTAAGTTTGTATAAAGTTATTATAGCATTTAATATTTAAATCTGAAGTTTTTCAAAATATGGAGCCTTGTGAATGAAGGTCTACACTTGGACTTTGGCATAGATTTTTACATTGGATCATTGATATTTATAGTTACGGTACAAGAGATTATAACATATAGGTATGCCACTCTATTGGCTGATACTTGTGGCTTTTATATGATAAAGAACATTTCACGTTCTTCATTTTTTAAAAGTATTTTTTAATTAATTAATTTAGTTTTACTTTTCAGCATTCAGTTCCATAAGCTTTTGAGTTTTAAATGTTTCTACCTCCCATTCGTTCACCCTCCCCAAGAAGGCATGCTCTCTGGTATAGGTTCTACATATTCAGATTAAACATATTTTCCACATTAATTATGTTGTAAAGAAGAATTATAACCAATGGGATGAACCACAAGAAAGAAAAAACTAAACAAAAAGAAAAAGAGAGAACAAATAGTATGCTTCAATCTGCATTCAGACTCTGTAGTTCTTTCATTAGATGTGGATAGCATTTTCCATCATAGGCCTTTTGGAGTTGTCTTAGAAACTTGCATTGCTGAGAAGAGCTAAGTCTCAAAGTCAGTCATGACACAGTGTGACTGTGACTGTGTCTGTGCGCAAATGTTCTCCTGATTCTGCTCACTTCACTCAGCATCAATTCATGTATGTCTTTTCAGGATTTTCTGAAGTCTGCCTGCTCATCATTTCTTTCAGCACAATAGTATTCCATTATATTCGTATACCACAACTTGTTCAGCTATTCCCCAATTGATGGGCATTCTCTCAATTTCCAATTCTTTGCCACCACAAAAATTGATGCTATAATTATTTTTGTACATGTGAATCCTTTTTCCATTTGTATGATCTCTTTGGGGTATAGCCCTAGAAGTGGTATTGCTGGGTATGTTCATTTTTTAGAAAGACAGTTTTTTGTAGTTCAGTGAAAGAAGACTGAATTTAGAGTCAGAAGACTTGGCTCAGCAATTTACTATGTAACCTCAGGCAAATCATTTAACTTGGGTTAGTTTTCCTCATTTGTTAAATAAACTAAATTAGCCTTGATGATTTTGGCATCCTCCTGCTTGGGTGATGGCACACTGGCTGGAAGGGCAGTGGGATGTGTGAAAATAGTGCCAGACTTTGAGTTAGTTTAAATATGCCTCTTACACAAGCTGTGTGGTCTTGGACAAATTCATTTTACATCTGTCTCACTTCAAAATAATGATAAAACAATAATAATAACAACAACAGTAATAGCTAGTATTCTCAAAATACTTTTCAAATATTGTCTCATTTATCCTCACAACAATCCTTAAATGTAGGTGCTGTTATTATCCTCATTTTACAGATTAGATAACTAAGGTAGACACATTAAGTGACTTGGTTGGGGTTAGGATTTGAACCCAAGTTTTCATAACTCTAGTTTGTGCCCTGTGCCGCCTAGTTGTCTCTAAAAGAAGTGTAGAATCATAGAACAGCAGAGCAACAAGGGATCTTTGGCACTCCTGTAACTCTTTGCCTTTATTTTACAAAAAGAAACGAGGGTACACACTGTAAAATGTGTATCCAGGATCATAAGGCCAAGGAAGCAGCGATCAGGATCTGCAACCAGGTATCCTGACTTCGTATCCACTCTATCTTAGATAACATTGTCACTCCCTACCCCAGATGATTCTACTGAAGCTCAAATCAATGAATATGGATGAAAGTACTTTGTAACTGTAGAGTCTGCTAGGTCCATGAGTTATCTTGTTCCTTTTTCTTTTCTTTCTTGTCTATTTGCTGACAAAACTAGTATGCCTCAGCATAACTGAGGACGTAGCCCACTTTGCCTAAAATCACAAAAAGGTATAAATGACTGACATAGATACTTTTTTTTTAATTTTTTAAATTTTTTTTTCTTTTTGGAGGGCAGTTGGGGTTAAGTAACTTGCCCAACGTTACACAGCTAGTTTTTTTGTGTGGGTGTTAAAGTATCTGAGGCCGGAACTGAACTCAGGTCCTCCTGACTCTAGGGCCAGCGCTTTACTCACTGCACCACCTAGCTGCCCCAAGCTGTGTTGTTTTGGTTTTTTTGGGTTTTTTTGGAGGGCAGTTGGGGTTAAGTGACTTGCCCAAGGTCACGTGGCTAGTTTTTGTGTTAAGTGTCTGAGGCCAGATTTGAACTCAGGTCCTCCTGACTCCAGGGTGGGTGCTCTATTCACTGCGTCACCTAGCCACCCAGATACTTTTCATAAAATCAGGTTTTGATATTAGAAAAAAGTGGCACAGAATGGGATGTGGGGCCATCTTGAAGAGGAAGGAAAGAAAGCTTTAGATGCTAGTGATAATCTTTTCACACTTCATAATTTTGCCTTAGACCAGAGCTCATGGTTTGTTGAAGCTGGATGAAGTCTTAGAGATCATGTACTCAAACCCTGTTTTTTATAGGGGAAGAAACTGAGAGAATCAGAGAGCTAGGTGGTATACTGGATAGCAAATTGGGCTTAGAGTCAGGAAGACCTGAGTTCAAATGTGACCTTAGTTACTCACTAGCTGTATGGACGAATCACTTAACCTCTATCTGCCTCCATTTACTCAACTGTAAAATGGTCAACCCCCAGGTTGTTATGAGGGTCAGATGAGATATTTCTTTTTTTTTTTTTTTTGCCTTTTGGAGGGCAATTGGGATTAAGTAACTTGCCCAAGGTTACACGGCTAGTATTTTTGTGTGGACAAATGAGATATTTATAAAACTCTTATCACAAGGAAGACCTGGGATTAGAGTTGTACTCTCATGAATCCCTGGCTATTGCTTTATAAACTGTAATCAGTAATCTTAGAATAGTATGTATTCCCTATGTCCTATCATTTTCCCTGTTCGTTATTGGAATATTTTGCTTATAAAGCACAACACAATAGACCATTAGTATAGCTCTGACTCTCAAATCTTTGAGAATTGGGTGACCCTGGTACGGTTATTATAATGGTCATTGATTATCCACAATTTTGATTCCTTTAGGCAGATGCCAGATGACAGGTTTGGTGGGTATGGCAACCAGTCATCCCCCAGGGAATGCTGCCATCATAAGACAATGTGGTATTCTGGCTTTGTTTCAGGATTTTGTTGGATCTGTTAATATTCCATTGACCAGTGCAGATTACGAACTATTCATGCCTTCTTATCTAGTATTATTATTTTCCTTATCTTTCTATAAATTTTCCCTAAGAGTCCATCCAGTGTGTTGTGGATTGTCTTCTGCACAGCACTGTGACTGTCTCTCTGTTCTTTCTTTTTTTTTTTTTTGGAGGGTGAAAGGCAGGGCAGTTGGGGTTAAGTGACCTGCCCAAGGTCACACAGTTAGTAAGTTTAAGTGTCTGAGGCCGGATTTGAACTCAGGTCCTTCTGACTTCAGGGCTGGTGCCCTATTCACTGTGCCACGTAGCTGCCCCCTCTCTGTTATTTCTTAAGATTGCTGGTACATGACCAGCTTACCACCTTCCATGCCAGTGACCTCTGGTAAAATCCTGCAGCCTGTATAGATCCATAGCTTCCCATTATCTTTTTGAATCATCTGCAGTCTGGGATTATGTTATTTCATCAGTGTGTTATTCTATGATAGCATTCCTGGGAATTTAGACTGTCAAAAAGATGGACTTTTTCAGTAATAAGCAACTTAGTATCCTTGAACCGTTTATCAGGAGTGATTAGCCTGACCAGTTCCTAGTCAGTTCTGGTCCCAGTTCATTGTCCATGATACATAGAGTGCTGGATTAGAGTCATTGGACCTAGCATTACTTCTTTCTTCTACCACTTGTACTTGTGGGACTTTGGATAAGTCTCTTCACCTATCTAGAATTCTTTCCTTATCTTTAAAAGGAGGGAATTGTACTTGATGACATCCAAAGAACCTTCCAAATATAAATCTGTGATCATATACACATACTTCAGTAATTGATGAATTAATTTAATGGCCTTCCATCTAGCCGCGTGTCATAATCTAGGGAGGAGTCTTCTGCCTGCCCTACTTTTTGGTTCACTCTTGTGATTTCATTGGTTTAGGTAAGGAACTTCTTTGATTGTTGGGGACACTGAGACATTAAGTGACTTGCCTACGTTCTGACAACCAGTATCCTTCAGAGGTAGTATAGGTCTTTCTAACTGTGAGAGCCAACTCTCCCTCGACCTCTCACATCCTGACCATTATATACTATGGAATCACTTTGTGACCTTGGGCTAAGTTTCTTCTCAAGTCAAAAGAAGAGATTAGACTGGATTATCTCTTAAATTCCATCCTGTCTATTAGATTCAGTGTTAGAACTTCATTTGTATTCTCTCAGTATCTGTCATGTATGTTACTCCTCTTAAGTAGACATTTCATACCTGAACACTATATGTGTTTGTATATATTACATGTGTATGTGTATATGCACATACATGCACACTTATATGTATGTGTATATACACATGTCTGTATATATGTATGTTTACACATACAAAAATGTATATATACTTATATTTAAACAGGTAATAATTGGTTAAAAAGTTAAAAGTTGGAAAGTATATTAGGTATTATGTACTTGACCATTCAGTTTGGGCTCTTAAGACCTCTAAGGTTAAAATGAGCATAAGCCATTTCATGGTAGGCCTGTCGATAGCAAATATGATTAAAGTCACACAGACTTAAATACCCTGTTGCCAAGGATTTCCTTTAGAGGCTAACTGGGAGGATGGTTTTTTGA
This sequence comes from Petaurus breviceps papuanus, assembly GCF_028583685.1. Classification (NCBI taxonomy): domain Eukaryota; kingdom Metazoa; phylum Chordata; class Mammalia; order Diprotodontia; family Petauridae; genus Petaurus; species Petaurus breviceps. Next base: position 72,596,407 of record NW_027186296.1, on the reverse strand, counting down.
TTTCTTGGGCTAATCTTGTAAGTCATCTTAAGATAATGGCCCACCTGGTGAGCTTATTCTGTGATCAAGTATCTGTCTAAAAATCGATCAGTCCATGTCTAACACAGTTATATGTCAAGAGAAGGGAGAAGGAAATATTTCTCTACCTTGGCCACCAACTCACATGATGAAACTTAAAGTGCCCTGCCCATAGTCCCATAGCCAGTTATTTGAAGATCTAAGACTGATGGGTATAAGAATCCCTTTACATTTATTTAACCCTTTGTGGTTTTAAAAGCCTTTTCATATATATAACCTCTTATTTCATCTCTACGACCCTACGAAAAAGATTGGTGGGGATTATTATGGTTGTTATTTGGATTGATTGAGGGAATGGAAGCTCAGGGAAATTTGACTTGAGCCTGGGTCTTTTTGGTGCCAATTTCAGCCCATCCTTAGTCCCAAGTTTTGAGCTCCTTTTTGCCCCCACACCATGTCATCATTGCTTTAACAAAAGTAATGAGTGTGTATTTCACTTAGCATGAAGTAGCTGGTTCTGGGCAACTTAAGATGGGCCTGATAAATGCTGATAGCCAAAAAATAAAGCAATATAGACTTTATTTTATACTGAGGAGAAAGTCAGTCAATAAATAGAGCATTTTCTGAGAGCATGGTTTGGTAAGGGAGATGAAGAAAAGAGGAAGGCAAGTCTTGGACCCACGTAAGGACTTTGACAATTACATAGCTGTAGCCACGCCTGCTGCATTTTATCTTCTCTTACTATGTCCAGTGTGCACTAGGTAATTGGTTTAATTTCAAGGCAGCTCTAGTCTATGAATTTTTTCAAAGTCTTTTCATTATTATATAGCAGGGGCAGTCTGTAATAGTGGAGAGGCTACTGGACTTATCAGAATCAGCACTTCCTGGGTTGGAATCCTGCTTTTGGCACTAAATAGCTATGTGACTATGGGCAGTCCATTCCATTTCTCTGAGTACCACCTACCTAACAGAATTTTTGTGAAGATCAAATAAGGGAATAGTTGAGAAATGCTTTTTAAGCTTTCAAGAGCTGTATAAATGTTGGTTATTGTTACCTTTGCTTTGGTCTACCTATCAATAAAGAAGGAAGCGTATTAATGGATTTTCTTTATTAAGATCGCCTATTTTGGGGCGGCCAGGTAGCACAGCAAGTAAGAGCAATGGCTCCAGTGTTGAGAAGACCTGGAGATCGAATCCCGGGCTCAGACACTTAGCACCCACCCAGAAACACCTGGCCGTGTAACCTTGAGCAAGTTATTTAACCCCAATTGCTTAGGGGCAGCCAGGTGGCTCAGTGAGTAAGACACTCAGCACCACACCCAGAAATAACTGGCCGTGAAACCTTGAGCAAGTTACTTAACCCCGATTGCTTAAAAAAAAAAAAAAAAAGATCGCCTATTTGTAGTTTTCCTTAGGAATTATGAACAACCAACCTGGGCCACAAAGAAGTTTACATTTTTCTGCATCTCTTTTTTGTTACTATTTAGAGTTTGTATAAATGTGCAGATTTGCTGGAACCCCATGCTTATGTTCTCCTAAATTTAAGAAGAGCATTGGAATAGTTTTATTATCAAAGAAAAAAGATGGCATTGAAAATTGTTACAGGGAGAAGACTTAAAGTTTCTTGAGTAACATTTCTGGGTTGCACCGATCAGTACACTGAACATTCAGATTTTGAAAACAGAAGTAGCTATCTATAAGTCAACTCTCTGCTTCAAGAGATGAGGGGATGAAATGGGGATGAAGGACAAGTAGATGGTGCTGCTCTAAACAAAATTATTCTCATTGTATCAGTGAGACTTGAAAATTCCCCAAGGAATTTTGTGCATTGGGAAAAAAAAAGAACCTGAAACTAGTTCCAGGCTGATTCACTATTTATCAAAAGCTGTTGTGATTTAAGAAAACAAACCAAAAAAACCCCAAACATCTTAATTACAGCATCTAACTCCCCCTGATTGATCTAAAATCACGCCAAGAGTTCACCCTTTCTTCCCCCCTCTCCCCACACTAAGACAACATGAAGTAGTTTCCCTGAAAAATGCAGTCAAAATAGATTTCAAGATTAGTTGGGTTGAAGTATCATGGATTTAGAGTTAAAAGGGCCCATAAAAGTACCCATTCCCTTTACAGATGAGAGAATTGAGGTCCAAGGTGACACAGAGAAGTGGCAGAGCCATGATTCAAATTCAAGGTTTCTAACTCTAAATTTGGTGCTCTTTCTGCTGTAACATAGCACATTTTGAATATAAGTACATTCCAGGAAAAAAAAAGTTTATTTGACCTGAATTTTCTGAGTAATTGCTTCAATTCTTTATATTGTGGGAGCAGATACTAAAATAGCCTAGATAATTTATTTTCTTTTTGACCATAACAAAATGTACCAAAATTAATGAGAAAATGAGATATTTGTAATGCTTTTCCTTATAGCACTGTATAAATGCTAGTTATTAGTATTATTGAGCCCGTTTTCCTTCTAATAAAATTTCATGCTATTTATTTTTAACCATATCATGTACATATCTTTATTTGTTCTTTATATGTATTATCAACTCTCCTATTTCCCTCCCCTATTCCAGCTTGGTGTTCCTGATTGTGGCTCTGCTGGTAGGCTCGAGCCTTCTGACATGGTTTAAGAGTAATTCTAGACTCAGTAGTTGGGCAGATACTTTGTTGAGTTAAACTTAGTTTTTACTATTTATTGGGCTCTATGGCCCTTACCCAAAGCTGTTGCCTAGATCTTGCTCCCTCTTTGCCAAGGTTCTTTGCATGGGGTTCCTGACTTCCTTTTCTGGTACCCAGACATTTTTGTGCCCCAATCTATTTACCTGATTTTAGTATTCTGACTTGCATTAAGTCATAGGCTCATTCTTAACTCTTTATTTCTCTTAACACTTAACCAGCTCCTGCAGCTTAAAGCCCAGAAAAATATTTTTCCATTTTTTTTTTTGGTAGCCAAACAGACCAGAAGGTCCAAAAGCATTTCACCTTATCTGCACCATGACTGCATCTGACTGAGGTATAATTAATAAGGACTGGTTTCCCTCGAATATTCTGCCTCTCTGACAACAGCCATTGCCCTGGGAGACTGTGGTTGATGGGTGGTAACTGAAAACAATCAGCCATAAAGTGAAAGTGAGGGTGGCAAGCAGATGGAGTTCTTTGGCAGACACACTGGAATTTGGCAGTAACAAGGTCACAGTTTCAGAACTGTCTCTAGGATTGATAGCTAGGTTTCCTAGGGACTTAAGGAGGAAAAAAGACAGGCAAGCAACAATCAGCACCTGATAGGTATCTTTAAAAAAAAACACCACCAATCTATTATTTATTTTTAGCATTTATTCACTTTAAATTTTGAGTTCCAGATTGTGTCTCCTTTCCTCCAGTCCCTCCCTCAACCCATGAGAAGGAAAACAATATGTCAGTTATACATGTTAAATCATGTAAAATATCATATTAGCCACGTTGCAAAAGAAAAAGCAAGCAAAATAAAGTGAAAAAATATGCTTCAGTCTGCGTTCACACTTTTATCAGTTTTCTCTCTGGAGATTGATAGCATTTTTTATCATGAGTCCTTTGGAATTATCTTGGATCATTGTATTGATCAGAGTAGCTAAGTCTTTCACTGTTGATCATTGTAACAACATTACTGTTACTGTGTACAATGTTCTCCTGGTTCTGTTCAATTCACTTAACATAGGTTCACATAAATTTTCCCAATTTTTTTAAATCGTCCTGTGTTTGTCATTTCTTAAAGCACTATAATAGTATTTCATCACAATCTTGTGCTACTACTTGTTCAGCCATTCCTAAACTGATAGTTATCCTCTCAATTTCCAATTCTTTGTTACCACAAAAAGAGCTGCTGATAAATATTTTTGTACATGTAGGTCCTTTTTTTTTTTTGTTTGGTTACTTCGAGATACAGACCTAGTAGTGGTATTGCTGGGTCAAAGGGTATGCAGTTTTATAGCCCTTTGGGCATAGTTCCAAATTATTCTCCAGAATGGTTGAATTAGTTCACAACTACACCAGCAAAGCTCTAGTTTCCCAATTTTTCCATATCCCTTCCAATGTTTGTCATTTTTTTTTCTGTCTTGTTAGCCAATCTGTTAAATGTGAGGTGGTACCTCAGAGTTGTAATTTGCACTTCTCTAATCAGTAGTGATTTAGAGCACTTTTTTTGGCTTTTTGGAGAGGAGAAGGTAGGGAATTTGGGGTTAAGTGACTTGCCCAAGGTCACGTGGCTAGTTTTGTGTTGTGTCTGAGGCTGGATTTGAACTCAGGTCCTCCTGACTCTAGGGCTGGTGCTCTATTCACTGTGCCACCTAGCGGCCCCTAGAGCATTTTTTAATGTGAATATAGATAGCTTTTATTTTTTTCTTCTAAAAACTGCCTGTTCATATCTTTTGTGGTAGGTCATTTCTTCAAGAAATTGGAGTTAATCTAGGAAAGGAATACAATAGATGGAAGAACCACAGCAGAGTTGAGTGTTTTTTTTTCTTTCAAGACAAGAGAATATGAATATGAATAATACTTTTTAAAAGTACAGATACTTAAAGAGATTTCCTTCACTTATACATCAACATGTCTCATGAAATATACTTCACTTGCAGAAGCTACATGATATAGTAGGAAGAGTACTGGACTTTAAATCAGAAGAAACCAAGTCTTCACACTTAATAGCTGTGTGGCCATGAACAAATCACTTAAGTTCTTTGAGCCCTGGTTTTACCATCTGTAAAATGGGGCTAATAATTCTTGTAGTTCCTACCCTCAGTGTGTTCTTATTAGAAGCAGTTGAAAGTGTGTTTGGAAATCTTACAACATTATGTGTATGTCAGCTTTTATTATTATACCAGAAAAATTTGACATTTCTGTGCTAATGGCCATAATCTTTTAAAAATAAACAGATATTCTAAACCTAAAACATTCTTTGGAGGAAAATAATTTTTCTAGTCATTGTTTTTTGTTCTTTTTCCTCATGTGTACCAGCAAGATACTCAAAGATCCTAGTTTAACTTATGAGTGATTTATGGTTCCAAGATTTGCTTGTTTTAAGGTATTTAGATGACACCTATTTTACTGACCATCAATCTAGTTGTTAATTGAGAAACCAAAGTAAGTATGTTTAATTTTATGGTCTTAATTGAATAAAGGTTTTTTTCTTTGTCTATTTTTCTTTTAAAACAACAAGAACTAACTAAAGTCAGTTTAGTTTTGTTGGCCTCAGTTAATTTCCCTTGTGAGTCTGTGTCCCTTAATAGAAAAAATGATTCCTCACCCTTGCCTAAGTAGATAGCTAGAGATTTCCCACCCCCCAATTTGTATCCTTCAAGCCAAAAAAAAAAAAAATCCTAGAAACAAGAGGTGGTGATGAGAAAAGATCCAGAAATGTTATTTTCTACTTTGTCCGTTTGCCTCCTGTACTTGTTGCCATTTCAGATTCTAGGTGAGGAATAAGGACACAAAATAAATAATGAAAAAAGGTAAGAATTATGGGAAGTAGAATAAGGGAATGACTAGAGTAAAGGAGAAACAGTCACAAATTTCTTTTCACTTGATTTTTTAAGTGATATTTTTGATGCATGTGTCACTTGGTAGGATTTTAAGGAACAGTGAGAAATGATCTGTAGAATTTTGAACCATTTTATTTTTCTGTGTATGATAGAGCGGCAGAATTGGGTTCAAACTAAACCTCCAAGTCATAAGACCAAATTGGGTCCCTGTGTTATAAAAACTAATGAAGAGAAGTCCACTTTTACAGAATATGGTTAGGGTAAATGGAGAAAGGTAGAATCATATGAGATTTTCATCCTGCCCACCCAGGAGTGGAATGAATCATGAGTATCTTTTGAAGGCACGGTCTAGGATGTTTAGGATGTCTACCTGGTCACTTGGTCAGTATTCACAAACCCTCTGTTTTGAGGTAACTATCTAAAGTATGCAGAAGTTGATGGTGAATATTTTGCAGAATATTAATACTTTCATGGCATTTTCAGGAACTTGAGGATGAATTCATCAGTGTCTCAGTTATCCAGACATATGGCAACCTCAGGCATAAAGATTTAGCAGCTAAGAGGAAAACCTTAAGCAGCTGTCATATCTCTGACAAAAACACTCGTCAACAATTTACCTTTGACAATCTGTCTAGTAAGCTCCTCCTCCATAGCTGAGAGAACAGGATTATAATGAATCAGGAGATCTTTTTGTAAGACACCAGAAAGCTTTACTTCATCTTCTCTATATTGAGAAGAGTTGGTTTACTGACCAGAAGGGAAAGATTGTTGTTGTCTCTTTTCTATAAAAAGCATGAGAGGGGCAGCTAGGTGGCACAGTGAATAGAGCACTGGCCCTGGAGTCAGGAGGACCTGAGTTCAAATCTGGCCTCAGACACTTGACATACTTACTAGCCACACGTGTGACTTTGGGAAAGTCAATTAACCCCAACTGCCCTCCAAAAACAAAAACAAAAACATGAGAAATGCAGAGAAAGAAAGGAAACAGAATTGAGAAGGAGGGGAACAGTGCCATGGCTGGGGAGGGAGCTTGTTGAAGGAAGAAGAGATGGACACAGAGAAGTTGCTATCCATGTTAGGAGCAGTGAAGAACAGAATTGGCCACTAGGGTGACAAAATGCAGGCTCAAACTGCAGAAGAAAGCCCCTTATGAAGAGGCAGAAGTAGTACATCTCCGCAGTTGTTGAGGGCATAAATTTGGATCCCATAAATTTTAGCAACCCCTATAGGCATCATTGTCTTCTAAAAGAGTCCTATCAGTTGTTGGTGCTTATATAGATCACTGGAGTCCCTAAGAATAGCACTATGATGTGCATGGGTGGGGCAGGTGTTGTGTTGGGGGGAACTGAATGAAAGGCAGAAGTCAAGATCTCTACATTATTGTGGCCTTAGAGGCCTTCTGGGCTGTCAGGAAATGCCATGCTTATGGCTCGCCAACCAGTGTTAATTCAGCTCATAAATGGAGAAAGCTAATTCATCAGTGCAAGAGTTATACTGCATTTTTAGGCTTGTTATGACATTAAAGATACAGTTTTTAGTGTTGCTTGGACCTGAAGTTATGTAAAAGTCACACATTCATGAGAGTTTGGAGAAAAAGGGAAAAGGAGATATGTTTTTATGTGCATATGAGTATCATTTTTTCTGATGATTAATTTCTGGCTTTTGGAGCTGCAAGGACTTACCCAAATAACCTAGTACAGAGTTCTGAAATGGGGTAATTTCATTCCTTTGTCCCACCTCTTTTATAGCTATTATATCTATAGCTATATCTTGCAGAGTAGTATACTTGTAGCAACAAATTTAGTGCAAATAAGATAGAAAAGTAGATACCAATCAAATGGGAAGGCCAATGGCATGTTATGTTAGTGATACATAAAAATATACAGTGCTTTTAGAAGCAATGTCAACTAGACATGGAATTTGGAGACCTGGGTTCAGATTCTGGTTCCCACACTTTAATTATTCTTGTGACCCTGGACAATCAACTTAATGTCCCCAAGACTCAATTTCATAATTGGTAAAATGGGGATGGTACTTCTTAGACTGCCTAGGAGGATGATACTTCTCAAACTACCTACATCACAGGGTTTTTAAAAGAAAAATGCTAATTAACCTTAAGAACATTTTTAAAAAAATCATTATTATTACCGTCCTGGCCCAAGGTTGTGTAGCTGTATAATCTTCATGCTACCCTTTACAAGAATCTAAATGACCATAACTCTGACACTGGGGACTTTTTTTGACTACAAATCTTAGGGCACCTTCTGAATTCCTTACCCTTTCAGCCCTTTGTCCTACCCCATTTAATGTGTCTGCATGTATTTTGATGCAGGAGTTATAAGAACTTCAAGTCGTATACTGATAACTGTGAGACATAACCTAATTAAATTAGTTTAAATATATTTTGAATTCAAGGGCACGTAAAATATAGTTTAAAAAAAGATTTCCCTTGAAAAAAATGTTAAACGAGGAGTCCTGATATAGCTTATGGAGAGCCTACACTTGAGTCAGAAAGACCTGTGGGCTTTGGCATAATCTGACTGGATGATTGGATGGACATTTGAACTTCTGAATGCCTGATAGTTCTCTCAGATTATAAATTACAAAGTAGGTGCTAATCTGCATGGGTAGAGGAATTTCCTCCATGGGGAGTCACTAAAATCAAGACTCTCCCCCCCGCCAAATGATAACAATAATAACTTCAATTAAAAAAGTGATGTAGTTTTCAAAATTGAGGGACCTGGGGGCGGCTAGGTGGCGCAGTAAGTAAACCTCTGGCCCCGGAGTCGGAAGGACCTGAGTTCGGTTCCAGCCTCAGACATTTAACAGCTACACTAAAAAACTAGCCGTGTAACCTTGGGCAAGTTACTTAACCCCAATAGCCCTCCAAAAAGCAAAAAACAAAACAAAATTGAGGGACCTTAAAGGTCTTATGATAACAGCAGTATACATTGGTATGATGCTTTATGATTTGCAGAGTGGTTTTCTAAGATAATACAAATGCCTTCATTCTTATTTTACAAATGAAACTGAGATTCTGAGAAGTTGAGAGACTTGATAATGTTCATACGAGTGAGTATAAGGCAGAGAAGGAACTTTGAACTCAGTTCCTCAGATTCCAGATATAGTGCTCTTCTGTGCCACACATACTGCCTTCCTTGTTTTCCAGAGAAAGAGACTCCTACACTTAAGTGATTAAACTTTAGTTATCAGAAAGAACACCTCAGTCTCTGATAATTCCAGATAACTGAGGTATCACTGTGTTTCATCTTTTAAGTCATAGTTTTTTAGAAAAAAAATCACAGAGTAAATGTTTTTTTTCTTTGGTTTCAAAATCTTGAAAGAATAAGTATCTTCCCCTTGGTATGCAGTTTATTATATTGAACAGAAATTTTGAAAGGGTGGAGAAGATATCATAAACAATATTATTTATTTGCAACTCACCCCAGCTTGAAAATGAAAGCTTCAAATGAATTTAAGAATAATGGCTTTGGTGAGCAAATCATATGGCTGCCCAAATACTTTTAACAAACACATTTTTAGAAACTATCAGAAAGATTATTTTCTTTTGTGATCAATAACATTTCTGACTTTAAAAGTACTGTAACTTCAGCAAAAGCTAGTTCTGCTATGCCCTTCTGACCTCTAAACCATGCATTAAGATGATTCTTTAATGAAAATTTCTTTTTCTGTGTGCATGATTCTTTTTTTTTTTTAAACTTTGGCTTACTTAGTGACAAATTTCTTGGAACTCAGTGGTTCTGTTTGGTACATACCCCTTTACCCTATTTATGGTGCTATAATCTGCTTTGTACAGACTCTAAACCCTTTCTACTTTTCAAAGTTTATTAACTCTGACTATGCCTTTAGGCCTTATACTTTACTAAATTTCTCCCTTTTTTGAGAATAAATTCTGAAACTAGAATTGTAGGAGATACCTAGTATATTCTTTTTTTTTTTTTTAAAGCAATCGGGGTTAAGTAACTTGCTCAGGGTTACACGGCCAGTTATTTCTGGGGGTGGTGCTGAGTATCTGAGCCTGGGATTCGATCTCCAGGTCATTCCAACACTGGAGCCGGTGCTCTTACTCACTGTGCTACCTGGCCGCCCCATACCTAGTATATTCTTGTCTGTCTTTAGGGGACCAAGTTGAACAGGTTCTTGCCTGTTTTCTGAGAATCTGTAGAATAATTCCTTCTATTTGTTTTTTGGTTTCAACCTTAATTCAAGAAGTGGTAAATATTCATCTGAATATAGACCATACTTTTTTCTCAAGTTTGGTTTCTGAAAAATTTGAATGTGGCCTAGAATCATATGCTAAGTAAGAGAATAACAGTGAAAATGGTAAAAGATGAGAAGAGTAGTGATGATAGAATTGTTAGGACTTTTTTTTTTAAGAAAAACTTTCACAGTAAATAAACATATAAATAGTAGTATAATGTATTTATTTTCCAATGTATATCTTTTTTACCCAAAGAGATCTCATTAAAGTATGTGGCCTATAGTCAAAACAGTAATATTTTTGTTGAAAACAGCTTCAATCTTTGCTTTTCCTTTTACATTCATCATTTGAATTTTCCCTTGAGGTTCATCTATCCATAAGGAGCAATACTTGGTACATGTCTCAGCATTATTTTTCTATGTTCCACTTCATGTGATATTGTAGAGCGGATTTGCAGAATTAATGGGGGAAAATATATGCAAATGTTTATTAGCGCAGTGAGGAAGGGAGCATAACAGAACTGTGAAGGCAAGAATGGATTAAGTGCACATATTTCCTTAAATGTATTGGGGGCTGTGATTGTTGCATTGTGTTATAGTTCAGATTCAACTAGTGTGGAAGAGAAGCCTATGATGACTGTGTGTACTTAGCAGTTCAAATGATCAGTGCATCCTGAAGCCATTCCTGTCCTTTCAGGAATGCCATTAGGGCTAGTTAAGAAGAATTAAGAGGAGAGAGTTGGAGAGGTCCAAGGAGGAATGATGGGCACTGGGAAATTTAACTTCTGGGAGGGGGCTTGGTGCCTACCAGACCCAGCCATTCATAATGAATCTTTTATGAAATTGGAAGATTCTGTAGTCGAACCCTATAGTTTTCAGATGCACACACTGACTTGCCTAAGATTGAAGAATTGGATTTAAAGAACTTAGATTGCCTAACTCTTGATTCCTGGCCAATGGCTGCTTCTCTATGTGACTATCTTCCTAGGGGTTTCACAGTAGTTATATTCAGAATCAGAGAAGCTTCTTTTTCCTCTGATTGATAAACTTTAGAGATCCAGTTTACATTGTATACTTTTCTTCTCAATGACATGAAAAATATTTTTCTTCTCTGTATGAAATCAGCACCTTGCCTTAAATGGCACCATAAAATTGGCACTTTGCCTTATAATGCTACGTGAAATTAGCAAAATAATTAAATCTCTGGTTTTTGTCATGCAGCTCATTTGCATGTGCTAAAATGGCATGTTAGTTTTATTTGTCATTTGATAACACATTTAAGTTTCTTTGCTTCTCTTTTGGAAAGCTTGCAGGTAAAAAGATGCAGAAACAAATTTGGTTGTGCTTTGTCATGAGTAATATTTTGATGTGATTGTTGTGTAAAGCATAATCTTCTATAGAGATAAGATTTTCTTAAACTTATTTCAGTAAAGGCACCACCTGTAATGGGCATTTTATTTAAAAAATCAAATTCTGTACTGCTTTTTTGAATATAAAAAAGCATTTTCTGACTGAACTTCATTGTATTAATCAGTTTATTAAATAGAAATATTGATAGTTAATTGTACATAATGTTAAATGAATTTTTAATGAAAAGGTTTGACATTTATATAATTTATGACTTCATAATTTTGGTCTCTTAAAGGAAAATGCATTTAGTATTCCTTCCTATATGGAAATATATCTCTTTTGGGGTTCAAATGAAACATATGGTACTGATTTAAAGTAATAGCTTTTATATATGTGTGAAATTTGGATCTCTCTATGGCTTTTACATAATTGCAAGATGGTGAACAAGTGTTAAAACACTGCAGAAATGCCTCAATAATGCAGAAATGTGAAAGGTTGGGCATTTTTAGTTTTTGTAATTATAAGATTGCTCTGATTTGTGTATTTTAATTTTAGATCATTGATGGATAATCACTTGCTATTTGGATAGAATTTTAAGTCCATGATTGATATTCTATTCAAAATTATCTATAATAGAAATGTATAATCTTAATAATAGAATCTTGCCTGTTGTGTAGTATAGTTTCTTGACCTTCCAATGGTTAATCAAATATGAGCTGATTCACGTATTTTTTACTTTTCGTTGTAAGCCAGCTTTTAGGGGATGTGTTTACTGTGTTACTAACAAGATTTTCATTTGCCCATTGCCTATTTATGTCACTGTCATTCATCTTTCCCAAGAAGTAATTTGATTCCAGAGACTCTGAACTTAATCTGCCAGAGACTGGTTCATGTTTAACAATTGTAGGACTGGGGTCCTGTACTTAGAAAGTTTACATCCACTGCTAAAGTGTCAGTTCTTAGTTGCTCTGCCTGACTTTCAAGGTCCTTCTTCATTCATCCAACTTTTATTCCCACTACTCCTCAACAAAGATCTGACAGTACCAAGAAAACCTCATACTTCTTTTGCTTCTCAAGAAAGTTACTCAGCCAGTGGTTACTGAACCTCTAGCTATTTTTAATACATCCATGTTTATAGAGTGAACATTTCATTTGGCTCACAGAAGGACCTCTTTTAGTTGAATACTGGTGTCCATTTTTCCTACTTGTACTCCCTTCCTTGCACATTCCTTTGTATTTTCTTTAATACATTAATTAATTTAATACAATAATAATTAGACACTGCTAATACTTGCATGATTTTCTCATCTCTTGTTGCTATTATGTTCTATGTTGAACTTGGAAGGGATCTCAGATCTTTTTTTATATTACTTTTTATTTATTTCATTAAATATTTCTCAATTACATGTAAAAAAAATTTAACAATCATTTTTTAAACTTTTGAGTTACAGATTTTCTTCTTCCCTCTGGGTCCTACCTGTTCCTTGAGAAGGCAGGCAATTTGATTTCAATTATATGTGTGAGGTCATGCAAAACATGTCAATATTAGCTATGTTGCAAAAGAAAACACAAACAAAATAATAAAAATAAAAGTTTAGGAAAATATACTTCCATCATATTTCAGAGTTCATTAGTTTTCTCTCTGGAGGTGGATAGCATTTTTTATCATAGGTCCTTTAGAATTATCATGAATCATTGTTTTGATCATAAGAACTATGCTTTTACAGTTGATCATCTATATTAATATTGCTGTAATTGTATACAGTGTTCTTCTGGTTCTGCTCATTTCATTTTGCATCAGCTCATATAAATCTTCCCAGGTTTTTCTGAAAACATCCTATTTGTTGTTTCTTCTAGCACAATAGTATTTCATCACAGTCATATCCCACAACTTGTTTAGCCATTATCCAATTGATGGACATCCCCTCAATTTCTAATTCTTTGCCATTACAAAAAGATTTTTGTATGAATAGGTCCTTTTCTGTTTTCTTTGTTCTCTTTGGGATACAGACCTAGGAGTGGTATTGTCTGGTTAAAGGGTATGCCCAGTTTTATAGCCCTTTGGGCATAGTTCCAAATTGTTCTACAGAATGATTGGAGTAGTTCACAATTCCACCAACAGTGGATCAGTGTTCCAACTTTTCCACATCCCTTCCAGCATTTGTCATTTTCCTTTTCTCTCATGTTAGCCTATCTGATAGGTGTGAGACAGTATCTCAAGAGTTGTTGAAATTTGCATTTTTCTAATCAGTAGTGATTTAGAATATTTTTTTTGTGTGTGACTATCCATAGCTTTGACTTCTCCAGAAAACTGCCTGTTCACACTTTTACCATTTATCAAGTGGAGAATGGCTCTTATTTTTATAAATTTGGTACAGTTCCATATACATTTGAGAAATGAGACCTTTATCAGAGAAACTTGTTGCAAAAAATTTTTCCCAGTCTGTTTTCCTTCTAATTTGGCTAGATTAGTTTTGTTTGTGTAAAAGCCTTTTGGTTTCATGTAATCAAAATCATCTATTTTATTTCTCATAATCTCTGTCTCTTGTTTGGTCATAAACTCTTCCCTTGTCCATAGATCTGACCTGACTGGTACATTTTTCCACTTTATAGATTTTTCTGGTCAACGTACTAGCTTGAATGGGAATTCCCTTTACTCTGCCTGGTAAATCAGTCTTGTGACTTCCATGCAAAAGCCCTCTTTGCAGTCCTCTCAATACTGCTTCTGTCCACCTCTACTCTTCCACCCAGTTGCTCCTGTTAGACCCTTATTCTTTTCCTTAACTCTTTGCCTTATATAAATCTTAGCTTTCTTGACATGTTCCCACCAATGGTGCACTCATCTTCCCCTACTCTTCCCTTGACTTGATGGGAAAAGCAATATGCCTTCTAGTAAAACATTAATCAAAAAATCCTTATTCTCATCTACCATCAGCAAAGACTCACTTTAAAGTTCTTTGATTATCTTATCACAAATTTCCTTTGTGCCACTATATTGCTGTTTTCTTCAGAGATTTCACCATTCATGTTGACTATCCGTTTAATACCCTTATCTTGTAGTTCCTTGTCTTTGACTTTTCTAACATCTTTATTTCATAACAACTATGAAGGCATCTTATATCCTCAGTCTTAGCATCATGTTGAATTGATCTGTTGCTAAGGTCATGAATTGGTTCCCTCCCTCATCTACCCCAGACTTCTTACCAATTACCTAGTCACACTTTATTTACCCAGTTCATTGTTTAACTTCTGGCTACAGCTGATTTTCCTGCACAACATGAACTACATGTAGGGCATTGCTCCCCATATTAAAATTCTAGACTCACTTTCCCCACTGACCTTCTATTCCAACTACCACATCTTCCCACTCTCTAATTGCTCCCCTCCCATACTCTTTGGTCAAAGATAGTTGTTGGAGAAAGTTAAAGAACTGTGTAGGTTACCCCCCTGCATATTTATCTTACCAGCTTTTGTTATTTGACAGTCCTTCTTAACATTTTTACCACATTTCTCAAAATGGTGACAGATCTTCTATAAATTCCCTTAGGCTCCCCAGTGCTACTGTATCTTGCCTCTTCTCAGGTGATAATCTTTAATAAGAAGGTCAAGGCTCAATTCTACCTTATATTAAACCTGAAAATGCCTCTCACTTACTCCATCCTTTGATAATTTCCTCCTTTTTCAGAGGAAGAGTTACCCCTCTTTTCCAGGCCTAACAACTATCTTATATATAGCTAATCTTTAGTAGAGCTACCCTTTGACATCAAGTTTTAACTATTTATGTGTTTAGTTGAGCTTTGAAAGAAATTTCCCTTTGGAGGCAAAATATAAAAGATGCAAAAATACATATCTGTCTGGTACCCCTTAAGTTATATTGCTCCTAATTTTTACTATATACTTAAAGACTGGTATTCTTCTAGTTTATACTTATAGTTTTCCTTGGAAAGTCAGTAAAAGTAAAACATCATCTAATGACACTTCAAGTTCAGCCATGTATCTGTCTGCTGGTTCACTTCTGGAGCTGTAATGTAGGTTGAGGGCTGATCTCACCTTAATAGTGGTAGTTAGGCCTAACTGGCTTAGCTGTGACTATTTACACAACAACTGAACCCTTTTTTTCCTCCAAAGTGATTGCCCTTCCATGTTTTTCTTAGTTAAAATGGGGAGAAACTAGTAATATCTTAGTTCAGTGATTCTTAAGTTACAATCAGGAAATGGTCCTTCCCTGATTTTGCTCCTTCTGCATCTCATTATATTTCTCTGATATATACTAACTATAGTTGAAGGCTCCCTTTCCTTTCTGCACCTTGTATCCTGTCAAGGTTTATTACCAAACAACAGGCACTTTTGGTAAGCTTTGTATCTAAGAAACCTAAAGTTATCAGTCTCAAATACCTGTTTTTGCTTCCAGAAAGACAACCAAGACTTATTACTGAAATAAATTTCTTTACATGTTTATCATAATAAACCAGTATATGAATGGAGGAGTTAGTCTAACATCATGTAATTAGGAGACCTGGGTTTAAAATCTGACTTGTCTACTTTCTGAGCCTCAGTTTCCTCATCTCTAAAGTGAGGGGGTTAGACTAGCAACTTAAAGCTAATTTCTGGCTCTGACTTTCTATGATTTATACAATTAAATATTTAATATAAACTTAATATAACTTTATAAAATAATAAAATATAAATAATTAAAATAAATATAAATAATAAAATATAACTTATAAAATAAATTTAATATAACTGGCATTTAGTGGGCACTTAATAAATGTTTATTAGATTAGATTGAAATTTGCCCAAAGCAACATAGCTAACTGGTTAGTTAGTGATAATACAAATGCTTGGGAGGTTAGGTATTATAGTTCCTAGTCTGATATTCTTTCCACTCTATTTCCCCATTAAACAGTATTGTTTTTCCCACAGAAGTTCAGGTACTCACACACACTTAATTTATGGAGATTAGCATGCATACTATGTAAACTTAGTCTTTGTTTACATGTCTCCAAAATAATTGGTCAGCTTAGTGTTTAAAAATACAGCAAGAAAATTCAGTTATGTCATTTATACTCATTCAACGTTCATTTATTAAGAGCCTTCTAAAGAGTTTGGTATCTAAGATACATAAAAAAATTAACAAATATATGTATAACTAATAGATAACCACCAGTAAACAAATGATCAAAGGATATGAACAAACAGTTCTCCAAAGAATAATTACAAAAGTATTCACAGCCACATGCAAGAATATTCCAAATCGCTAATAATAAGAAAAATGCAAATCAAGACAACCCTAAGGTTTTACCTCACATCCTGCAAACTGGCAAAGATGACAGAAAATTTCATCAGTTGGTTCTGGAGGGTTGTGGGATAATAGGCACATTGTTTATGGAGCTGTGAAATGGTACAATCATTTTTGAAGTGTATGAAATTATGCAAATAATCACAAAAAATGTTGTTAATACATAGAATGGCCATGCCTTTTGATCCAGAAATTCATTTACTGGGCTTATACCTCAAGGAAACAATTGATAAGAAGAAAATTTCCATATATGCTAAAATATTTACAGCAGTACTTTTGTAATAGGAATCAATCAGTAAATATATATTAAGTACATACCTCTTATGTTCTAGGACTCTGTAGAGAAAACTTGAGTGGTTTCTTAAGCCAGCTCTAAACTGAAACACTAGCCTGTGGAAGTGCAAAGAATCATGGTGCAAGCTTGATTGTCAAGCAATTCATTTATTGATACCATATAGAGTAATGAAACAAAGAAGGTAATTATAGGTACTTAGTTTTCTAATACTGCTTTGTTCAGTTTCAAGATGCCAGACAGTGATGTCAGTTTAGGCCTTGACGATTATCATGTCCTTTGATGATTTCCAAGCCATATGAATAGTATCTAAGAATGTGTGGGAGAGTTAACACCTTCTGGTTATAATCCCAGAACAGGGCACATCCCTGGATCACAGGATATCAGGAAGGCTCTGATTTACAGCCGCTTCTCAAGGAAAAACCAGGACTAGTCACTTTGGACTGGCCACAGGAAAAACCCAGAGCTAACTTATCTAGGACCAACCTGATTCCTGGATCAGGTGGTTTGGTTCCCTTCAGGACTCTTAATACCGTATTTCCTCGATAATAAGACACTGTCTTATTATTTTTTTGGACAGAAAAACACCAGAGGACTTATTTTCAGGGGAGGGCTTATTTTAATGAACATTGACAGCAATTTTAATAAACAGGTAAATGTGAACAAAAAAATGTACCTTTATTCAATAATGATCATGTCATCTTCTTCAACAACATCGTCATAAGTGTCCATACCCTGAATTCCGTCCGGATGTCTTGTGCCTCCATTTCCTTCAGAAGAAGTGGACCCAATCTGTCATGTCCAGCAATATAGCTCTCTTTAAATGAATATGTCTTGTCCAGGTAACCTGCTCGTAGTGCCTTGGCGACACAGCTGTCAGTAATTTTATCCCATGACTTCTTCACCCAAGTCACGACTTCTTGCAGACAGGGCTTCACAAAGTTTCCACGCTGATTTCTTTCCATTCTATTTTCAATGTAGTCATTGACTTCCATGCGCAAATGGTCCTTGAATGGCTTCTGTATTGCAATGTCAAGGGTCTGGAGATAGGCAGTCATTCCTGCAGGAATCATTACTTGATCTATTCTTCTCTCTGCAAGGAAGTTCTTCATTTCTTTAGCGCGGTGAGTGCTGGCTGAATCCCAGACTATCAGACCTCTTTGGTTACCTTGCATAACAAGTGGCAGCATTAAATCAACCCACTTTCTTATAACGGCTTGTGTACACCAGGCTTTTTCGGTTTCAAGAACGTAAATGCCAGATACACGTTCAATCTTATCTTTCTTGCCCTTACTGATGATTAGAGGTGTGGCTTTCTTTCCATCCAAACGAATTGCCAAAACACAGGTGACCCATGCACTTTCATAGCCAGTGGTGGGAATGTAGATTGACGTTGCAGCCCTGTGATGAATTGTTGTTTGAGATCCTTGTCCCATAAACACTGCAGTTTCATCCATAGCAATCATATTGCAGGTTTGGTACTTGGAAATGTCGATCCTATCAATAAAGGACTTGAATGCAAGTGCACATTTAATAACTTCAGCATCTTCCAGCTTAAACAGTGTTGTTGATCTTCTTAGGGACAGTTCATACCGTTGAAAGAAACCGTCCAACCAGTGTTGTGATGCTTTGAATCCTTCTGAGACCATTTCAAACTCTGGTGCCATTGAAAGGGCAAATGCTTGAATATCAGCCCTGCGCACAACCAAGGCCTTTGCTCTCCTGTCAGCAATCCATTCACCAATGAGGATCTCCAAGTCAGGATATAAGGGCTGCCGACCTGATCCAGACCTGCGCTTTTTCCCTTTTCCCTCATCCACCTGTTGATTGAGGTTATTATAATCTGCTCTCCATTTTCTGACCATTCAAAGATCCAAAAGTTTTTCTTTACAGAAAACTGCAAGATTCTTGCCGTGTGACTCCTCTACAATTGCTTTCTTATACTCAACAGTATAGCTCTTCCTTTTTGTACTCATGTCTGGGGGTCAAAACAGACAGAATAATAAAATTATGACCATCAGTCCTTCTTTTCACTCCATCATGCCCCCTGAGTTCTTCTTTTTTCCTCCATCATGCCCTTTTTATCCTCCATCATGCCCCCTCACTCCCGCTTATATACCGGGTTTTTATGTTGTCCTGCCTCAGCTCTCCTCCGTGGCACTGCTCTCAATGGCGCCAGCAAGCAAATCACTGGGGAAGAACAGGATGACGCACTCACTGCTGCAGCTCTGATTGGATGCAGCTCGGAGTGCGGCGTTCATTTCACCCGCGGGGGGGGGACGGTGCATACAGAGGGTACCGTAATGTAGCGTGTAGCGCAGGGGATCACCTTCACTACAGTAGCAATCTCAATAGGGCTTATTTTTGGGGGAGGGCTTATTTTAGAGGAATCTTACACAGTCAGGGGAGGGCTTATTTTCGGGATAGGTCTTATTATCGGGGAAACACGGGATAAATTCTTGGTGACTTGAATTCTTCCAACAGAAGGATTGTTACACATGATGTTTACACTTTATGCTGTTAATATAAAACTACAATTCAAATGACTGCTAGGCCAAGTACTTTGTGGGCAGATTTGAGAACTAAGTTACCATGTATAATATTGTTCCTGTGGCAAAATGTGTTTTGGATTCCACTTAACCAACTTAAAGCACATTTATAAAGTTGTTGACCACTTTGGAATGGTTAACATTTTAATTTTTTCCAAGTTTGAATAGATAATTTTTTTTGTCATTATCAAAGGAAAAATCCTTCTAGCACACAGTTTTGTGAAAACAAAAAAAATACTAGGATGATTGTACTTAAAATATTGGTGAAAGCCTCAGTGTGATTTAAGTGTTTTTTTTAAAGATAATAGAATATTTATTATTCTTTTTTTATCATATGTACATCAGAACTTTGGAAGTAGGCAATAAGTGGATATCTTCCCCCAGTGCATAATTTAGACAGATTACCAAAGTTTCAGCTTTTAGCTTCTTCTCTGGTAGAGGGTAAGAAGGTTGTGTGTTTTAATCTTTTAAATATTCAGGCCCCCAGATAACCCCAGACTGGGTAAAATTTTAATTTATCTCAAAAGAATACAGTAGTATATTATATGTTAATTGTTAGTTTTCTTCACATTTCATGTTTACATATGTTGTCTTTAGTCAAATTGCTGTGTTTCATAGTTTTCTAAAGCTATGGTATATTGTTGCTGTGTAGTCATCATACACAGGAGAGCAAACAAGGGGAAACTGAATCTTTGCTGTTTCTATAAAAGTAAAGTTTTGTGAAGTATATTCACCAAGGTTTAACATAATATGTGCCCTAAATATTTTATCAACTCAGGTGGTGTTTTTGAACATTTTATAGTTTCCTGGAGAATTTGGAAAACTTTTCCCAAAATAACTAATTTTTCTTGCCATCAAGTTGTCTAACAGCCTCACCAGTGGGAGAACAGAGGAAATTACCCTGGGAAAATGTGTGGTTTACTCTTGGCAATGGCAAAGAAGTTGAGGGTGTTTAGGGTTGCAACCAAAGAGTC
This sequence comes from Petaurus breviceps papuanus, assembly GCF_028583685.1. Classification (NCBI taxonomy): domain Eukaryota; kingdom Metazoa; phylum Chordata; class Mammalia; order Diprotodontia; family Petauridae; genus Petaurus; species Petaurus breviceps. The sequence continues at coordinate 72,576,188 of NW_027186296.1, read as the reverse complement.
CTCAGAATAGGATTTCTAGAGTCATGAGACCTTTTTCTATTACAGGTCTTAAGTAAGTTTAGGAGAAAGGACAGAGTGCCATGTTAAGAATGCCTTTTTCACTCTGATAAAGTGCTTTGGTATAAACTAATCTATCTTCCCAGGTGTCATGTATATGACCTTGGGTTATTTTTTATTTTTCCCAAACAAAACAAAAATGATACGCTTTTATGTAATATGGCTGTCTCATTTTCTCTTGGCTGAAATTTTTGTTCCCTCCCTGCCCACACCAAAACTCCCTAACAAACCCATATCAAAATGAACACTGCCCAATCTTATCATCTTGTATGTCTTGTATATACCCTGTTCTAGAGCCTTATACTTCCAGCATCATCTTTCTTTAGCATAAGAACAAATTATTTTCCATTTGTATAAATGCTAACCTTCCTGTTTGTATCAGTTGAACTATTCATTAGTTATTTCTTATTACCATGTATATGGACCTTCAATTCCATCTTACTTTACTCAAATATCAAAGTATAATGGAAGGAGCCCTAGATTTGAAGTCATAGTACTTGGGTTCAAATAATTCCTGGCCTGGATACTTATTGCTTGGGTATTTTTAGACAGATTGCTTCATCCCTCTTGGTCTTGGGTTTCCATCTATAAAATGATAGCTAAGTCCAGTGATTCCTTTGATTTATTATTAATTTCTTTTGTATCTTTTTGCCAGTTTGATCAAACCTTTCTGAATTCTTACCTTAGCCTGTTGTCCATGTCACACCAATTTATACTTGATTATGTACCTGAGAGCCATAGAATATGAGCTGAGAAGGAACTCAGAGGCTACCTAGTCCAACTGGTACCTGAGCAGAAGTGCTGACTTAAACATATTTACTTTGTAATTTCATAAGATTTACCTGTCCCTAGATAGATTGTAAAAGCAGTAACTGTGTCTGAAAATTAAGTATGAAAATTGTATGGCCCATAATAAATGCCTTTTAAATGCCTAACAAATACTCGTTGATTTTTCCCATCCCTTCTGCTTTGTTCCATCTTACCCATATTGCTGTATATTGATGGATTCATGACTTCAGCAGAATGGGAACTTCTCTCTTGGTGTCACTTGCTACTTATTTGGGGTTTCCCAACCTTTGTGGTTCTTGTTCATGTTCTTCTTTAAGTCCTCTATAAGGAATCTCATTTTGCATTCATTGCTAAAGAGCTCCTTTTGGTTTTTCATATTTCACAGATAGCAGAGCACAGTTGAGGCTGCCCATGTATTATCTCTCCCTACATGACTTGGGCCACCACCTTTTCTTTTCCTATATGTTCTAGTATCTTTTCTGTCACTTAGACTCATAGGTTATTAGACCTTAGGGAATCATCTGGTATAACTTCGTCCTTAAATAGCCAAAGAAAAGGAGGGGCTGAGAGCCTGAAGTCATGGTGCATGTGTGTCCTCATAGTTGGTAAAATGCTGTAGCCTACTTTATCTACTACGTATCTTTCTGTTGCCCTTTGGGTCACCTACAAAATCGACTCTTTTAGATTGTGATAACCCCTACTTTTCTGCCTTCAGATCTCTGCCTCTAGTTCTGAAGCCCTGCTGTTTTAAGATCCCTTCAAGCTCTAAAGTTTTATGACTATGGTGCCCATTTATGTCATACTACTGTGTCACTATTTTATAATGAATATTACATGCCATATAATTACCATTGAATCAGTCAATCAATAAACATTTATTAAGCACCTATTATGTGCCAGGCATTGTTGTAAGTGCTGGGGATAAAAAAAGAGGCAAAAACTAATCCCTGCCCTCAGGGAGTTTTTTATGGGGGGGGGGGGGGAGGAACGAAGGGGGAGGGGAGACAGCATGCAAGCAAATATATACAAAGGAGGCCATTTGTTATTGTTGTTCAGTTGTGTCCAGTTCTTTGTGACCCCATGGAAAATAGCATGCCAGGCCCTTCTATTCTCCTGAAGTCTGTACAGGCTCATGTTTGTTGCTTTCATAACACTGTCTCATCCTCTGCTGTCCTCTTTTTTCTTTGCCTTCAATCTTTTCCAACATGAGGGTCTTTTCCAGTGAGTCCTGTCTTCTCATTATGGGGCCAAAGTATTTAAGCTTCAGCTTCAGTATTTGATGTTCTAGTGAATAGCTTGAAGCAATTAAAGATTGACAGATTTTTATTGCCTTGCTTTCCAAAGGACTTTAAAAAGTCTTCTCCAGTACCACAGTTTGAAAGCATTGATTCTGCGGTGCTCAACTTGCCTTAATAGTCCAGTTCTCACAACTATACATTGCTACAGAAAAAAACAAAGCTTTGACTATATGAACCTTTGTCAGGAAGATGATGTCTCTGCTTTTTAGTATGCCGTCCAAATTTTCCATAGCTTTCCTTCTAAGGAGCAAGCATCTTTTAATTTCATGACTGTAGTCACTATCTGCAGTGATCTTTGAGATCAAGAATATAAAATATGACCCTGCTTCTATTTCTTCTCCCTCTGTTTGCCAGGAAGTGATGGGACCAGTTGCCAGTTTTTTTTTTTCAATGTTAAGCTTCAAGCCAGCTTTTATACTTCTTTATTTCATACTCATCAAGAGACTTCTTAATTCTTCACTGTCATCAGAGTGGTATCATCTGCGTATTTGAGATTGCTGCTCTTTCTCCTGGCAACTTTAATTTTGGCTTTTGAGTTGTTCATGTTGGCATTTCACATGATGTCCTCTGCTTATAAGTTAAATATACCCTTGTGACAATATAGCCTTGTTATATTCCTTTTCCGATCTTAAACCAATCAATTATTCCATGTTTGGTTCTAACTGTTGCTTCTTGACCTGCATAGAAGTTCCTCAGAAGACAAGTGGGCTGATTTGGTACTCCCATCTCTTTGAGGACTTGCTATATTTTCTTGGGATTCACACAGTCAAAGGCTTTAGTGTAGTCAGTGAAGCAGAAGTAGGCATTTTTTTGGAATTCCCTTACTTTCTCCATAATCCAGTGGATTTGGGCAGATTGGTCTCTAGTTCCTCTGCCCTTTTGAAAACCAGCCTGTTCTTCTGTTAATTATCAGTTTATGTATTGCTGAAACCTAGCTTGTGGAATCTTAAGCAAACCTTGCTGATGTGTGAAATGAGCACAGTTGTTAGGTAAGTGACATTCTTTGCCATTGTCCTTCTTTGGGATGGGGATGTAAAGTGATCTTTTCCCATACAGTGGCCACTTTTGAATTTTCCAAATTTGCTGGCATATTGAATGTAACACTAATAGCAGCATCATTTAGGATTTTAAATAGCTCCATTGGTATTCTGTCCCCTTCACTAGCCTTATTGCTAGTAATGTTTCCTAAGGCCCGCTTGACCCCAGTAAATGCACCATTGTGGTTGTCAGTGATGTTAAGATCTTTCTTGTACACTTCTTCTGTATGTCCTTACCACTCCTTCTTACTCTCCTACTTCTGGTTAAGTCCCTACCATTTCTGTCTTTTATCATGCCCATTTTTATATGAAATGTTCCCCCAGGATGTCCAATTTTCTTGAAGAGATCTTTTGTCTTTCCCATCCTATTCTTTTCTTCTTTTTCTTTGCGTTGCTCATTTAAGAAAACTTTATGTCTTTTTACTGTTCTCTGGAATTCTGCGTTCAGTTGTGTATATCTTCCCCTTTCACTTCTTTCCTTAGCTATTTGTAAAGCCTCATCAGACAGCCATTTTGCTCATTTGATCTTTTTTTTTTAATGTTCTTTTTTTTAATTGCTACCTCCTGTATAATATTGTGAACTCCTGTTCATTGTTCTTCTGGCACTCTGTCTACCACATCTAATCATTCACTTCCACTTTATAGTCAAGCAATATATAGGATAAATAGGAATTAATTAACAGTATGAAAGCACTAGAATTAAGAGGGTGTAATGTTAATGGGATTTAAGATCCTCCCTGCCTATTAATAGGCCTCAGGTGGAGCCCATTAAGGGAAGCTTGCTTAGGGAAGGCTTGCTTGTAGGAAGGCTTTCACACCTTTTGCTAATTTCTAATTAGGCACTGAGTCTTGAGGGTTGTGATGCCTTCTGGCTCCAATAATTATACATATGTACTCTGAGTTGGCATTCTGACTTGGGGGCTTGCTTATGAGAACAATCTTGTGATTAATTACCTGGTCGAGATTCTGAGTTCAGAATTTAGTATGTTCAGAGCTCCCCAACTGGGATCCAGGGATATATGTAAAGCAATATTGCTTTGATTCAAGCAGTTAGAGCCCTGTCTGTTGGTCTTTATTTATCTGATTGTATTTTCCTCTGTATTTTATCTTTTTTTTTCTCTGAACTTCAGAGTTCTGACTTTTCCCCTGAACTGTAATGTAATTAAAAAAAAAAAAAGATTGTTGACCCCTTAAACAGCTATCTTTCCTAGTAAAGCAGATCTAAGAACCTGTGCTAATAGCCATACTGGGTATGCCAGTGTGGTTGCTGCTACAAAGGGTCGGGGAAGACTTCCTGTAGAAAGCGGAGTTTTAGTTGGTCCTTGAAGCCAGGGAGTTCAGTTCTTGCAGGAGAGGAGGAAGAATCTTTGGGGCCTGGAGGGCAGCCAGAGAAAATGTGTGGAGCTGAGAGATGGAGGGTCTTGTTTGTGAAGTAGCCAGGAGCCCATTGTTGTTGTATTGAAGGGTATATAGCAAGGAGTAAGGTGTAAGAAGACTAGAAAGGTAGGAGGGGGTTAGGCTGTGAAGGGCCCTAAATACAAACAGAACACTTTGTATTTGCTCCTGGCAGCAATAGGAAGTCACTGGGGTCTATTGTGGGGGGTGGGTGACATGATCAATCTTGCATTTTAGGAGAATATCTTTAGTGGATGAATGAAGGATAGATTAAAGTGGGGAGAAACTAAGGTAGGCAGGGACTCCCCCCCCCCCCAAAAAAAAGCAGACTATTGCAGTAATTGAGGCATGAGGTAATGAGGGCTTGCACTAGAGTGGTGACAGTGTCAGAGGAGAGAAGGGAGCATATTTGAGAAATGTCTTAAGTGAAATTAGCAGTCCTTGGAAATAACTTGAATATGGGAGGTGAGAGATAGTAAGGCATCTGGAATGACTCCTGGAATGTGAGCCTGAGGGATTGAGAGGATGCTGCTACTCCCTACAATAATAGAAAAGGTCTATGTGTGTGGAGATTTAGGGAGAAAGATAATGAGTTTTGTTCTGAACATGCTAAATCTAAGATGTCTATAGGACATCCAATTCAAGATGTCTGAAAAACATTTGGAGATGCAGGATTGGAAGTCAGCAGAGAGATGGGAGCAGGCTAGGTAGATTTGAGAATCATTAGCAAAGAAATGGCAGTTAAATCCCTGGGAGCTAATGAGATCACCAAGTGAAGTTGTATAAAGGGAGAAGAAAAGAAGGCCTAGAAGGACAGCTATGGTTAGAGGGCATTATCTGGAGGAGGATGCAGCAAAGGAGAGAAAGAAGAAGCAGTCATGTAGATGGGAGGAAAGGTGGAGGAGAGTAGTATCCTGAAAACCTAGAGAGAGAATAGTATTCACTAGGGGGCAGTCATCAGCAGTATCAAAGTCTGTACAGAGGTCAGGGAGACTAAGGATTGAGAAAAGACCATTGGACCTGACCACAATAATCAGTAACTTTGGAAAAAGCAGTTTCAGTGAACCGATAAGGTTGGAAGCTAGATTGTAAGGGGTTAAGATGAGAATAAGAGGAGAAAAAATGGAGGCACCTATTGTAGACAGGCTTTTTGAAGAATTTAGCTACAGAGGGCAGAAGAAAGATAGGATGACAGTTAACAGGGAAGAATCAAGTGAGGATTTTTTCAAGATAGGGGAAGAGAATCCCTTTGTACCTCCCTTGCCATATTTTCACATTCCCTTTTGTCTTATAGTTATTTGTGTATTTGTCTGATCTCTCTTCCTAAATTTTAAGCTCTGTGAGGTGCTGTATTTTATTTTTCCTTTTATTCTCTTTGCACAGAGACTTGTACATATTAGGCACTCAATAAATTTTTTTAATTGAATTGAGTTAGCTTATGTTGATAATTTCAGTTCACCCTTTGAGTTCTGATCTTTTAATTTGAGTCCCTAATCTTGGCTTGACCTGTCCTTAAACTGCTTTTCTTACAACAGATATGCAGAGTAGGTAGGTTGTATAGCTATTATCTTATAGATGATGTTGGCTTGTGCAAAGTCATAGAAGTGGCTACTGTCAAAGCCATCAAGAGTTTAACCCAAGATTCCTGATTCTGAATCTAAGATTCTTTCTAGCAAATTACACAGTGCCTCCTTGGTAGCTATTATGGGATCCTGAATCCTCTAGAAGTTTATTAGTCCTCTGTGAAGGTTCTTCTTGGGCCCGAAGAAACTTACTTACCTTGTCTAATCCTTAAGTGAGATCAGGAGCCACAGAAAGTGACATTTTTGTAGGTTCCATCCAGGGACACATGAGTCTGGTAGCTACTACATTAAATTCCAAACACACAGGGGCAAAAAGTCCTTATAAAAAGCTTTGAGATGGCTTGAGAAGTCTATGCCCTTCAACTTCTCCTGGGGTGATACATCTTTAGTGAAATAAACTTGCTGGTAAATGACTGGGATTTTGCCCTACCTCACATGCTACAGTAACGAATGTTGTTTCTTTGATGGAATTTATTAGAACTCTCATGTTGTTTCCAAATGTTGACAATTTTGTAATGTTATGTAGGCCTCTAACTTCAGAAGAAATTGCTCAGAGGCGGGAGTTTGCAAGAAGAAGGCATGCCGAAAAGCTGGCTGCTGCTCAGGGACAAATGCCATTGGAACCAGCCCTTGTTGGAAATGCATCTGAAATCTGTCCAAAGAAAGAAGAGACAAAAAGTATTATTGTTTTTGTTCTATTACTCTTATGTTTAAGAGGATTTGTGGGGTTAACTGTTTTTCTCCCATAATTTGAAAAGCCTTATTTGGAAATAAAGCAGCCCTTGCATCTAACCTTTACTAAAGACATATTCTAATGCTTCATCTTAGTCATGGAGGTGGCCCTGGGATCCTGAAAGCCCCATGAACAGGGCACAAGATTTGGCACATCCAGTGAGAATGGCTTTGAGTACTTTTCTAATGAGGGCCTTTTATTTCTGGCAGGCCATGTGTCACTTCCACGAAGTTCAGAAAGCTGATAGCCTGGTACATTTTTCCAGCTATAACAGTTCAGAAAGAACATCTCCTGAGGCTCAGAGGGCTTGCAGTCCTTCTGTGGAGGAAAGAAATATCCTCACCAATGAGAAGACAGGTCCCTAAAATATTGCCATACATAGCATTTCACAGTTTTAAAGAAGTCTTATATATACTCTCTCATTTGATCCTGACAATCCTGTGTGCTGTTGTCCTCATCTTAGAATTGAGGAAACTGAGGCAGGTGACTTGCTTAAAGTCACATGATTAGTGTGAGTGGTGGAGATAGGGCTCCTGATTTCATTGGTCTTGCCATGAACTGCCCTGACTCTCCATTTATGTATGACCACAGAAGTTATTTAAAATGTGAAATGCACAGTTTTGACTTTTGGGGCGTTGCTAATAGGCTGTCAACACTAACCTCACTGCACATGCAAAGATGGGATTTGTTACATCATTTTAAAAGCATGTGCTCCTGCTTGATGTGGTGTGGGACTTCTGGCCCTATCCAAACTTAGATCATCCTCTGTCTCTCTTATTTTTGTTAGGCCCTTTCCATTCCACTGCTTTTTCCTAAATTTTCTTCCTCTTTTCCTTAACATTTCTTACCTGATGGTTAATTAAAATGTGTAGCATTACTGTTTCCTTTTGCTCTTCCCCTGCCATTCCTTCATTATAAAAATAATATTTTATACCTATTTTTTCTTTAATTAGATGATGAGCAGCTGACCAGTCCAGTTGAGAGTATCAACTTAAAACCTGTGATGGAGGAAGCAGAGGACAAAGATTCTTTCATTGCTTTTGCTCGGGTGTTTAGTGGTGTGGTTCGAAGAGGACAGAAAATTTTTGTCTTAGGCCCTAAATATGATCCTGCTGAATTTTTGCAAAGGGTAAGAATTGGGGCTAAACTTTTATCCTATTGTGTGGTCCTTCTTTCCAAATGTCTCAAGTTGGTTTTGGGCCTGCTAAAAGTGGAGATCCTTGTTGTTTTTAAAAAGTTAACCTTGAATTTGGAAATGGGTACCATCATCAGAGAGTGAGCCCAGGATACAGTGGCTTCCACTCCAAACCAATACCAAATTTCTTCTGTAACTTTCACTCAGATATTGTATGTGTTATTTATCTCTCTTTGTTAGATCTATTAGAACAAAAAGTCACATGTGTTAGGCAACTGCATAAATCTTACACTCTTATGCTGAGCTTTAGATTTTTTTTCCAGAATGAAGTCAGTTGCACTTTAGAAGAAGAATAAAGAGAAACCACCTTCTGAGCAAATTAATAGCAAAATCCATTCTTACTTTGGGACTGTGAGATGTGACAAAGTGTAGAAAAACACTTTGGTTTCCTGGGACTAAGACAACCCAAAGCAGGTTTTGTGAGGCCATGGAGAGACAACTGACAATGGTTACATAGTGTGGAAGTTGAGGTAGATAGGGCTCTATCACTGGATGAACACTGTGGGATCTGAGAACAACATAGATAAAGAAAAACACAAGATAATAATACTTTTGAAAACCACCTTGTTTGTAGCTAAATAGGCAGTGAGGAAGGGGCATGCCTTATCCCTGACTCACACTCAGAAGGGAGTGTGGAAGATAGAAATAGGAAGCACAGATCACCATCAGATCACCTTGATGCTGAGCCAAGGTTCTGGATCACCCAGACAATTTTATAAGTTTCCTCTTAAGTTAGTATAACTGCTACCTGGTAGCTCAGGGACTGTAGGGCAGTATAAGTAAAGGAATGTGAGAGGGTGGAAGTAGCAACTTAATGTGGGTCCTGACAATCTTGACTTTATTTTTGTATTGAAAACATTTTATCCATTTTAGTTGTGTGTGTGATTACTCTTTTTGAATTGTTAAATGTGGGGTGATGAGATTTATGAAAACCAATTTGTGATTATCTCAGTGGTTTGGTTTGTGTGTAAAGCTTATTATATAATTGCAAATTCCTTATTAATAAGTGTTAAGTACTTCTTTTAAACCTTTTTTCACATTAATATCTGAAAGGTAGAAATTTGTCTAGATGACTAAGGGATTTTTGTTTGTTTAAAAATCTTGATTAGATATTGCAAAGATTATGGCCATCTCAAATCATTCCTAGTATTCGGTTTCCTATTACTTTGGTAATGTAATGTGCCTGCCTGACCTACTAAGTGAAATTCTTGGAAATTCAAATAAGGGTGATTGAAGTTTGTATGGTCCACATAGTAAAAAAATAAAATTAATTATTCCCCTACTCTTACTAACCCAGTGATAATCCTAAAGTACAGATCTGACCCCACGCCTAAGCACACCTAGTACATAGTAAACACTTAAAATCTTGTTGGCTGTCTCTCACTCTCCCATTCAAGAAGTTTTATGGCTCCCTATTATTTCCAGGATCAAATAGAAATTCATTTTTGGCATTTTAAAGCTCTTTATAGTTTTTACCCTAACTGACCCTGGATTACAGACCAGGGGTAGGGGACCTGTAGCCTCAAGGTCACATGGGGCCCTGTTCCTGGCTGATTGTACATTTCCCCTCATTGGACTTCCACTCTGTTCTCCATCCCTTAGTACAGACTGTCCCTCATGCCTGTAATACTCTCACTCCTTATTCTCTGCCTTATGAAACCCGTAATTCCAAGGGAGCAGAATTTCTACAAGACCTTTTCTGATTCAATTGGTTGTTAGTCCCTACCCTCTTTCTTTCCTTCTTCCATTCTAACTCCATAAATTACCTTGTGTTTATTTTGTGTTTCCTCCAAAGAGAATGTTTTTATTTTTGTCTTTGTATCTCCGCACCACTAGCTGACACATAGTAAGCATCTGATAACACACACTCATCACATTCCTAATTCAGTGGTTAGCTTCTTCAAACCCTCATCTATAGGAGCAGTTCATGTATATATAGGTTGCTTTGTTGGTTTGATCTGTGTATGTAAAGGGTCATGCAATGTATATTCACAAAAAAGTTAAGTCAACAAGCAATTTTTAAGCATTTGCTCTGTGCCAGACAGTGTGCTTGGGATTCAAGGGAAGGCAAAAATAATCCCTGCCCTCAATGAGCTCACATTCTAATGGGAGAGACAACATGTAAATAACATACCTAGTAGATGGAAGATGAGATCAATAAAAAAGCCAAGAGATAGAGTTTCTGGGTAATTAATAATCAATTTATTAATTAGACTAGTTGATAATTAATAAATTGATGGTCAGTAGTTTCTTTCCATAACTGAAGACAAAATCATGGAGATAACTGAATGCTTAAATACCTTTGGAAAAGGAGGTACCCCTGACAGGTGAAAATCAGCCCTAATTGGTGAATTAAGTTGCCTCCAGCAGTCTGGACAAAGGAATCCATCTCTACCCAAACCACTGTGGTTTTCTCCTTCTTGAGATGGGTTACCCTAGGAGGGGTGCAGGGACATAGACTTGATGCTTTGGGACTGGAATTCACCTAGATTAGGTTCTATTTACATTCTAAACAGAAGTAAGTTTTCCTAGTTGGATTAGGTCTGACCCAAAATCAGGGAGCAGTGTTCCAGAGGATTTGGGCAATCTCATTTGTCAGCAGTCAATGTCCTTCAGAGACTGACTAACTTACAGGGACTGGTTCCTGAATGAGGAAATAGAGAGAAAGCCTTAATCCTAATTTAATAATTGGTTATTAATCTAGAAAATAATAATTTCTCTCAAATATGAAGGCACTAACAGCTGGAAGAGAGAGGGATGAACCTAGAATACTAGGACATTCCCACAAGTGAGATCACAGCTTCATTGGAATACTGGAAATATGCATTCCTAGTTCAGAAACAGCCTTTTATATTCAAATACAAATCACTCATCTATTATCTGATGGCTTTGATTAACTATGCTAGTGCCCTCCCTAGCAAGAGCTGAGAATTGGCCAAAGTATCCAGGATAAGAGTTTTGTATCCAGTGGGTGCTCAATAAAAGCCACTGGGTAAAGTCTGATCCCAGGGTTTCTAGGGAAGGTGTCAAACAGAAAAACACATAACTGGATTATATTACAGCAATTCTCAATTTCTGAGGGTAAAATTCTATACGAAACTAACTCCTTTCAATTAGTCCAAGAACCATGAACTGGGGAAGAGATTCCAATTCAGTTCAGTTCCAGCTCCAAGGCAGCTAGTTTACCCAGTGGTTTAGAGCACTGGGCCTGGAGTGGTTACCATACTTGTGGGTTGACTCCACATAGGGAGATGAATATTGTTTTTCTGTACTTAGTTATCTTTTTTTTTTGGTGCATTCTTCCTTTATACCTCTTATGGACTGAAGATTACTTACCTATACAATAGACTTTTGGGAATTTGTCTTTCTTAGGCAGCTAAGGATAGAGTACTTTCTGGACTTGGAGTTAGGAAGACTTGAGTTCAAATCCTGCCTCAGATGCTTATTAACTGTGTTTCCCTGATCAAGACATTTAACCTATGTTTTCCCTCAGTTTTCTCATCTGTAAAATGGGGATAATAACAGCATCTACTTCCCAGGGTGGTTATGAGGATAAAATGAGGTAACATTTGTAAAGTGCTTCGCAAACCTTTGAAGTACTGTGTAAATGACAGCTATTATTATAATATTCAAGAATCCTCTAGACTAATACTCTCTTGATTTTCTGGCTTTAGCCATCCAGGTTGGCCCAACATCAACCCAAAAATCATGGCCTCATGTGACATCTTTTATTTACAACTTTCATAAAGCCATTTCCCTGTTCAGAATCCTCCAGTAGTAGTTCCCACTACCTTCAAGCTGACTTTAGGCTTCTTAGGTTGGACTTGAGGTCCTCTGAAATAAGACTTTCTTTTTTTTTACTTTTCTTTATATATTTATATTTATTTTTTTTAAGCAATTGGGGTTAAGTAACTTATTTAAGGTTACACGGCCAGTTATTTTGGGTGGGTGACAATTATCTGAGGCCGGAACCGATCCCGGGTCTCCCAACACCGGGGCCAACGCTCTTACTCACTGCGCCACCTGGCTGCCCCATGAAATAGGATTTTCTAATCTTATATCTCATCATTACCCAAAACCTTTTCCTCTGCTCTGACCAGAATGGCATCTTCACTTTTCATGGGATATACTTTGTGGGTCTTTGCTCATTGTTTGCGCCATCACTTTGCTCAGACCTTTCCCCCGCTTTAAGACTTAGCTCATTCCTTCTGTCCATCTGAGTCCTAGTCATACTTTATGCTCCTTTCCTATCCCCATTGTTGATCTTTCCTTTACCATCCCCGCCCCTACCAGGCCACAGTGGTCCTTTGGTGGAAGAACTAATTATTTGTACTACTCCTTGTCCTCTACTGTCATTGTTAGCTATCTGCTGTTACTGTATTGTTACCTTTTTATGTGAATGCATCTTGTCTTCCTAAATATGTTATAATCTCTTCAAGGACAGGGACCTTTTTAAAAATCATTTCTTTATATTACTTATTGCTTCTAGCATGATTCTTTGTACAAAATATGTTTGCATAAATTTGTTGTATAATTGATTAGAATGGGTACATTTTCACTTTTTATGAAATCATTCTTAGTTTACAAAATGTATGTTTACCCTCAGCCATTCTCTTTGACCAGGTACCTTTAGGCTTTTCGGCTCCTTCAGATGATCTTCCATCAGTCCCTCATCTGGCTTGTTGTACTTTGGAAAACCTCTACCTTCTGATGGGAAGGGAACTAGAAGATCTACAGGAAGTGCCTCCAGGCAATGTACTAGGTAGGAGAGTGCTTTTAATTTCTCTTATTTAGCATATAAATACATAATACATTTAAACATGTAAAGAAAATTGTTTTACAAGATAGTTCTTCACACTGCCATTACTCTCTTTTCTCTGGGATCCCTCTTCTATTCAGTGGGATGGTCAGCTTTTTAGAAGACCTGAATTACCTGGAAATGTTATTTAATGGCTCATTTAAATTATTATTTTTTCTCTCTTCAGTTACCTGCCTGCCATTTCCTCTTTATGGCTAAAATTATCCCTCAATTTCCATGAGTTTTCTTCCTTATTACCTAAATGAGAAATGTTCAGTTATTTGGTACTTCTCTGCTCATGATTTGTGTGTTCACATGTAAAATTATAAATGAAATATTGTTTTCCATTAAAACATTTTTTTTGCCCTTTTTTTGAGGGGGGAAGGCAGGACAATTGGGCAACTTGCCCAAGGTCACTCGGCTAATAGGTGTTAAGTGCCTGAGATCATTTTTTAACTCAGGTCCTCCTTGATTCCAGGGCTGGTGGCAGCCACCTTGCTGTCCCTTAAAAAATTTATTTCTTGATCCAGCCTTTCTGGAGAGCAATCTGGAATTATGCCCAAAGGGCTATAAATACTTTCATATCCTTTGACCCAGCAATACCACTCCCAGGGTTATATCCCAAAGAGATCATAGAAGTGGGAGGAAGACCCATATGTACAAAAATGTTTATAGCAGCTCTTTTTGTGGTGGCAAAGAATTGGAAATTAAGGGGGTGCCCATCAATTGGGGAATGGCTGAACAAGTTGTGGTATATGCATGTTATGGAATACTATTTGCTATAAGAAACGAGGAGCAGACGGTCTTCATATTTACCTGGAGAGGCTTATACAAACTGATGCTGAGTGAGAAGAGTAGAACCAGGAGAAATTTGTACACAATTACAGACACAACATATGTGTGATGACCAACTTTGATAGACTGGACTCTTCTCAGCAATGCAGTGATATATCAATCCCAAAAGACTCATGATGGCGAGAAATATGTGCATCCAGAGAAAGAACTAGAAAGAACTGAATTTATATCCAGGTGGAAGCAAAATGCCTGATCTTTTTCCTTCTCTTGTTTGGTTTTATGTCCTTTTTACCATTTTTCATTCCATCTGATACAATCCATCTTTATAACCTGACTAATGTATAATGTGAAAGTACTTACAGATCCTATACTTGACTATATGCCTCCATGGGGGGGAGAGGGGCAAAATGTGAAACTCAAGGAATTGTGGAATTGAATCCTGTAAACTAAAAGGAAACAAACAAATTAATTAAAAAAGAAAATAAATAAAAAAATTTTTTCTTTCTTTTTTAAAAAAATTTCTTAATGTGAACTTGATGATAGACTTAGATTTTCAGGTTCTCCTTCCTCACCTTCATTGCAGCTGGATACTGTTGAGGGTAATTTTTTTCATAGGTCTTTGTCCTGAATTTTTATGTTATTAAGTTATAGGGCCCTTTACTATAAATTACTTGAGTTTGAATGAATAGTATAGCTAGTCTTTTGGTCTTGAGATGCCCCTTAGTGTCAGTTGACATGTGTCTGAATCTTAGAACAGCTAGTTTAGAAAAGTTCAGCTAGTTGAGAAAAGTTTCCTGAGATATTTTGACTTTTAGATGCATAAATACACACCTGCTTATGAAATAAAACACACAACAGGCACAATTATCTAGTTTTCTTATGGAACCATGCCTTTTCCATGCCTTTTGAAACTTGCTTTTGAATGGCTGTGAGTATTTTGTCAGTATTATGGACAGCAGTTGCTAAAACTGCTGGGCATTAAGAACAGCATTAGAAATAAAATAGAAAGCATTATTCTGCCCTTGTACAAAGCTATGAAAATTTTGCATCTCTATCAAAGCCTCCTATTGTTGAAGTCACATGTTAACACAGATAAAATGGAACTGGATAAGGTCCATAGGAAATAATTTTAAAAATCAAATGAATGACTGGCCTGAATGTGAAGATAGTGTAACAAGATTGAGATTTTTTACCTTGAAAAGTCAAAAACTGAAGCTGTCTATAGAATCATGAATGATAGGGGTAGGATAGGTGAACATGGACTGTTTTTGTCATAGTATCAGTACTTGCATGAACCCCAGTTATTAAAATATGGATAGACAGTATAGTTTAGTAAAAAGAGCCTGGGTTCTAGGGGCATCCAGGTAGCTCAGCAAGTAAGAGCTCTGGCTCCAGTGTTGGGATGACCTGGGGATCGAATCCAGGCTCAGATACTTAGCACCACACCCAGAAATAACTGGCCATGTAAGCTTGAGCAAGTTACTTAACCCCAATTGCTTAAAAAAAAAATGTTACTCTAAAAGAAATAATTGAAAATTTAGGGGCGGCCAGGTAACACAGCGAGTAAGAGCACCGGCTCTAGTGTTGGAATGACCTGGAGATCGAATCCCGGGCTCAGACACTTAGCACCCACCCAGAAACACCTGGCCATGTAACCTTGAGCAAGTTACTTAACCCCAATTGCTTAGGGGCGGCCAGGTGGCTCAGCGAGTAAGAGTACCGGCTCCAGTGTCGGGATGACCTGGATCAAATCCAGACTCAGATACTTAGCACCACACCCAGAAATAACTGGCCTTGTAAGCTTGAGCAAGTTACTTAACCCAAATTGCTTTAAAAAAAAAAAAGAGATTGGGTTCATGTCCAGGTTCTTCTAGTAACTAGATGAATGACTATGAACAGATCCTTTCACTGGACTCTAGTTTTCTAGTCTGTGTAAGAGACAAAGTAAGTGATCTCTACGGTGCCTTATAGCTCTAGTGTTCTGTGAGTTTCTCTGATCTTTTGAGAAAGAATTTTACTCTAAGTAAAGTTAAGTTAAAGATCAGATTTCTCCCTCCCTGGGATATTTTTGAAAAATCAAAAAATAAACCAGGTTTGTTTATAGAGGATATTTATTTAGTAGCTGTGCAGAGTTCTATTGTTGCCAAGCCATCTTGAACAGATGGTGTCTCTTCAAAGCCTGTAAGTTACCTAGGCCATTTCACTTGTTCATTAAAGAATACATAGTGATCAGGAAAGTTTGCCACATGTGCAGTAGTTGTGGTAGCAACAGCTACGTCTGAAGCCAGGACACAATGTCTCCTAATGGAAAGCAAATTTCCAAATTTAGGGGTAAGTTCAGCGTAGGGCTGAAAGGCAGGCCATGCATTCTGGTATATTATGAGGTGGAAGGGGATAGAGTGACCCAGAAGAGAGACAGCAGCAGTTCAAAATAATGAATGCTGGGATGTCAGCCAATAGTATGTTGGGGTGAATTTTATTGATACCAGATGTGTGAGCATAGTTTTATCTACTTAAAAATGCTTTATCTTTTCACATGTGGATATGAAATGGAAAGGAGTCAACTCATAAGCTGGCTAAATTTGGCCTAAAAATATCTATTGATCATAGATATTTTGTTTTCTATTTCTTTTTACCACGTATATGACAGGAGCACATTTCACAAGTTAAGCAACAGGGGTTAT
This sequence comes from Petaurus breviceps papuanus, assembly GCF_028583685.1. Classification (NCBI taxonomy): domain Eukaryota; kingdom Metazoa; phylum Chordata; class Mammalia; order Diprotodontia; family Petauridae; genus Petaurus; species Petaurus breviceps. The sequence continues at coordinate 72,559,824 of NW_027186296.1, read as the reverse complement.
TATTTTGATTTGGACAGACCTGAAGGCCCCACCTCCCTTTCCTCTCATTAATTAACATTGTAAAAGGTACCAATTCACTTTTTAAAATGCAGGAACTTTTCAAAATAAGATTGATATGACCATTACCCATATGCTTCTCATTAAAAATGGTATACAACATCAGATTTATCCATCCCAGATGTAAATTTTTGTTGAAAAAAATGAAAACATTATATAACTTACTTGAATAATTCTGCATTTTATAGACAAGAAACAAAGCAGAAATTTCTTTGGCTTTTTAAAAACTCAGGGATTCACATTTCACATTTTTAATTTTACATGTGAACACACAAATTGCTAAATTCACTTGAAGATCTTGTAATGAATAATTAGCATACAACAGTTTTTTGTGGTCTGGAAACAGTTGATTTCGATTTTGACTTTACCTGCTTGCTTTCTGACATTTGTGTGGTTAAAGATGAGGGCACAGAGGAGGGCAGTGGGTCTCTTAACATATTTAGTAAATACTAGCCTTTTGTTATATATGGTGGTGAACATCTCTAAAAATATGTTTGCTGTTGCCTCTTATTAAAATATGTGGGAAATTAAATTAGGTTTTCAAATCTACAGCTTTTTCATGGAAACTTTTCATATCTATTCCAGATGGTTAAAGTGCCTTTTAAAAGTTCTTGAAGAAATATTCCCAGAAGTAACTTGATACCTCTTTCTTTTTCACCATAGCATCAAGAAAATAATGAATATTAATAAGTTCCCTTCTGAACTTGTTTTGCTTAAGTTCTGATTGTTCACTGGGTCAATAGAAAGTCATGGTATGTTGAATGAGCTAACTCTGTGATATATTGGTCATATAGTAAGATGGAAGATCAAGAAACTTTGAAAGTTTCATTAATGAATTGAATTTAGTACTTATTTTGAAGAAAATAGGAATAATTTCATGGTTTTTTTTACATCTTTAAGGTAACCTTTTATCTAAATAGTGGTTAATTTGTCCCTTTATCCCAAACATTTCCCTTTTTCTAGGGGAGGATTTGTTTCAGTTAGTTACAAATATTTTTTTTCTGTATTATATCTTCATTTAAGAAAGTACTTTAAAGTGTCTAAAATTTTTACCTTATTAGTTCTGATGCCTTTTGCTGAGCTTGTTTCTTAATCATCCCGGATTAGGCCCTTTTTCTCCAGTTAAAAGACTATCCTTTTTTTTTTTTAATCAAAAGAAGCAGTATTGCTTACTTCAAGCTGAAGATTGTACATTAGGAATTTAAGCAGCAATTGGATTGTTTCCATTTGAAACCTGTGTGAGGTAACCCCATCTGTTTCTTAGCTAAAAGAATCAATAAGATAGGGAAAGATTATTTCTTCTTATTTAATTCATAGATTAGATCAGGTTAGCCAAAGTAGAATGAAAAGGCTGTGTAAGTGTTGTGAATTTTATTCATTCTAGAGAAAAATAGAGTGTTGGGGTTTTTTTGCCTGAATGATCCATATATTTGCATGATCTTCCCCTTTGTTTCAGCTATATAGACTATAGTTGCTATGAAGGAAATAGTTACAATTTCCTTGTTGTTTCAGAAAATGACTAAGCTGACAAAATTTATCTGTTAATTTGCATTTTGTCCTCTCAAGCTATTGGCTATAATCACCCAGATTTCCTCATATCAAGTGGCTTAATACAACCTTACATTCACTCAGCCTCATATAAGGTCATGGATGCTATGGAGACATTATATGAGAAGAGAAGGGCTGCCTGATGGGGAGATGTTACTGCAGAGCTCCATTCTACCACCTGCCAGTAAAATCCCCAAGTTCCAAACAGCAGGGTGGTCATTGGGATTGGGGAGAGCAGCCCAGTGCCTGGGGAGGAAAAGTGTAGAAGGGCTGGTGGAAAATGCAAACTGTCATCTTGGCAATCTTTGGTCTCCACATGTCTTCTTTTTTTCATTCTTGCTTAGGTTTATTATCTTGCTAATGATTTTGTTCTATTATTACTATGGTGGTTACCTTGCTTTGTTCTCCCACTTTCTCTTTGCTTTACTGCTGTTACTGGTATCTTCTTATCTTCTCTAAAGAACCACCAGCTGCTCTGCTCCTATTCCACTCCTGTTCTGTCCTCCCTTAAACAGAACAGTGACTGTCTTAACCTTCAATTCACTCATTTCCAAACAGATCTTTTTTTTCTCTCTTATCTCACCTGCCCTTCCAACACACACAATTTCTCTCTCATATGAGCCCACGAACCATGTCAGTAGTGTGTCTGTTCCCATAACTAATGCCAGCTGCCATCTGCTTATACCTGAGATAGTTTTCCTGAGTTTATTCAACTAAAACAGTTCATCATTTGCTTATTGATATTCTGGTGATGAGCCTCTTCTAATTTAACTAGGCTGGCACAAAGTGCAGGGCCAGTGCTCCAAACTCTTTTCTAGTTTGGTATAGAATATACCAGGGACTCAACTCTGCCGGCCTGGCCCATAGTGAATTTCATTCTATAGTGAAGTACTGGAGTAGACTTTTCATGGACACTAATACAGCAAGGAAAACAAATGCAAGCAATTTAAAGAATAGAACCTCAAACTATGAAACCGGAATGCTCTTTGGACCTATGATAAAAGGAACATGTACACAAATACTACAAGAGGCGAATGGACAAAAAAGCAATGGAAAAGGACAAAGAAGAAGGGTAAAATTGATAGGCTGGTATAGTTATCTATATGTTGAAATTTTTTTGAAAGTTTGATTCATTACAAATTAAGCTTTGTAGGTTTTCCCCAAGTCCACATGCAATTCTCAGTTTTAAAAATGAGCCATTGCAAAACATGATGTGGAACCACTGCAGAATAACGTCAGATAATGTCTACATTTCAAAGCATATGTATATTTTTTTCTTCATTCCAAAGAACAAAAATCTTCTGTAGCCCCTAGTCACTGAATGGAGATCAGCATTGTCAGCAGGGAGTTGTATTAGCTGAGACTAACAGTGCCTGTAATAATAATATCTCAAAATCACTTTTACATAGTACTTTTAAATTGACTAAGTGTTTTCCTCACAGCAGGTCATTGTAGTAGATCTTATGAACGTTATAATCCCTGTTTTTTTGAAGAAATTGAGGAAGCTCCTATAGGTATTAATATCTCTGTTTTTCAGAGAAATAAACTGAGTTCTAAAGATAATAAAGTGCCATTTCTTTCCCTCTTGAGGGCACTAGGGAAAGCAAAGCATGACTGCAATCTGCATCTCCCTGAGGTCACCTAGCTAGTAACTATCAAAACTGATGCTCAAACTCAGGTTTTCCAAATTCACATCTAGTATCCTTTACTCAACATTACATTTGTTTCCAAAGATAGCTACAGAACTATATGTCTTCGGCTTTTTGATGTGTAGAGTGTTCTACCCGATAATTAAAATGTAGCATATTTGAGGTCAGAGTTTTGTTTGGAGCAGCCACAAAGCTCTAGACTGTAGCATGCCTAAGAATTTATGGGCTTGTGAAGCTCCACTTGTGAGTGACCAAAATAGAATTCTGCATGAGATGGGGAAGGACTTAAGAAAGAGAATCTGTTGTAGTAGTATAGATATGAAATGACACAGATACAAGAAACGTCAAGGGAATAAAATCAACAAGATTTGATCATTGATTGAATATGGAAGAGTGATTGGGAGTGAACAGTGACACCCCTAACTGAATTTTGCTTTGCAACTATTTGCATTCAAATATATGAATTTTATCACATAAAATTTCTATAATAACTTATTAATATTTGATTTTCCTTTTTACATGCGTTTCTGTTTTTTGTATGCAGATCCACTTCTATGTAAATTGGCCTGTTTTTGTTAGTGACACAACTGTCTTCCTAGTCAAGCACCCAGATTCATTACCTGAAAGTCATCCTGCATTCTTTTCTTCCTTCTCACCTCCTCAGTTCTACCTCCATGCCATTTCTCCTCTATTTCCCAATTTCTCTACCCAAGTGGCCAGTACCTTACTCTATATATTTTCTCTTGTGAGCAAACTAGATTACTATCTCCAAATGTAAAGCTTATCTCCTCCTTCCATATATTTATAAAAACAATCTCCTTCACCTCTTAGAATCCTGATCTTCCTTCAAGGCTTAGGGAAGATTTACTCTTTCCTGAAGTCATCCTTGCTCTCCATTCAGCATGCATACCACTCTCCCCCAAGTTGTTAATGCTCTCTCCATCATCATATTATTTTGCATTTTCTTATCTCTGTATATCTTCGGACCCTACTGTATTTAAGCTCCTTGAAAATGGAGATGGGAGGGACATAAAAACTTTTATTATTGTATTTGTGTCTCTAGCAGCTAGCACTGTTCTGTATATACTTAATAAATGTTTATTCAGTTGTTGGGCATTTATATACATACGTGCACATTTTTTTTTCAATTTAGTAGTGGTCTGGAAAGTTTTGAAGGGGAGCGGGCTTTGGTGAGAAGATTATGAATTTGGTTTCAAATATGCTGAGTTTGGGATGGTAGAACACATCAATGGAAGTGTCTACCTGATAGTGAATGATTTGAGGGTGTGTCTCAGGGATGAAGATGTCAATTTGGGGCTTATCTCATGGTGGTATTAGTTGAATCTGAAAAAGTAGATAAAATATTGGAGAGAACAGCAGCTGTTGTTAGGATTGGTTTTGATTTTTTACAAGCTTCACTAGCTGGGTGGAAGGAAATATGAAGGAAAATACTGCCCAGGCTCCAAATATTGGTTATAATATCAGTATTTTGCTAGATTTTGCTAGAAACCTGCCTTTATTGTACCAAGCATAGTTGGAAGAGGGCTAATAGTATAGCATAAGCAGAATCAGGTTAACCAGTGGTCTTATGCAACCAGCACTTCCAGTATTAGAGCACCAGTTACTGGCTGATAAACGACTCTTCATTGTTTCCCTTCCTCATGGTTTTTCTCCCCTTTTTAGAGTTTTCCTAGTGAGCCCATTATAGATGCTTGAATTGAAAACTCTTGACAGATGTTGTAAGACGTGGTGAATAACTATTTAGATATTCCATACTGAACAATAAGTGCTTAATAGGTCAGATTTTAAATTAATTTTAGAAAAATACTTGTAACTTCTGTGTTTATTACTGTCCATAAATGTCACAGTAGAATTTAGAGGGCTGTAGCACAAAAGAGACAAAGGGGAGACAGGCCTGTGCATCAGTTTAGACAGGAGAGCACTCTTTTGTCATGTGGGCTGGAGGTTGAACTCAGAAAGACTAACCTAGGTATAAAGAACTGGGTCGTGTTGGCTTAGGCTTGAGTTCCTAAGATTTGCTTGTTAAAGGTATAATCAGACTGACTAGCTATGTACAGAATATATGGTTGAAGAGTGACTGTTTTTTACACAGATACACAGTTTTACATAGATGCTCTGCTCTATGGTGACTCTACTGTTCAGTTACCCCAGGGAGCAAAGCTACAGTGGCAGTAATCTAATGAAGATGATGGTAGTAACCATTATATAGTCCTTACTGTACTCCAGACTTTATGCTAAGCACTTAACAGCTTTTATCTCACTTGGTCCTCATAGCCACCCTGAAAAGTAGGGCTGTTATTATCTACATTTTGCAGATGAGGAAACTGAGACCAGCAGTGGTGAAAAGACGTACTCAGAATTTCACAGCTAGTGAGTGTCTGAGTCTAGATTTGAGCTCAGCTTTTTCTGACTCTAGGCCTAGTGCTGCACTATAGGATTTGAGGTATCAAGACCTGAATTTAAACCCTGCCTTTACTACCTGTGTGACCTGGGCAAGTCACTTAACATCTTTGGGTTTTAGATCCTTCATCTGTAAAGTGTAAGGGTTGGATTAAGTGACCTATAAGCAGAGCCAAAGCTAACATGGAGCAACCGAGAATTTGATCTAAGACTTGGGATAGGTGTGCTTCATTTTTGTTGTGGACAGAGAGCTCTACCCTAGCTAGGGGTGCAGTCTCTTCTGCATTCCAATTTTCTCCCCAGGGAAGTTCTTGGAGTACCTTTCTTTGGGCATTGATCTGTACCCTGAACAAGGTAACATAGGTCCAAGAAAGTGAAGGATCAAGCCCAGGAAGTTAAAGAATTCTGAACTTAGAATCAGGACTGTTGCATCAGTTAATGTCCCAGAACCTGTTTCCTCATCTGTAAAACTGGAAATAATACTGAGACAGCCAGACTCTCAGGTAGCACTTTGCAGACCTTAAAGCATTGTCTAAATGTGAATTATCATTAAGAACTCAGGCTCCAAGGGTTCTTGGAGGAGTCCTGGAGGAGGACTTAGAAACTGGATCTAGGTAATTATAATTAGCACATTCTCTTTGCCAGTGGAGTTTAATAGAAAGTTAGTCTTAAGCATTGTGCTTAGAGCCACAGCTATTCCCAGAGTGTGAACAGATTTGAACCTTCAGGTGGAGGTAGTTGGAGACACATTTGGCTGGAGAAGGGGAATTGAGGGAACAAGGAACAAGGCTGTTAGTGGCATCCATCAGGATTAATATACTGGTTCCAAAATAGGACTATGCCTTTTCCCCATTACTAGGAATTTGGGGTCCACTGAAAGCAGACATTACAAAGATCCTCTTACCCCATGGCTAACTGGGAAAATTAAAAATAGTTCTCACTTCTCCATTTTCCTCACCTCTCTTGCCCTAAATTAGGGGTTATTTGAATGTTCTTTAGCCCTCTGGTGGAGATCACTGACAGGTACTTCCTGTCTTTAGCTAGCTTTTTCTTGACTATCCATTTCCACTTAGACTTTCTCCAAGTAAATCTGTTTCAGGGGAATAATCATATATCACTAAATGGTATTTGAAAAGCATAGCTAAAGTTCATATTATATAAAAATATAGTACCTTATGCCTTTGTAATGCTATAAATAGTGAAATTATAAGAATAGCTTCTTTTTGAGGACTAGGGGAGGGCTGATCATTTGGGGGCCCTCTCTGTATCTCTTACCAGAAACCCTGTAGAGGCTGTTTCTTGCTATGCAAGGTGGTGGTTCATGGACACTGCAGAGAAAGCATGAATGGTAAAAGTAGTCACAGACTCATAAAAATTAGCTCTGGAAATAACCCTCAAGATCATTTACTGATGAAGAAGAAAGTTGATTTATTTGTTAATTGTCACTTAAGGACCCTTCTCTTGTGAGTAGAGAGGCCACTTTATAAATAACCTTTTATTTTTTGTTTGTTGTTGATAGGATAAGGCTTATACTTGATAGTAGTTTCACAGAATGTGTAGATAATCCACAACAGAAGGAAACGTTGAACCCAGTAGAAAAGAAAGGGAAATGCTGACATTGACATGTTTAATTTGGGTACTTTTTGTTTTCTTATGTAATTAATTTCCTAAATGAAAGAAAACTTACAATGGGTAATGTAGAGTATAATTACAATGGTTAGATCAGTATTGTATATTACTATTTGCTTAACAGATGAGAAGGCTTTGAAAATTCATCAGCAAGTTCATTTTTGAGTCATGTAATTAACTAGGAATCATCTATTCCAACTCCTGCATTTAACAAAAGCGGATGCTGAGCTTCAGGAAAGTTCAGTGACGTGTTCAAAGTCACACCACTGCTTAGCCTAATTTGGACAAACCTAGGACTCCTGAATCCTATTCCATTACTTTTCTTCCATTCCTTAAATGCCATTTAAAAGAAAATCTCTTTATAATCTACATATTTAAAAAAAAAAAAGCAATTCTGAAATACCAACACTTTCCATCTAAAAGTGACATTGGTTGATGATTCCCAGCATTTGAAAAGTTAGAAGCAACTAGTAAGGGTAATCCAGGGTCAGCGCATGCATGACTGCTTTTAAACTACAGGACTGATTGGGGATAGGAGCCTCGATCTTGGAGGTCATGTATTTCAACTCCCTCATTTTACAGAGAAGGAACCAGAGGGACAGGGAGATTAAACAATCCCTGTTTCTCCTAAGTAGCAGAGTAGAGATTCGAACATAAGGCTTGTGACTCCAAGTTGAACACTCTTACATTTATACTTTCTCCAAAGCCTCAGATGCCAGCATTTTAGAGGATGAAGCAACCTGGCTTCAGAGCCTAGAGACAGTTATTCACTGCCGTGGGGAAGATGATTGGCTAGTTTATCCAATCTGTCTGTTTCATTTGCTAATATAATGCAATCCTGTTTGATATTGCTAGTTCATAAGTAAAAGAAGAAAATATCATTAATAGAATGGTTTAACTTCAGTTATTTATAAAGGAACTAAAAACTTTATCTCTTAGTTCATTTGCTTCTTTTTTTTTTTAACTTATCCATGGTCTAATACTTATTTACCTTTTCTACCGTCACTGTGACTTGTTGAATTTAGTGAAGGAATGTTATATTTTCCATGTGAAAAAAAGACTTTAATAATGATTTTCACAAATCTCTTATGATTCTAGTTAGAAACAGTGATTTTCTTTATAGAAGCTTTTTTATCCTTTACTTGGATCCTTATGAGGAAATTATTGGTAAATTATTCAGCAAATTAAGGAAGTTATTCAGATCACAGAGATTTTATTTTTGTAATGAAATTGCCACATAGAATACACAATTAATCTTAGAATCATTGGACTTTTGAATTAGAAGAAATTATAAAAGATCATCTAGCCTAATCTCATTTTGAAGATGAGAAACATATGAGTTTTCTGTTTTTGCAGTGACTTGTTGCATGGTATAATTTTTCTCCCTACTTTTTAATTGAGGTTTGGCATAAAGTGATTTCTAATGATTCTGTGTGCTAGGCTCTAATAAGATTCTTTGATTGGAAAGCAAAAAAAATAAACAAAGACTTTTAGTCTAGACCCAAATTGGGAAATTGATATCAATTTATCATACAACTACTTTGAAAGTGTATCATTAAAAAAAAAAACAACACCAATTGCAATGGTTGGAGGAGAATGTTGTTAGCTCAGCAAGGCTTCATAGTGAGTCTTTGATGTCTAGGAACTTAGTAATTGCATCCTGGAAGATTTGAGAAGGCGTGAATGTCTTCAGGTTAAGGCCATTCTCAAAGGTCTAGGTAGCGTGAGCTCAAGAGCCCAGAACTCCTGAGGTAATTTGAGGTAGAAGTAAGTGAAAACAAATCAAACTGCATGTGGGTGTGAGCTTCAAATGTACAATGGCACCAATAGGAAGAGTCAGAAACCTGCAGGTACACTGTGCTCTTGATTGGAAATACAGATTTGATGGCCATCTGCAAGTGAAAGTGGTAGAGAAAGAAAAATTAAGGGAAGGAATGGAATGGTTAATATCCTCAATAACATTAAGAATGAGGTTAATCTTTGAGAGGAGGGGCATTTCTTT